>NC_042616.1:713225727-713535758 GCF_901001135.1 Rhinatrema bivittatum
GTTCTAGACCTCTCATGATTTTAAACACCTCTATCATATCCCCCCTCAGTCGTCTCTTCTCCAAGCTGAAAAGTCCTAACCTCTTTAGTCTTTCCTCATAGGGGAGTTGTTCCATTCCCCTTATCATTTTGGTAACCCTTCTCTGTACCTTCTCCATCGCAATTATATCTTTTTTGAGATGCGGCGACCAGAATTGTACACAATATTCAAGGTGCGGTCTCACCATGGAGCGATACAGAGGCATTATGACATTTTCCGTTTTATTCACCATTCCCTTTCTAATAATTCCCAACATTCTGTTTGCTTTTTTGACTGCCGCAGCACACTGTACCGATGATTTCAATGTGTTATCCACTATGACACCTAGATCTCTTTCTTGGATTGTAGCACCTAATATGGAACCCAACATTGTGTAATTATAGCATGGGTTATTTTCCCTATATGCATCACCTTGCACTTATCCACATTAAATTTCATCTGCCATTTGGATGCCCAATTTTCCAGTCTCACAAGGGCTTCCTGCAATTTATCACAATCTGCTTGTGATTTAACTACTCTGAACAATTTTGTGTCATCTGCAAATTTGATTATCTCACTCGTCGTATTTCTTTCCAGATCATTTATAAATATATTGAAAAGTAAGGGTCCCAATACAGATCCCTGAGGCACTCCACTGTCCACTCCCTTCCACTGAGAAAATTGCCCATTTAATCCTACTCTCTGTTTCCTGTCTTTTAGCCAGTTTGCAATCCACGAAAGGACATCGCCACCTATCCCATGACTTTTTACTTTTCCTAGAAGCCTCTCATGAGGAACTTTGTCAAACGCCTTCTGAAAATCCAAGTATACTATATCTACCGGTTCACCTTTATCCACATGTTTATTAACTCCCTCAAAAAAGTGAAGCAGATTTGTGAGGCAAGACTTGCCCTGGGTAAAGCCATGCTGACTTTGTTCCATTAAACAATGTCTTTCTATATGTTCTGTGATTTTGATGTTTAGAACACTTTCCACTATTTTTCCTGGCACTGAAGTCAGGCTAACCGGTCTGTAGTTTCCCGGATCGCCCCTGGAGCCCTTTTTAAATATTGGGGTTACATTTGCTATCCTCCAGTCTTCAGGTACAATGGATGATTTTAATGATAAGTTACAAATTTTTACTAATAGGTCTGAAATTTCATTTTTTAGTTCCTTCAGAACTCTGGGGCGTATACCATCCTGTCCAGGTGATTTACTACTCTTCAGTTTGTCAATCAGGCCTACCACATCTTCTATGTTCTTAACTTTTGGTCAAAGTTGAGTAGTGATAGTAGCCAACAGCAGTAGCTGACAGCAGTAGCCGACAGCATCGGGTCTTTTCCCGACTTGGGCAGCACAACTATTGGGCTACAATGTTTCCCTCTGGGTACTTCCCTTTCTCCAGGAAAGCTGGAAAAACCAGCATAAGCAGTTGGGAGAGAGGGTTGCTAAGCACCTTGTAAAATTCCCCGCTAAAACCATCCGGGCCCTGGGCCTTTAAAGGCTTGGCCCAATGAATTTGCGCCCTGATCTCCCCCTCCGAAATAGTTCTATTAAGCCTCACAATTTGCTCCTCCAAAAAGCTAGGGAGATGCATACCCTATAAAATCTGTCAACTCTGGGAGCGGGTATTGTGAGGTGTATAATTCCTGATAGACTTCATCACCTCAGCTATCTCCTTGTTGTTGTGAACAACCTTCCCTTCATCAGTCCTAAGCCCAGAAATATAACTGGCGCCCTTTGCCGGCTTGACCAGATTTGCCAAATATTTACCAGTTTTGTTGCTATATTGATAAAGTTTTATTTATAATATGCCACGCTTTTTTGAGTTCTCTGGTGAAGCAACATATTTAATTGGGTCCGGAGTGCTAAGTATTCCTCCCTGGCCTGAGTGGTATTAGCCCCCAGGAGGCGTCGTTTGGCCTTATTGAGTTGTTTTTCTACCCCCATTAATTGACTATCCAATTCCTTCCGTCGCCATGCCACAAAGAAAATTATGTCCCCCCCGAAGTACAGCTTTGCCAGTCTGCCAGAACAGGATAGGGTCCTGAAGGTGTCCCGCATTATTAGTGGCAAACGATTTCCAGATGTCCTTGAGATAGTTTTGAAAGAGTAAATCATGTGCCAAATAATAAGGAAACCTCCACAATTTCTTACCGTGCACCCCTGAAATGACTATTAACTGTATCCCAATGGTTGCATGGTTTGAGATGGAAAGTGTGTAAATAGAGGCCTCTAATATTGAAGAAAAAAGGTGGCGAGATACCAAAAAATAATCTGAGTGGGAGGCGAGTGCCCGGGAAAGGTGCGTGAAGTCCTTTTCATCCAGGTGAAGTGTGCGCCACGTATCCACGAGCTGCAGTCCCTTTTCCAAATATCATATACCTTTTTGAGAGTGGGACCTATCCCTATTCGTGGCAGGCTTCCTATCCATAGCCGGGTCCCTCACCCAATTGAAATCCCTACCCATAATGATAACATCATTCACATATGGACATAACTGAGAATAAATGGAAATGAAAAAGTCGTGGCTATAGGTATTCGGGGCATATACATTGCATATAAGCAATGGTTTATGATTGAATTCGGCAAATAAAATCAGGTAGCGGCTGGCCGGATCCACCAGTTCTCTTAATATCTTGAGGGGAACAGTGTTCCTAATCAAAATGGCCACCCCTGCAGATCGTGTGGAGGCCAAAGAAGACTTTACTTCGCCCACCCAGCCTCTCTTCAATTTCCCGTGCTCTACATCGGACAGATGCATCTCTTGCAGTAAGGCAATATCCGTGTGATACCTATTCAATGCAGCCAGTATTTTAGTGCGTTTAATGGCGGAATTTATGCCACACACATTCCAGGATATGAAATTTAATTTTCCTGGGACCATTGCGGTATATAACTCACCGGTGCCCCATTCCAAAACAAACATCCCTCACAAGTCCTTATGGGGAGAGCTGCCCAGCTCAAACCTCCCCCCCCCCCCGCCCCCCGCCACCATCCCCCAAGAGCAAAAAGCCGACTATCACCGTCAGAAAACCCCCTTGCCTAACTGCCTATCAAGCCTATGTCCCATCAGTACCATCCCCCTCCCTAACCCATCCCTGCCCCCCCGCCCCTGTCCTCCCTCATCTTGACTGACCCCCCCATCCACTAACGTGGGTGAGAACATGCTCGGAGTCAATAAACCCCTATCCCACCACTCATAACGATATATCCCATCCCAATTCCTGTAACAATGAACCAGAACAAGTCCATAGTGTTCTTAAAGCTTCTCAGCCCTGTGAGAAGAGAGTAATGCGGGCTGACTAGTTCCAGGATGCCGCCATAGGTCCCGTGTCTCGGAATCCACTTCACGTATGTTCAGGGGCGGGCTGATGCTCAGCCACAAATTTTTGTGCTTCCTAGACTGTATTAAGTCATTTGATTGCTCCCCAATGTATGATCTTGAGCTTGGCCGGGTATAGCAGTGCAGGTTTAAGGCCCATTTTGTACAGCTGCGAGCACCATGGGGAAAATTCCCTGTGCTGTGCAGACACTTTGGCCGAATAATCTTAGAATACCAAGATTTTCTTCCCCTCCAGCTGTAAGCTCTTCCCAGATCGTAGGGCTTGTTGCAGTTCTATTTTTTGCGCAAAGTTGAGGAGCCGGAGGATAACCACTCGGGGCTGGTTAGCATCTTCGCAACTCGGGCCCACCCTATGCGCCCGCTCGATGTTTTCCCCTCTCTTCTCTCGCCCCTTCTCTCTTCCTATCTGCTCCCTCTTCCCCCCCCCACCCTGGTTTTTTTGTAATTTCTTCCTTCAGTTATATTGTAAACCGGCATGATGTACCAACAAATGTTGATATATAAAAGCTAATAAATAAATAAATAAATATTTGTTCACCAAATTCAATTCCTGAGTCAGCCAATTCTCCAGGAATGGAGCCAGTGTCCGCTCCTCCACTGATTCAGGGATGCCAACGAGCCGCAGATTATTGCGGCATGAGTGGTTCTCCAAGTCTTCTTTCTGCTCCTTGTGGCATGCTACCAGGCCCTGTAATTTTATACCTCCGACTGTGTGGTGGTGAGGCCGTCCTGTGCATTTGAAATCTGTTGCTCTGCTTCTAGCACTCGCTTCTTGATGGCCAGCAAGGAAGCAGACACACTGTCCAGCTTGTCTGCCAGTTTGTGAAATTCCGGCTCTAACGCTGCCACCATGAGGGCTTGCAATTCAGAGTTCACCATATGTGGCTGAGGCTCCGACGTGCTCGCTGCACTGCCATCGGCCATTTTGGGCGGACTAGCTCTCGGTTTCTCTTTTTCTTTCACCTGCCTCGCCCTCCGTTTGACATTGTGCGCCTCCAAAACGGTAAAATGCAGTCTATGGATGTACTCCCACGGTTCTGCGAAGTATGCAAGCAGGGTTGGCGGTGGACACGTATGGGCGGGGGGGTTTGGGCCTAAGAGCACAGCGGATCACATCCCTCTGCGTTCACGACATCACATGATATCCCAAGATTCTCTTTAATGTACTCAGCCATTGCCTTAGTCTTGAGTAACGAGAGAGGGTAGGTTCTGCCTTTTGGAGGCGTGGTACTTGGTAGGGGCTCAATGGGGCAATTAAACCTCCGGAGTGGAGATAGGATGTCAGCATTCTGTTTGGATAATACATCTTGGAAGTCTGTATATGGAGCAGGCAACCCAGTTAGGGTTGTAGAGTTCGACATGGTGACTTCTGGAGACATTTGACGTAGGCAGCGGTGTTGGCACTGGGGTCCCCACTGGATTAGCTGTAGGGATTGCCAGTCAAATTGCGGACCATGCATCTGGAGCCATGGAAGTCCGAGGATTACTGGGTGCGTAGAACGCTTCAGGATGTATAGTGAGATCTCTTCTTCATGGAGGGTTCCCACGGAGAGGCAGAAGGCTATGGTGCGATGAGTGATGTAATCTTGTAATCCACTGAATTCTAGAAACTGCACAATTCTTTGCTTTAGCAGTGATTCCATTAATTTACTCACCGCAGAAGTCAGACTAACCGGTTTGTAGTTCCCACCTTCCTCCTTACTTACACTTTTGTGAAGAACCACCTCATCCTCCTATCTGGCCCCATTGCTTCATCTATTTTTAGTTTAGCTAGCTCTTCATGATCAGTCTTCTGAAAATTATTTGAATTTTTCTTCCTTCTACTCCTATTTGTATCCATTTTCGGTGGTTATACTTCTGGATGTTATTTTTTTCTTCCATTTATAACTTCACTCTCTTGACTACTTTCCCAGTTTCTTAGCTTTTCCAGATATTGTTGCCTGTCTTCCAGTTTCTGCAATCTTTTAGTTTATGAATGCTAATCCATTTTTCCCCTTTTCAGCCGCTAATTTAGAAAATCAAAGCAGCCTCTTTTTCCTCTTACCTTTATTACTTTACTAACAAAAATGTTAGTTGCTCTTATATCTCCTTTTAATTTTGCCCGCTGCTCTTCATCTTCCCCTAAATTTTCCCATCTGGCAATGATTTCTTGAGGTGCTTCTCCAATTTAACAAAGTTATTTTTCCTGAAGCCTAGGACCATTGCTTTAGAGTGAACTATGACTGCCTTTGCTCTTATACTGAGCCACTGGATTCCAAATGATCACTACGACATCAGAAAAGCTATCCTTTTTGCTAATCACCAGGTCCAGTATCGCTCTTTCCCATATGGAATAGTTCTTCAGGCAGAGAATCCAGGATCCTTCCTTCTCTTAGACTTCACCACAGCTGGGGTCCCAATCAACATCCAGAACTTTGAAATCACTTTGATCACAATTTTGTGTATATCCTTTATTATATCTCTGTCCTTTTCTTCTGAATTGTTTTGTACGATGCTTTACGCACCTTCATATTAATTACTACTATAGGTAAAGTCAGAGCAGTGTTACTATTACAGCTAAGTTAAGTGGACCCTCAATTGTGATAAATTAAACATTTATGCATGCCAACTTTAGCAGAATCATCCAGATTTTTACATTCTGGTTGTCATCTGGTGAGCATCAAATTAAGATTTTTAAAGGATAACTCTAATACTTTTTTTTCTCGGTATTTCTGACTATGTTCCCAGTCATTTTTAAATCCTATTTTGACATAAATCTTTGAAAAAGGACCAAGCTTTTATTTATGTATGATTTCATGTTTGGCTTTGAATATGCATAAACCAGTTCAGAAGAGCACATTTTTTTCATCAGTATGTGAAAGTTTGTTCCATTATGATAACATGACAGTTCACATTTGAGTAATTTTACTGGGCAAAAGCTGCTGGGGAAAATGAATACAAGCCTCCAGTAGTGATTCTTTAAATTGGCAATTATCAAGTCAGGGCCAGTGTACTATATTAGGCTGTAAAATGAACTTGACTGAGTCCTGTATAGCATCATCAGTCAGATCAAATATTTAAACATTGTGGACTATTGTGTGGTAACACACAGAAAAGGGCCTATTAGCCCACCCAGCATGCCCAGTTGTTGCTAGCTGTGTTGCTTTATCAGTTTATAGAATCGCTATTGGTGGCTTTGTATTCATTTTCCTTGCAGCCTGATTCCAGTAAAATCATTCAAAGGTGAACTTTCATGTTATAATGGAACAAACTTTCACATTGTCCTTATTCCGTCCAAAAGAGTTTACAATCTTCTTTGAATATGTGAAGTGACTTGCCAAAGGTTACCTAGGAAACGGCAATAAAATAATTGAGGTGGCACCAGTGAAAAAAAACATAGGCACCAAAATATGCAAATGTAGTGGAAGGGTGTCAGCAAGCCAGGAGTATTTATAGATTTCTTTTAAAAGTGTGAAATACTTAGAGAAAGCATGGTCCACTCAATCATTCACCTGTAAAGGTGTAAATCTGTAACTTATTTTTATTTAATTTTATGTTGTGCATTAAAATTCCTGATGGTAGCCAGCATTTCGATAATCCAGGGGAACACAGTTTGTAAAAAGTACTTAGATTATAAGGTGCTCAGAGCTGGACACCGCCTCAGAAAGTTCCCATAATGGCCCAGGATACCTTTCAAGCTGTTGCAATCAGTGGTCCGCAGGCTGCTTCCTCCAGCCCTGAGCCCAAGAAGTTCGATTCTACCAAACCCTGTTCTGCAAATGCGGCGAGACACCACCAACATGCAGCAGACACTGCCGCTCTGGCACTCTTGTTCCACGGGACTCCTTAGGAGTGCGCACCTCTTGAGGATTTAAAGGGACCTTGGCAAGACAAGCCTCACGGCCCCTGATATTGATGTCACAAGTACTGGCCTATAAAAGGCCCTCACCTGACTTAGTCCTTGCCTTGGCAACAGGTAATCCTGCTCCTAGTGGTGTGAGTTGCCAGCATCTTTGTTCCTAAGTCTCCTGTTCCAGCTTGTTATCATCTTCAGTCTTCAGCCTGGCATCCTTCATTTTCAGTCTCCAGACTCTGTGATCCTTGTCTTCTCATCTGTCCATATGGTTACCTTTTTAGCTCTTCCGTTCACTCCTCTTGCTTGTCCTGTTCCTCGCCTGCCTGCCCTGCCTATCTATCCCCCCTTGTTCCTTTGGATGGATTTGTGAGATTGACCTTGGCCTGACTCCTTACCACCATAGACTGCCACTGGATTTCCCTTACCTTCTTCTTTTCCTGCCCAGTTACATCCACAGATTATGCCACAAGCAGAGTCCCCCACCTAAGACCTGCCAGCCCAGTACCCAAAGACTCAACCTGAGGGGAACGTGGGTTGGTAAAGGCGAAGCTCCAGTTGGGCCTCTGCCTCATCCGTTTCTGCTTGCTGACGGTGGGGACCTGCAGGGCTCCACTCTGCAGATAGTGTCAACTCTGCCCAACTCTGCATACGACACAAGCTAAATACTTTTTACAAACTGTGTTCCCCTGATGCAGACTTATCGAACACTGGCTAGCATCGGGGGTTATATGTGCAGAATAAAATGATATAAAAATAGATTATGGGGAGAGGAAGTGATGTCAGCAGAGTGGATGGCGGCTTAACTCGCTACCTCTCCCACGAGCAATCAAGCATCCCACGACATGTTTGTCGCCGCTCACGAAAGATATACCAAATATACAAATTTGGAAAGACGAGACAAAGCGGATGACATCTAAAAGGAAGACACTGGATTTCAAACAATATTCGTACCAGAAATCCGACGGGAACAAGAAGGCCGGGGCGGCCAAGATGGCGGACGCACACCCTGAGTGTGGACAAGATGCGACATCAGCGCTAGATTTTGATCCCTCTGCAAAGGACGATAATAGTGTGCCGACCCGGGCCGAATTCAGGGAGTGGTTCTGCGAATTGTGGCTTGATACTAAAAATCATAAACGAGACATTATGAATGCCATCCAGGAAGTCAAAAAAGAAATGGCAGACTTGGGCCGCAGACAAGATGAAATGCAAATGCAGGTGGAGGTGCAGGAGGAGGAGATCAAAACGCTAGAAACAAATCTCTCAGAGTTGCAACAAACGAGTGAGGCTCTGTCCTTAAAGGTGGAAGACATGGAAAATCGGGCGAGACGGAACAATCTCCGTTTCTGAGGTATACCAGAAATGGCGGAGCTCCAAAATTGCTTTGAGATTGTGCAACAGATTTGCGCCGGTCTGCTAGGCCTGGAAGGCAGTGAGGAAACTGAGGAGACCGGGGATGGATGTCGAGTTAAACTGGATCGTGCCCATAGAGCGTTGGGGCCAAGGCTACAAAATCAGTCTAGGGACATTATTGTTTGTTTTCACAACTACTTGGAAAAGGAGAAAATTCTACAATTGACTCAACAGCGCACAAATTTTCAGTGGAATGGAAATGATGTCACCATCTACGCGGATATAGCGGCAGCGACGCTACGCCGCAGGCAAGAGCTCCGAGCAATCACAGCTTTGCTCAGAAAGGAAAACATGAAATATAAATGGCTCTACCCTTGCGGGCTACAGTTACTAAACAAGGCATTACCCACAGAATCAAAAATCTACAAGATGCAGCGCAAGTATTATTAGCAGCTGGCTATTCCGAACAGGAGGTGAAGGCTTCTACCCCTGCCCCTCCAGTGCGAAAACCAGATACTCCACGCTGGCAGAGAGTGGAGAAGGGAGGAAGGAGATTAAAGAGAAATTCTCCCAGTCCAAATACGCCGTCGGTCTATACTTGAAATCTTATTGCTTAATGTATATATACTGTTTGCTAATTACTTCTTAAAGCCCAGTTAGTTATGTTTATAATAATGGGATTAAGTGTGTTTCTGAGAATTGCAACCACAAGTGGGATTGCTGAGTGTTGGGTGGGATCACTATGATACTCTGCTGATTTTCTCTCATGTCCATTTGCAGCTCTCTCTTTGGAGACGGCTGCCACAAGAATTACCGGGGATGGGAAGGGGATGGGAAGGGGATGGGAAGGGGATGGGAAGGGGAGGCGGGGGAGGGTTGCTCTTGCTATTGCTCTGGTCAAATTGGTACATTGCTCTTGCATATGGGACAGTTCTTATTATACTTTCTGCATGTTGGTGTGATAATGGGACGGGATATACAATACATGGATCTCGGTGGGCTAATTATTTCATTATGGCTGGCTCAAATTACTCATTAAGAGCTTTGGGCTAGGTTCTAGCCTTGTTGTTGAGCTTGATATTTCAGGAGAACGGTAATAATGGCCGACATAAATGTGATTTCTTTAAATGTTAAAGGACTACAAAATCACTGCAAACGCAAAAAATGTTTTATTGAATTGCAGCGCTTACAGGCATCAATAGTACTAATTCAAGAATCCCATCTTACGAATAGGTATCTTCATCTCATGCGCTCCAATCTGTATCCGAGACAATACTGGGCGGCAGCACATAAACATTCAAAATATGCTGGAGTTGGCATTCTGTTTAGCAAAGATTTTATATTTGACGAACTTAAATGTGTCCGGGACGCTGAGGGGAGATATCTCATTGTAGTTATAGCTCTAGGGGAACATGTGTTCAGTGTAGTAAACGTTTATGCACCTAACAAATATCAGGGTCAATTTTTCAAAGCGCTTATGAATGAAATGCAAAAATATGTAGAAGGCCAGGTTATAATGGGGGAGATTTCAATATGACGCTTAACCCTACCCTAGATAACTCAAAGGGCTCCTCTGTAATCTCTCATAAAAACCGGGTGATTCTCAAGAGGTTGATGGTCACTTTTAATTTGTTAGATACTTGGAGAACACGGTATCCGAAATCCAGGAACTATAGTTTCTACTCACGTCCACATGACGCCTATTCAAGAATTGACCTCTTACTGATAAGGGTCTTATCAATAGCA
The DNA here is from genome assembly GCF_901001135.1 of Rhinatrema bivittatum. Taxonomy (NCBI): domain Eukaryota; kingdom Metazoa; phylum Chordata; class Amphibia; order Gymnophiona; family Rhinatrematidae; genus Rhinatrema; species Rhinatrema bivittatum. Next base: position 713,236,026 of record NC_042616.1, read on the forward strand.
TTACCAGAACGGAGATAGATTACATTACCTGGTCTGACCACGCACCGGTCTGGATACAATTGTCCCTTTACTTTTTAGACCGTGGCCAACAGTATTGGCGGATGAATGATTCACTCTTGACAGATCAAATGTTTGTTTCTTCCTTAGAACATGATATCGAAGAATACCTCCATATAAATAATAATGGGGAGGTCTCACAGGGAGTGATATGGGACGGGTTAAAGGCTGTTGTGCGAGGGCACTTGATTGCTCGTGCTTCTTATGTTAAGAAACAAAAGAATGGGGAAAGAGCCGGGTTGCTAGTTCAGATAAGAAATTTGGAAAAAGCTCATAAATCCTCAGGGGCCAATAAACATTGGCCTGCGTTACAAACCTTGCGAGAAAAGTTGGCTACTCTAGATACGGCCACTATTGCTCATCAGTTGTCAATGATAAAACAGAAGCACTTCAAGGGGGGAAACAAGGCAGGGAAATTACTTGCTCAGAAACTGAAAGCTCTCCGGACACAAAATAATATTATCAAAATTAAGGACGCCAATGGCAATATCTTGACGAGCAATACAGATATTAGAAAGAGGTTTCTCCAGTTTTATGCTGAACTGTATAGTGCTGCCGATCATATTGTGGACGCGGATATAGGGAACTATCTAATGGATGGGGATATTCCTATTTTGCCCACTTCGGGGCGTATTAATCTCGATAAAGAAATATTGCAGCTAGAAGTTCAAGCCGCAATCAGTCAGCTAAAACCAGGGAAAGCCCCTGGACTGGACGGCTATACTGCCAAATTCTACCAAACATTTTCAAAAGTTCTCAGTGGGCCCCTAATGGCCATGTTTAATTCCCTGCGAGATGCTGGCACGATATCTTCCGTGGCAAACAAAGCAGAAATAACCGTTCTAGCTAAACCTGGGAGGGACCCTACCGTTTGCGGATCCTATAGACCGATATCACTCATTAACATATACCTTAAGATACTTGCTAAGACCTTGGCGGATCGGCTAAAGGGTGTAATAGGTGATCTTGTATTTTCAGATCAATCTGGCTTTATCCCTGGCCGGATGGCTCTTATAACGTCCGCAAAGCAGTGGATTTTATGTGGTGGGCGCAATTTACTAAGACTCCGGCCCTGCTTCTTACTATTGACGCTGAGAAAGCGTTTGATCTTGTGCATTGGCCATATTTATTTCAATTGCTGGAACGAATGCAGTTTGGTCCTTTATATGTCAATTGGATAGCTAAGCTTTATGATTCTCCCTTGGCCTGTTTAAAAATTAATGGGGGTTACTCGGAAGCTTTTCAAGTAAAGAGAGGTACCAGGCAGGGTTGCCCTCTCTCGCCATTATTATTCGCTTTATTTTTAGAACCTTTAGCAATTCATATCCGAAAGAATCCCAGCATTCATGGTGTTAATATGGGGGATTATTCTACAAAGCTTGCTCTTTTTTATTTATTTATTTTATTTATTTAAGGTTTTTTTATACCGGCATTCAAGAACTCGTTCTCATCATGTCGGTTTACAGAAAACAGGGGTGCAAAAATATAACCAAAAACATAAATAAACATGGAGAAGAGAAGCAGTTACAATTAACAAGGGCTAATGAACTGGGATTGTAAGAAATAAAAGAGATAGAGGAGGATAATTATATACAAGTGTACAATGTAAATAAGGAGTCCACTATATATACAAGAGAACAAAATAAATATGGAGTCCACTATATACAGCTACTTAGCATAGGAATTATTGATGGATCTTGTTAGGTGGAGTTCGGGAAGGCTTGCCTGAAAAGCCATGTCTTAAGTCTTTTCCTAAACGTTAAGAGGCACGGTTCATTTCTGAGATCTGGTGGGATAGAGTTCCATAGCGGAGGGCCTGCTGTGGAAAGGGCTTGGTCTCTCAAGGTTCTGTGATTAGTAGTTTTTACGAGTGGAACAAGGAGGCATCCTGTGTAGGCTTCCCTAGTCGGTCTTGTTGATTTGTGAACACGGGGAGGAATTTGTAGGTCGATTATGGTGTGTTGGTGAATGATTTTGTATAATAATGTGATGGATTTGTAAATTACTCTGAAGTGGATTGGTAACCAGTGGAGGGCTTGAAGGACTGGAGAGATGTGGTCTCTTTTTCTGGTGTTTGTTAGTAGACGTGCTGCTGCGTTTTGGACCATTTGGAGCGGTTTTGTATATGAGGAGGGGAGGCCAAGAAGAGTTGCGTTGCAGTAGTCTAATTTGGAGAAGATGAGGGCTTGGAGAATGGTTCTGAAGTCTTTGGCGTGGAAGAGTGGTCTTATCCTTTTTAAAACTTGCAGTTTATAGAAGCAGTCTTTGGTTGTTTTGTTGATGTGGGCTTTGAAGTTCAATTTATTGTTGATTAGCACACCTAGATCCCTTACATGAGTGGTTTGTAGGTTGGTTGGGAGACAGACTGTGGGTTTATTATCGGGAGTTATGAGTAGGACTTCAGTTTTAGATGAGTTTAGTACCAGATTAAGGCTGTTGAGGAGGCTTTTAATTTCTAGGTGGCAGGATTCCCAGAATTTGAGGGTTTTTGAGTATGATTCTTTGATAGGGATCAGGATCTGGATGTCGTCCGCATAGAGAAAGTGTATTAAGTTGAGGTTGGTGAGGAGTTGGCATAGTGGAAGGAGGTAAATATTAAAGAGTGTAGGGGATAAAGAGGAACCTTGTGGGACTCCGACGGTCGAGTCGTGGCGTGATGATTCTTTGTTCTGGATTTTTACCTTGTAGCCTCTGTTGGTTAGAAATGATTTGAACCAGGAGAGCACTAAGCCAGAGATTCCTATAGCAGCTAACTGTTTAATGAGGATCGCGTGGTTTACGGTATCGAAAGCTGCTGAAAGGTCCAGAAGGACCAGCAGAAATGATTGTCCTTTGTCTGTACCTAGGATGAGGAGGTCTGTTAGGGATGTAAGTAGGGATTCTGTGCCGCGATTTTTGCGGAATCCATGTTGTGAGGCGGAAAGCAGTTTGTTATCTTCAATGAAGTCAGATAGTTGGGAGTTCACAAGCTTTTCCATAATCTTAGCTATGATAGGGAGATTAGCTATTGGGCGGTAGTTGTTGGGGTCTTTTAGGTCCAGGTTGGGTTTTTTTAAAAGTGGTTTGAGTGAGGCTTGTTTGAGGTCTTCTGGGAAGGAACCTTGTGAGAGCGAACAGTTGATTATGTCAGCCAATGTTTTGGAGATGATTTCTGGTATTGTGAGGAGAAGTTTTGTGGGTATATGGTCCGCTGGGTGCGAAGATGGTTTCATTTTTCTAAGGATGGTTTGGATTTCGGAGGAGGAGGTAGGTTCAAACATTTCTAGGTGAGTGTTTTTGATGTGAGGCATTAGAGCTTGTGTTAGGGGAGCGATATTGGAGGGAAGTTGAGTAAGAAGATTCTTGATTTTGTTTTGAAAGAAGAGAGCGAGTTCATCTGCTTTGGCTTGAGCTTGATTACTAGGGCATTCTGGTGAGGGAACTTGGGTGAGGGTGGAAACATAGTTGAATAAAGCTTTCGCGTCAAAGATTAAGTTGTGAATTCTGGAGGCGAAAAAGTCTCTTTTTGCTTTGGAGGTGTAGGCCTTGTATTGTTGTAGCGTGCGTTTGTAGGCTGAGAGTGTGCTGGGATTTGGAGTTTTCCGCCAGTTAGATTCCTTTTGTCTTAGTATTTGTTTAATCCTTCTAAGATCGTTTGTGAACCATGGTTGTTTTTTGGAGGCATCTGGGTGAGATTTTTTTGTTGTAAGAGGGCAGAGCTTATTGGCTATGGATTCCGTGATCGTATTCCAGGAGTGTAAAGCAGTATTAGGATCAGTGAGAATTATATCGGGAAGGTGTTTGGTTAGTTGATTGGTAAGGTCATCTGGATTGCAGGGTTTCCTGTAGGTAAAGGATGGAGAAGGTGTGTGACTGGTAGTAGATTTTTCCAGTGAGAATGATGTATAAATCAGGGAGTGATCAGACCAGGGTACCTTCAGATTTTTTATTGGAGAAGTCGATTTTATGCCTTTGTTGATAAAGATCAGGTCTAGTGTGTGTCCTGCTTTATGTGTCGGGTTTTTGACTATTTGGGAGAAGCCCATCGCTGAGAATGCTAGTACAAGAGTTTGGCAGCTAGGTGAGAGAGCAGGGTTGTCCATGTGGAGATTAAAATCTCCGAGTATTATTGCTGGGGTGTCCAGGTTGAGGAGTGTTGTTGTTATTTCGATGATGGATGAGACGTCAGATTCTAAGAGTCCCGGGGGGGCGTAGACTAGAAGTATTTGGAGTTGGTGAGATGTGAAGAAGCCAATCTCAAGTTTATTATTGGAGTGGATCGGATGTTGAGAGAATTTGAGGTCTTTTTTAGTAGCAAGAAGGATTCCTCCTCCCCTTTTTTTCAGTCTAGGTAGGGAGAAGATATCGTAGGTTAGCGTCGGTAATTGGTTTAAAATTGCCGTATCTGATGGTTTCAGCCATGTTTCTGTTATTGCGCAAATGTCAGGCTTGGTGTCGGTGAGGTAGTCATTGAGAATTAGCGACTTTTTAGTTATAGATTGCGCATTGAAGAGCGATAGGGTGAATAGGGTGAGGCCTAGTAGTTGTGTTATCGGAGCTATTAGTATTGGTGTGAGTGATTTTAGGTTGTGGAGGTTTGCTTGTCTGGTTAGATTTCTTTTCTGTGGGAAATAGTGATGTATGATTGGGATTGAGAATGTTGGATGCATTTTGGAGGCTGGATCCTTTTTAAATTGTATGAGTTGTTATATAGGATGCTTGATTCGATTGAGTGCAGTTGTTGAATGGATTTGTTGAGTTGTGGAGTAGTTGCTGGGTGGATGCTGGAGTCCTGTAGAATTGTTCGAGTGTGGCTTCGGTTGTGAGGTTTGATTGTCTTTGTCTGGAGTGGCTGAGTGGGTGCTGTGGTCCTGTGCGTTGTCACTGTATGTCACCGGAGCAGTTGTTTGTCTCTGGCTGTGTCGTCATGAATTGGAAGTTTCAGAGGGAGTGATTGAGTGTTAGATGGTTGACTTGGATGGTGTAGACGGTCTTGTACGAAGGGGTCTGCACGAAGGGGCGCACAAAGGGGCTGGCCCCTTTGTCGCGCTCCTTCGGCGCGCGATGCTCGGCGTGCGGCGCCTCGGATGTCCGGGATTAAAAACCTCGCGTGCTTCTCCTGGATTGGTTGAGGAAGATTGGAAATAGGAGGGCCTGTCTTGTGGCTTCCTGCGGCGGTGGGCGGAGAGCGGAGAGTCAGCCGGATCGGCGTGATTTCAAGCAGGAGGAGGTAAGTGTGGAACTTCCCCGTGGCTGGGGCGGGGGCCCACGGAGGTAGGGCGAGATTTAAAGGCCTTACCCCGATGGGCTCAAGCGCCGGCTGCGCGGGCCTCTCTCCTAGCACCTATCTGCTCCGGGGACCTGCTTTCCACGTTGCAGTCTGCGGCAAAGAGGGCGACTGAGATCGAGCCGGCGTTTTTAAATTTGGCGCGGTCGCGTTGATTTGACGTCACTGGTGCGACTGGGTCGTCTGAGGCGTCATCGGACTATCGGTCGGTGCCAGAGGGCCTGGCTTGTGGCTTCCTGCGGCGGTGGGCGGAGAGTCAGCCGGATCGGCGCGATTTCAAGCAGGAGGAGGTAAGTGTGGAACTTCCCCGTGGCCGGGGCGGGGGCCCACGGAGGTAGGGCGAGATTTAAAGGCCTTACCCCGATGGGCTCAAGCGCCGGCTGCGCGGGCCTCTCTCCCAGCACCTATCTGCTCCGGAGATCTGCTTTCCACGTTGCAGTCTGCGGCAAAGAGGGCGACTGAGATCGAGCCAGCGTTTTTAAATTTGGCGCGGTCGCGTTGATTTGACGTCACTGGCACGACTGGGTCGTCTGGGGCGTCGTCGGACTATCGGTCGGTGCCGGAGGGCCTGGCTTGTGGCTTCCTGCGGCGGTGGGCGGAGAGCGGAGAGTCAGCCGGATCGGCGCGATTTCAAGCAGGAGGAGGTAAGTGTGGAACTTCCCCGTGGCCGGGGCGGGGGCCCATGGAGGTAGGGCGAGATTTAAAGGCCTTACCCCGATGGGCTCAAGCGCCGGCTGCGCGGGCCTCTCTCCCAGCACCTATCTGCTCCGGGGACCTGCTTTCCATGTTGCAGTCTGCGGCAAAGAGGGCGACTGAGATCGAGCCGGCGTTTTTAAATTTGGCACGGTCGCGTTGATTTGACGTCACAGGCGCGACCGGGTCGTCTGGGGCGTCGTCGGACTATCGGTCGGTGCCAGAGGGCCTGGCTTGTGGCTTCCTGCGGCGGTGGGCGGAGAGCGGAGAGTCAGCCGGATCGGCGCGATTTCAAGCAGGAGGAGGTAAGTGTGGAACTTCCCCGTTGCTGGGGCGGGGGCCCACGGAGGTAGGGCGAGATTTAAAGGCCTTAACCCGATGGGTTCAAGCGCCGGCTGCACGGGCCTCTCTCCCAGCACCTATCTGCTCCGGGGACCTGCTTTCCACGTTGCAGTCTGCGGCAAAGAGGGCGACTGAGATCGAGCCGGCATTTTTAAATTTGGCGCGGTCGCGTTGATTTGACGTCACTGGCGCGATTGGGTCGTCTGGGGCGTCGTCGGACTATCGGTCGGTGCCGGAGGGCCTGGCTTGTGGCTTCCTGCGGCGGTGGGCGGAGAGCAGAGAGTCAGCCGGATCGGCGCGATTTCAAGCAGGAGGAGGTAAGTGTGGAACTTCCCCGTGGCCGGGGCGGGGCCCACGGAGGTAGGGCGAGATTTAAAGGCCTTACCCCGATGGGCTCAAGCGCCGGCTGCGCGGGCCTCTCTCCCAGCACCTATCTGCTCCGGGGACCTGCTTTCCACGTTGCAGTCTGCGGCAAAGTCTGCAGACGATATCTTATTCACAATCTCAAAGCCAGCAGAATCGTTGCCGGAGATTGAGAAAGAAATATCCCATTTCAGTGCAGCCTCGGGCTTTAAAATTAACTGGGAAAAATCAGAGATTTTTAATATCTCGATCCCACAAGCACAAGCGAATCTGCTACAGGTCGTACATCAGTTTAAATGGGTGCACCAGAAAATTAAATATCTAGGAGTATATTTGGGTAGGCTGGAAGATTTGTTTCATTTAAATTATACTCCCTTGTTGTCTAAGATATATAAAGAATTGGAAGAATGGGACAGATATCACATATCCTGGGTGGGGAAAATTGTGGTGCTTAAGATGAATGTGCTTCCGCATCTCCTGTATTTGTTTCAAACATTGCCTGTGTATGTTCCTAAGGCAGATTTGGACAAATGGCAGCGTCGATTTTTCAAGTATATCTGGAGGGGCAGAATGCCCAGAGTGGCCAGGAAAACGATGTACCTTTCTAAAGAACATGGAGGACTGGGTGTACCAAATTTACACTGGTATCATGCAGCTGCCCACCTGAGAGCCATTTTGGACTGGCACCGGACTCCGATTATTAAGCGATGGATAAGTTTAGAACAAGCATTCATAGGAATGGAACCTCTGCAAGCATTAGTATGGCAACCAAAAACAACGTGGCCTAAATTACATCTGGTTTCTTTCCCCTTGGATGGGACTCTGAAGGTGTGGGAACACTGGAGGCATACTCTTGTGGGGCATAAGATATATTCCTCGCAGACTTACCTTTTTCATAATGTGACCTTCCTTCCCGGTGTTCCACTATTGGCCTATTCCAAATGGAAAGACTGTGGTATAACGATCAGCGAACAAGTCTGGACGGTCAAAGGGGTAGTGGCTTTTGAGGATTTGTGTACACGCTATGGCCTGCCATCCTCAGAACATTATCGTTATATCCAACTCTGCCATTTTCTAAATACTGCACAAGTGCGTAACAGCTTGCAACTAGGAGTGACTTTCTTTGAGAGTCTCTGCAGAGGAGCAAATAAGATAACCAAGGCTATTTCCAAAATATATGGTTATCTAAATGTGGACCCTAAAGGTAAACCGTACTACATCAAGGCCTGGGAGGCAGATTTAAATATCAATCTCGATCATGACGCATGGATCAATGTATACAAACAGACAGGTAAAGGACTAATTGCTGCTAACTTAGTAGAGAATTGTTATAAGTTACTGTATCGCTGGCATCAATGTCCCCTAACCCTGCATAAATATTACCCTACTGTCTCTGGCCTCTGTTGGAAGGGATGTCAACAAGATGGCAGCTATTTTCATCAATGGTGGACTTGTCCATATATTCAGCAATTCTGGCAAAAAATATTCCATTGGTTGTCTATAATTAATCATAATTCAGGTGAATATACAGCGGGACAGGTTCTTCTCAATATACACACTGGAGGAGATGTTCTACAGGTGCACCGAATGGAGTATTATATTTTCGTTGCGGCATGTTGTACTCTCGCCAGACATTGGAAAACCTCCAAGATCCCACAGCTATCAGAAGTGCAACGCAAGGTGTCAGACATTTATACTTTAGGCAAGATAACTGCTTGCAAAAATAACTACCTCCCTCGGTTCATTAAGGACTGGGCCTCATACGATACTTGGTCTAATAAGGACTGACATGGTAGATTATAGTACAGCTGCGTGCAGGCGACAAGACATTCCTGACGAGCACATGGACCAATTCTATCGCAAATTGGTAGGGCAAGAGCATGAGGAGGGTGGGGGGTGAGGGGGTTGTTTAAAACCTAGGGAGTGTTGAATATAAAAGATTGGACCGTTATTCTGTATTACATGTTATAATATATATCTGTGTTGTTATGTTGCAGATAATACTTTGATTCGCGTTGTTGCGACTATTGTGAATTGGTTACTGTCATGTAATGTTGGATTTTCCTGCCACTTCCAATGAATACTTTAATGGAAAAAAAAAAGATTATGGATTTACAAATGTTTATGGCTGAATTATTGGGTGGTCCTTCTCTTTAAGTGTTTCACACTTTTAAAAGAGATCTAAAAGTATTCTTGGCTTGCTGACACCCTTCTTCTACATTACTTTTGCATATTTTGGTGCCTATGGTTATTTTTAGTGATGGCTGTCTTATATTGTTGTTATGATATATTTCTTGACAGCGAGTAAGCTCTTTTTGTTTTTGGTCTAATAAAGCAATTGAGCCAAATTATTAACCACAATACTGCCAGCACAGCAGCATGTATAATATGACAATAAACACAACAGATTCATGATCCTTGTTACTTTAGTAATTTGCACATCTAGATTTTAAAGCATGTTCACTATAATAAATGAGGTTCATATTTAGTCGCTGTGCAGCTTGGCACGTTAGCCAGATAAACGTATCTGACTAACATAACCTTGCAACGGTACCTCTGCAAGCGTTACTATGGCAACCAAAAACAACGTGGCCTAAATTACATTTGGTTTCCTTCCCCTTGGATGGTACTTTGAAGGTGTGGGAACACTGGAGGCAAACTCTTATGGGGCATAAGATATATTCCTCGCAGACCTATCTTTTTCATAACATGACATTTCTTCCAGGAATTCCACCTTTGGCTTATTCTAAATGGAAAGACTGTGGTATAACAATCAGCGAACAAGTCTGGACTGTCAAAGGGGTAGTGGCTTTTGAGGATTTGTGTACACGATATGGCCTGCCATCCTCAGAACATTATCGCTATATCCAACTCTGCCACTTTCTAAATACTGCACAAGTGCGTAACAGCCTGAAAATAGGAGTGACGTTCTTTGAGAGTCTCTGCAGAGGAGCGAATAAGATAACCAAGACTATTTCCAAAATATATGGTTATCTAAATGTGGATCCTAAAGGTAAACCACACTACATCAAGGCCTGGGAGACAGATTTAAATATCAATCTAGAACATGACACATGGATCAATGTATACAAACAGACGGGTAAAGGGCTAATTGCTGCTAATTTAGTAGATAATTGCTATAAGTTACTCTATCGCTGGCATCAATGTCCCATAACTCTGCATAAATATTACCCTCATGTCTCTGGACTTTGTTGGAAGGAATGTCAACAAGATGGCAGCTATTTTCATCAATGGTGGTCATGTCCATACATTCAGCAATTCTGGCAAAACATATTTCCCTTCGCCAGCTGACTCTGATGCCAGCTGAGTACTCCTCCAAACAACCATTCAGGAAGGATACCAAAAAGTCATTCTTCCATCCAAAGAAGTCCTATCCACCACCGTCTAGAACTCGTTCCATGAGACCTTTCCAAAAGGCCCAGTCTCATCAACCTCGTAAACAAAAGCCACAAGCAGCTCCTCAGCTGGGCCCTGCTTCCGGCTTTTGACTCCTGCATAGAGAGCAGCAGCCAGTTTCCACTGCCTCAGATACCAGTGAGAGGTCGATATACAGGCTTCTCACTCCCATGCTGTGTCTCACACATACCCAGGTTTCTCACTCCTATGCTTATTCTTCACATGCACAGGCTTCTCATTCCCATAATCACTTTCTTTCTCTCTCTCACACACACACACACACACCAGTCACCTGATCTCTCTCATGCATATACACACACACACACACACACACACACACAGGCTTCCCACTTCCATGTTCTGTCTTACATATACAGGCTTCTCCCTCCCATGCTGTGTCTCACACACACCCAGGTTTCTCACTCCCATGCTCACTCTCTTCACATGCACAGGCTTCTCATTCCCATAATCACTTTCTCTCTGTTACATACACACATACACACACAGACACACACACACACCAGTCCCTCTCTCTCATTTCCATGCTCACTCTCCACTGCACAGGCTTCTCATTCCCTGAATCACATTTTTTCTCTCACATTCACACACCAGTCTCTTTCTCTCACACACAGTCACCTTACCAACCAGTCTCTCTCTCACATGCGTGCACACACACACAGGCTTCCGACTCCCATGCTCTCTCTCACATAATCAGGCTTCTCACCCCCATGCTTTCTTTCACACACACCCCCACAACATCAGTCTTCTTACTCCCATGCTTTCTCACATACCCAGATTTCTCACTTCCATGCTTTTTCTCTCTCTCACACACATACATCAGTTACCTTCCTGATTAATGTCTCACACTCTCACATACACATCAGTCATCTCCCTGAGCAGTCACTTTCATTGTCTCTCACATATACACATACATCAGCTCTCTGACCAGTTTCTCTCAATCACACACAGGCTCTCAATCAAATACATTATCTCACTTACACACTGGCTGGCTGCTTCTCTCTTTTTCTCTCACTCACTTCCTCTCCCCCCCCCCCAGCACAAATGGTAGCTGCAGCAGCCTCCTCCTCCAGCCCCCGCAGGCCAAGAAGGAAGAATTCCATTGGCCGCGGGTGGCTCATGCTGCTATCTCCTTTCCCTATTACTGGCTGCTTCAATTCCTCGGGGTCCGATGCTGCAGCTGCTGCTGCTACTTTATCACGCGGCACGGCTCTTTCTCTTTTCTGTGCACCGCATATCACTTCCTGTCATGGGGGGGCAGGCGTGGGAAGAAGAAAAGGCCAGCCACGGGTGCCACAGCTTCTTTTAGCACTGCTGCCATTCCCACTGGGCTTGAACATGCTGATAGCCCGGCGGCAACAGCAGCAAGGAAGAAAGAGCAGCGGGAGAGACCGGGAGCATGTAACACACCAGCCGGTGCTTGGCGACACACTGGTGTGTCGCGACACACCGGTTGAGAAGCGCTGTGTTAGACTGTATGCCATCCCAGACTTGAATTGCCACCTGACTACCAAGATGCTTCTCTCTGTCATTGCAATATAATTTGTACCCTGGAATAGCAGTAACCCATCGATTATCCTCTTTCCACCATGTCTCTGAGATGCCATTTAAATGTATGTCGTCATTCACTGCTATACACTCTAATTCTCCCATCTTACTTCTTAGACTTCTGGCATCAGCATGAAAACATTTCGAAATGTGTTTTTTGTTTGTATTAACATTTTGCTTTTCAGTTGACAGGGATAAATTGGAATCTTTTAGCTCAGGTGACTGTTTAATTATAGGCACTTGGACTACTTTTCTTATTACTGGAACCTTTCTGTTGGAATGCCCTAACTCTAATGCATCATTAGTATCCTTCAGAGATACCTCCCTCCGAACAATGCACTGCTGAGTGACTGTCTGCTTTCTCCTTTAATTTAGTTTAAAAGCTGCTCTATCTCCTTTATAAAGGTTAGCGCCAGCAGCCTGGTTCCACCCTGATTAAGATGGAGTCCATCCCTTCGGAAAAGACTCCCCCTTCCCCAAAATGTTTCCCAGTTCCTTAAAAAACTGAATCCCTCTTCTTGCACTATCGTCTTATCTATGCATTGAGATTCTGGAGTTCTGCCTGCCTCTGGGGACATGCCCATGGAACAGGGAGCATTTCAGAAAACACTACCCTGGAGGTTCTGGATATCAGCTAAATTTGGCTTCCAGAACCTCCCTCCCACATTTTCCTATGTTGTTGGTGCCCACATGTACCATGACAACCGGCTCCTTCCCAGCACTGTCTAAAATCCTATCTAGGTGACACATGAGGTACACCATCTTCGCTCCAGTTAGGCATGTTACCAGGTGATACTCATTCCCATCAGCCACCCAGCTATCTACTTTCCTAATAATCTAATCACCAACTATGATGGCCGACCTAACCCTTCCCTCCTGGGCAGTAGCCCTGGGAGACACATCCTCGGTGTGAGAGGACAATGCACCACCTGGAGAGCAAGTCCTTGCTACAGGATCATGTATTGCTGCACCAGGTTCATGCTCTCTGATCTTGAGACCTTCCTCCTCCAAGATCTCATCTATACACCTCTCTGTCTGCCTTATCTCCTCCAGGTCTGCCACTCTAGCCTCCAGAGATCAGACTCATTCTCTGAGAGATAGGAATTCTTTGCATAGGATGCATACATACAATCTCTCCCTGGCGAGTAAAAAGTCATATATGTGACTCTCAACGCAGAAGACTGGGAGGCCCCCCTCTTGCTGCTGGACTGCCGCCTTCATCTTAAATTTGTTCAGTTCCTAGTTAAGTTTTAGGTTGCTATGGGAGTAGGACTGCGTACAATTAGGGTCCTTTAAATGTATTAGTGTTTTCACTATATATCTGGTATTGACCTACAAGGGTATGATTTAAACTCCTGATAAGGTGTGGGGAATTTCTGAATTTAAGTTAAAAGGCTGATTAATTTTTTTCTTTTTTCTTTTTTAGTGTGAAAATGTTACCTACCTATAAATTAAAGGATGAGCTAGTGGTGGGTGGGAGACGGGTGGGATGGTTGGGAAAACCAAATACACAAACATCTGTTTCTTGCCTGCCTTTCTGACTACTTATTTAATACAAAACAAACAAACGTCTGGTTTTTGCCCTCCCTCTGACTAGCTATTCAATACAGACACACAAACACACTAAATAATATACCCAATAGTTTTACTTCTCCCCAATACTTTTAAGTTTTAAAAATTTCCCCAAGCAGTACTTACCAGCAAGGTGGCACCTCTCAGTGCTCAGTGATTTCAAGTATTTTAGAATTGTAATTTCTCAATTTGAAAAAAATTGCAAAGGCCAATTTTCAGGGAAATGAATGAGTCAGTCTGCTTAAACTTATGACAGTATATGAACTTGTAACTTGATGGCTTATGCGAAACACTTTTATGACATTATTAGAGATGAAGTGGATATTATGTTGAAACATTTATAGAACATAGACACATCCTGCATGAGATGTAATATTAAAGCTGTAGAGCATTGTTTCTCTCATGACAAGTAGTGTAACAGAGCTATATACGAGTCACATGACTGTCTCATGCGACCCATGTGCGTGACTCTTGGAAGAGCTATTTCAGGTCAGCTGTTTTATTTCCTGCCTGATTCTGCCTTTATAACTTTAAAATAAATAAAAGTTACTGTATTTTGTTGCAACATATGGCTTCTCATATGGGAAATATTTAATCCTCTTCAGCTTTATTCACCCAGAGTTGAAATTTAGAACCATTTCTGATGAAAAATGTGCCAGTTTGGTTGGATACAAACAATTGTATCTTATTTTAAAAATAAAAGTAATTGTTTCTCTGAGGACCCATATGTCTTTACAGAGTTGAATAAATTACATTTAGTTGTGATTTAGACCAACCCTGCTCCCTAAAGTGTAATGCCCCCTCTGATTACTTTATTCGCCAAACGAGAATCCCTTTAGAAAATAAATATTCTCTAAACACAGAGTAAAACACAAAGATACATTTATGTGAATGGCGTTAGACAATGTCTTTCCAGTCCCCTTTCTCTACACCCTAAAGAGTTCTCCACAGTCTTCAGTTTATAGACTGCATCAATCTGGATTTTTTTTTTTTTACATGAAGCTACAGTACCTGCAAAACAAACCCTAGAGCCAGCACATCCACCCTCCAGTATAGCAGAGAATAGCCATGCAATTAAAATAAAGCAATCAACTTCAGATTTACTTAGTCAATTGAATAAATGCAAGTTTTGATAAATCAAGATATATATATATATTTATATATATATACAGCACAGTGAACCACAAATATGAAAGAAAAAAATGAGAAATTACGCCCCTGGTTATTAATGTTTCAGAGAGTTCATCTGATAAAGGGAAAAGAAAAGAAAAAAACTTTTCAACAGCTTACAAGTTATAGACATATTTTCAGTTGTAGTAGACAAAGGATAACACAAAGTTTTTATAAAAAGATAGAGAAAGCAATCATTATCTGATGAACTCACTGGTGTGCAGGCCTATAATCTTTCCCTGTTTTAATCTAGACAAACTAAGAGACTGATGCAGTAAAATGCTCCCAGCCTAGCATAATGGTTTACATGTAGTTGGATGCATGTTTTGGACATGTTAGACTAGCGCCAGTTGGAATAAGGAGATGAGTGCATCCAAAATGCGCCCTAACAAACGCAAACCCGATAACGCCCATCACATGTTAATTGCATGTAGATTGAGGACATTACCTGTGATGCACTACAACACTGGGCACCCAAACGCACACTTTTTAATTTGGCAAAGTCAGCCTGCAGTCAGGGACTCTTGAAAAACATTAAAAAAAATAAATTTTCTGTGTTGTGATGAGTGTATCCTCCTCCTTAGTATCATTGTGACACTTACTGCTTTTGGTGGAGAAATATAAAATCCCAGATCTGCAAGCCCTAATGGTGGAGATGGACTTGGACGTCGTTGCTATCACAGAGACGTGGTTCATGGAATCTCATGATTGGGATACGGCAATACCGGGCTATAACTTGTTAAGGAAGGACAGAGTGGATAGGAAAGGGGGAGGTGTGGCTCTTAATGTCAGAAACAATATCCAAGCATCTGAGCTGCAAGAAAGATGGGGCAATGAAGAAGCACTATGGGCCGACCTAAAAAAGATGATGGGGCATCCATCTTTACTGGAGTGGTTTACAGGCCTCTAAACCAAAAGGAAGAGCATGACAGAGATCTGGTTGAAGACATCCAAAAGATGGGAAAGAGAGGAGAAGGGGTGATCGTTGGGGACTTTAATCTGCCGGATGTAGACTAGAGAATCCCTTCTGCAGAATCTAACAATAGTAGAGAAATAGTGGATGCCCTGCAAATTCAAACAAAGGTAATGGAACCCACGAGAGAGGGAGCTATAAAGTTCAAAGATCTTTGTTCAAACAAATGGTAATGGAACCCACGAGAGAGGGAGCTATACTCGATTTAGTGCTCACAAATGGAGATAATGTCTCTGATGTCCAGGTGGGCGCCCACCTCAGCACCAGTGATCATCAAACGGTATGGTTTCATATCACACACAGGATACATAGAAGAAGCACAAAGACCCGAGTTTTGCAGTTCAAAAACACGGACTTTGATGAAATGGGGAAGTACCTGGAGGAAGAACTAAAAGGCTGGGAGAACGAGAAAGATGTGGATCAACAGTGGACCAATCTAAAAGGAGCAATCATCAAGGCAACTAATCTATATGTCAGAAAAGTAAAGAAAAGCAAAAGGAAAATGAAACCTATCTGGTTCTCAAAGGAGGTGGCTGACAAAATAAAAGCTAAAAGAACAGCATTCAAGAAATATAAAGGATCCCAAAGGGAGGAGCACAAAGAAGATTATCTGGTACAACTGAGAGAGACGAAGAAAGCAATCAAGATGGCAAAAAGTTAAGCAGAAGAAAGGATTGCCAAAGAGATAAAGAGAGGTGACAAAACATTTTTCAGATACATCAGAGAAAAGAGAAAAGTTCAAAATGGTATAGTGAAATTGAAAGGTGAAAAAGATCAATGTGTAGAGAGAGATGAAGAAATGGCAGAAATATTAAACAAATACTTCAGTTCGGTGTTCACTAAAGAGGACCCAGGAGAAGGACCGTTGCTAGTTAGCAAGAAACTGGAGGGGATTGGAGTAGATGTAACTCCGTTTACAGTGGAAAATGTGTGGGAAGAGCTGGGGAAACTGAAAATGGACAAAGCCATGGGGCCCGATGAGGTTCATCCAGGATACTGAGGGAGCTCAGAGACGTGCTGGCAAGACCACTGTGTGACCTGTTCAATAGATCCCTAGAAGCAGGAGTGGTGCCGAGTGATTGGAGAAGAGTGGTGGTGGTCCTGCTTCACAAGAGTGGGAGCAGAGAGGAGGCTGGTAACTATAGGCCGGTTAGCCTCACCTCAGTGGTGGGAAAAGTGATAGAGATGCTGCTGAAAGAAAGAATAGTGAACTATCTACAGTCGGGAGAATTGCTGGACCAGAGGCAGCATGGATTCACCAGGGGAAGATCCTGTCAGACAAATCTGATTGACATTTTTGACTGGGTGACTAGGGAGTTGGATCAAAGAAGAGCGCTCGACGTCATCTAATTGGATTTCAGCAAGGCTTTTGATACAGTCCCGCACAGGAGGCTGGTGAATAAAATGAGAAATTTAGGAGTGAGTGCCAAGGTGGTGGCCTGGATTGCAAACTGGTTGATGGACAGAAGACAATGTGTGACGGTAAATGGAACTTACTCTGAAGAGAGAGCGGTGCTAAGTGGAGTGCCGCAAAGATTGGTGTTGGGACCGGTCCTGTTCAATATCTATGTGAGTGACATAGCAGACGGAATAGAAGGTAAGGTTTGTTTGTTTGCTGATGACACTAAGATCTGCAACAGAGTGGACACACCGGAAGGAGTGGAGAGAATGAGATGAGATTTAAAGAAGCTGGAAGAGTGGTCGAAGATATGGTAGCTGACATTCAATGCCAAGAAGTGCAGAGTCATGCATATGGGGTGTGGAAATCCAGAAGAACTGTATTCGATGGGGGGTGAAGGGCTGATGTGCACGGAGCAGGAGAGAGACTTTGGGATGATAGTGTCTAACGATCTGAATTCTGCGAAACAATGTGACAAGGTGATAGCTAAAGCCAGAAGAATGCTGGGCTGCATAGAGAGAGGAATATTGAGTAAGAAAAGGGAAGTGATGATCCCCTTGTACAGGTCCTTGGTTAGGCCTCACCTGGAGTACTGCGCTCAGTTCTGGAGACCGTATCTCCAAAGAGACAGAAACAGGATGGAGGCAGTCCAGAGAAGGGCGACCAAAAAGGTAGATGGTCTTCATCGAATGACTTATGAGGAGAGATTGAAGAATCTAAATATGTACACCATAAGAACATAAGAAGTTGCCATACTGGGTCAGACCGAGGACCCATCAAGCCCAGCATCCTGTTTCTAACAGTGGCCAATCCAGGTTACAAGTACCTGGCAAGTACCCAAACATTAAGTAGATCTCAAGCTACTAATGCCAGTAATAGCAGTAGTGGCTATTACCTAAGTCAACTTGATGAATAGAAGTTAATGGCAACAATGAAGTTCTTATGTTCTTAATGTTCTTATGTTCTTATGTTCAGACTCCCCATAAAGTTTTTGGAATCAAAATAGTTGTTAACCACAGATTCTAGTAATTTGAGTTCCATACTTCATACCGTATTGCATTGTACTATTTAGTTTTATAAAACAAACAAAAAAAAATTAAAGACTAAATTTGAAGGGTAGGGTTGTAAGCATTTTTGAAAAATAAACAATTCAGGGACCAGTTTACAGAGGAATGAGTAGTTCCAGGTGCTGAATTTTTGGACCATCCCAATATTCCCATGCAAACAACCCAAGTATCAAGACCAGGCTTGAACTAGTGTCAGTGCTGAGATTCAGGATCAGAATCTTAGCCTCTAGATCAGTCAAGCACTCCAAGTGAACAGAAGTGGTAGGAGAGGTCTGGCTCAGAGAGCCCTGGAGGCCACATCCCTGAACAAAGGGGCTTGGCTGGGGCTCAGCTAAAAGGGGTTGCTGAGAAGCAGGAAGCTTTTCTCAGCAACCCGAAGGCTAACCTGCCTCTTGACACAGAACCTGCAACTTTTTGAAGGTGCATCCTACTTGTTTATTCCAGTTCCTGGCATATAAGTCAAACTTCTTTTCTAAGCCTGCTTTATAGTGAACTTGATACTGACTCCAGATTCTGACCTGTACGTCCAGCTTTTTTGTGTCATTGTTAATTTGCTTCGGACTCTAGCACCTGGCCTTTAAAATCAGTTTCCAAGTGAACTGTATGTAGCTCTAATTCTTGGCCAGCACTATAGCTTGCTTCTTATGCCTGCTATTGTTCCTATGTGCAATCATCTGGACTCCTGACTGTTTCTAGCTGTTTTAGGCCCAGTCCTAGCATCCCTCAGCCCTGCTCTGTGTCTGTGAGTGTCCAGATGGCAGAAACCTGACAATTTTGCCACAAACCTCATTCCACCCCCCAGTGCTCCCTAGGTATGCAGTTCAACGGAGTAATTAATCTTGAAATTAGCCAAATCATTGCTAAAATTAATCCTGCTATTCACCCATGTGACCTGATTCCAGCCAGTTCCTTGGAACAAATACACTGTGTTATCACTCCAACAATCACAACCTTAATCATTCTCTCTCAGAAGGAAATGTTCCATATGGGTTAAAACAAGCTGTGATAAAGCCCGTTTAAAAAATAAAACTGGTTGAATTGATGATTGGGACAACTATCATCCAATATCCAATTTGTCTTTTCTCTCAGAAGTACTTGAAAAAGCAGTGCTATCCCAATTTGTAAATCATTTGGAAGACTAAGATAGTCTCTTAAGAGAATAAGAACATAAGACATGCCATACTGGGTCAGACCAAGGGTCCATCAAGTCCAGCATCCTGTTTCCAACAGTGGCCAATCCAGGCTACAAGTACATGGAAAGTAAGTCAACTTGATTAATAGCAGATAAGGGACTTCTCCAAGAACTTATCCAAACCTTTTTTGAACCCAGCTACACTAACTGCACTAACTCTTCTCATATGTGGCAGCCCTCACAACCCCCACTCCCCCTACCTTCTCAGAAGAAGAAGCCCAAAACAAATCTACAGAGTTGGCGATTTTCTTTGACAACAAAATAAAAAACCTACTTGCCCCCCTGGCAACATCCAACACTTCATCAATCGCCTCACAACCTCCTAGCCAAAATCCAAGCCAAAATCCATCACCAACTATCCTTAAACAGATGCTAGAATCTCTTGAACCTACATCATCCCTGGAAATAGAATCGATTATCAAGAAAATGAAACCCTCTTCACACTCATTGGACCAAATACCGACCAAACTCCTCCTCACCATTCCCAACACCATTGCCAAACCCCTGGCAGACATCATAAATTGCTCCCTCAATCAAGGATCTGTCCCTGACTCTTTAAAAATTGCTTCGCTGAAACCCTTACTAAAAAAACCCAACCTGGACCCAGCCAACCCTGTAAATTTCCGCCCCATCGCTAACCTACCTTTTATAGCTAAACTAATGGAAAAGCTTGTCAACATCCGACTCACTGACTACTTGGACTCTCACAATATTCTATACCCTTCTCAATTCAGATTCAGGAAACGCTTAAACACAGAATCCCTCCTTCTTTCTCTAACGGACACCATCCTGATGGGCCTTGACAAGGGACAATCATACCTTCTAGCCCTACTCGATATTTCTGCGGCGTTCGACACGGTAAATCATGTCATCCTCATCAACCGTCTAATGGAAATTGGAATCTCTGGCTCCGCACTGCTCTGGTTTAAATCCTTTCTGAACAACAGGCACTACAAAGTTAAAATAAACGACAAAGAATCCCACCCCATTCCGTCAAATCAAGGAGTACCACAAGGTTCTTCACTTTCTCCTACACTGTTCAATATATATCTACTCCCTTTATGCCAGCTACTCAATAGCCTCAACCTCACCCATTTTATATACGCGGACGATGTGCAAATCATAATCCCCATCTCGGACCCCATCTCCTCTACTCTAAATTTTTGGAACAACTGCCTACATGCCATCAACCTGCTTCTCTCGAGTCTCAACCTGGTCCTAAATACGTCCAAAACGGACCTCCTGGTTATCTCCCCTAGCGATAACTACACCTCCGCCAATAATGCAATTATCCCACTAGCAAGCCAGGTCAGAGACCTTGGGGTCACCCTTGACTCCAGAATGAATTTCAAAAAATTCATTAACGCTACAACCAAAGAATGCTTCTTCAAGCTACAGGTCCTGAAGCAACTAAGACCGCTCTTACACTTCCAGGATTTCCGTTCAGTGCTCCAAGCAATACTGTTTTCGAAGATCGACTATTGTAACGCTCTTCTACTCGGTCTTCCCGCTTCGTCTACTAAACCTCTACAGATGCTGGAAAACGCAGCGGCCAGGATCCTTACAAACACACGGCGCAAGGACCATATCACTCCAATCCTAAAAATCTTACACTGGCTTCCCATTCAATATAGAATACTCTTCAAAGTTCTCACTATCATCCATAAATCCATCTACCAACAATCCACACTCCAACTCACCTTCCCTCTCGAACTACATACTTCCACAAGGCCGATCAGAACTGCCTACAAAAGTTCGCTCAAGGCCCTCCCCAACAAATCTTCAGTCCACAACTCCATTCACAAGCGAGCACTTTCGACAGCAGGTCCGTTACATTGGAATTTGCTTCCCCAAGACTTACGCCAGGAACAATGCCATCTAACTTTCAGAAAGGAACTTAAAACCTGGCTGTTCGCACAAGCCTACCGTTGAAGGAACCTCTGTCAACCAACACTGTCTCTCACCCTTCGACCTCTCCCTACCCCCCCCCCTACTCACCTCCCCTCCTCTCCTCCACCCACTGGACATACCATGTTTATAACCGCCAAGGATAAATCTCTGTTTATGTATTACTAATTTATTGTTTTTGTTGATTATATTCATATTCATCTCTCTTCAGTTGTTATAGTTTAAATTCTGCCCTGTCTTCCATTTTCCCATGTTTTACGCTCCCTGTTTAATGTAACTTTACTTTCTTCCTAGATGTTAATGGGTTTCCCCCTGTTATATTGTAAACCGGTACGATAAGACCTGGTCTTGAGTATCGGTATAGTAAAAGAAGTTAAATAAATAAATAAATAAATAAATAAATAAATAACTACATCCCCTGGCAACAAATTCCAGAGTTTAATTGTGCATTGAGTGACTTGGGTATGGGAAAAAAGAAAGGATGTCTTTGCCTATCTTTAAGATGCCTTTAGAACCTTTTTGGTTTTAGAGGACTTTTTTCCAGCCTTCCTCTCTACTTTTAGTTCCCTTTTTCTGGGTTCAATTTTTACAAACAAGCATGAATACCCTAGGGCCTAGGGGGCTCAGTGTGTTCCATCTAAGAGGAGTGGCATCTCTCACAGCCTATCATCCACAGACATGGATAAACCAAGAGGGTCAACCAGATAATTCAACAATACCTTAGATGCTTCTTGAATTACCACCAAGTTGATTTGGTCCAGTTGTTATGCTGAACAGAAAATCCTTTTCCACTGCAGAGTCGGATACCTCCTTCTCCAACCCAAGTTCAGGGGCATGAGGTGTACACAGTGAATGCTATCTTAGATTAAAAAAAATTTTGAAACAAGTTGATGTACCTGGTAGATTAGGAAAGTTATAGCTTAGAAGATTGAGATGGGACAGGAGCACGAGGGCCTTTCTCTTGACCATAGAGCAAGAGGAAAAAATATATTGGAGGGAGAGCTGCTAGCAGTCGAGAAAACCAACCCTCAAACTGGGACAAAGGAGCTAGCCACTTTGGTGTGCAGCTCTGGCTGCATGCCACAGGGCACCTCCTTTTAGGTCATCCAGGCACTAATAGATGATGTCAGTGCTGCATCAGGACCCAGCTCTCCAAAACGTTTCAGTGATAGCAGGTGCAGTGAGAGTGAGGAGGAAATCCTTGCTTTCCAAACACCCGACCGCAGGCTGCCTCATTTTAGATGGTCCAGGTGCTAATGGATGACATCAGCACTGCATCGGAAACTGGCTCTTCAAGATGTTCCAGCGATAGCGGCTGCAGCGGGAGGTACTGTAGAAGGAAATCCTTGCTTCCTCCTGAATAAACACTATCAAAATGTGCATTTCAGATTATCTGTTGCTGGGGAAGTTCATAAATAGGGTAAGAAGGTTTGCTGCAGGAGGAGATGTCGTCAATTCAGGGGTATTATCTTGTTTGGCATTGCAAGCCTCAGGTACATTCTCTGAGTAGTAGCGCTCACAGGTCTTGATTGTTGCAGGAAGTAATAGAACCCAAACTGAGAGTAAGGAGAATTCCATTCCTCCCCCCCCCCTTTATTATTCCTTTGTAGGTGCAGAGTTTTGGTAGGCATAATGATCCTAAAGCACACTGGGTTCTTTGCAGATTGCAATATTTTTATTATATTATCATAAATATTATACAAAGACCTTGTACAAGAATTTCTAAGACCACTTAGGTTCCTTTACATATGTTTAGACTTTAGCAGTTGAGTGGGTAAATGTTTTCTGCACCATCTCATCACTGTTACCATATTGCCCGCTAATTATACAGTTTTTAAATCTCTGTAATACTGATAAGGCTATACAATGCAAAGACATTTTTGGTATTGTATTAATTTAGAACAACCTAAGAAAATGGTAACTTCAAAACAATATACATGTTTACAGTATTCTCATTTATACAGTGTAATTAAATGTCGCTTAAATCTTTGGGGGATATTTTGTAAGAAAATAACTCCAGCTTGGACAGCATGATTTAGGAAAAGATTGTTGTTTGAATGGAACTACTTAGTGAATTGTTTTCGTTCTGATATTTCTGTCATCGATATATTGACCTTACACTGTCAGCTGATTTGAAAACTGAGAACAAGCTAATTACATTACTTTTTTAATTGCACAGCAGTCAGTGAATCAAGTGAACTGATTTAAATGACTTGCAGGCATTTTGGCATGTCTGAAACGTATTTAACATCACTTTTTAATAAATTCTGTATTAAAGTATGACATTTTTTTAAACTAGATATGTACATAATTCATGAGCACACCAAAGCCTACCAACTTTACCTTGATATTTAAATAGAAAGTGCAGTATAAATTAATGTTACTATGTAATAAAGCATTTTAAAGATGCTTAATCGTAATATACCACCTGCCTCCATTCTAAGAGGTTTAGCTATATCCTTTTTTAAATAAAGTATTTAATCAGTTTGGATTTAGGATCACCTATGGTAAATTCCTGACATTAGTCATGTCTGTTTTGAACATAATGCAGAGATGTTAATAGGATACTTAATAAAAGTAATGTTTGCCTTTATTCTGTTTTGTTGGCTTAAGCCAGAATTGCTATAAATTTATTGTTGATGAATAAAGTTACTTAATCTCAAGTAAATAAAGAATGCTCTATTTGTTTGACATATACCCACAAAACCCATGCAGCATTATTAGATTTTTTTTTCATTTATAATAGTACATTCATTTAAGAACATACATTTTGATGCAGGGAGATTTCAAGATGGATATGGAAGGTAAATTTGCCCTTAATTCACAGAAAACCGAGCTGTTATGAGTGGGAGGAATTGAGATTAATGTTGATGTGACATTGCAGTCTTTTGGCTTTGAGGCAAAAGATCTGAAGGTGGCCAAGACAGTTAATAGATTTGGGATTAATTTAGATTCGAAATATGATCTAGAATCCCTTGTTTCTCAGTTCTCTTGTATCACTTTTTTTTTAAAGTTATGCTTAATTAAGGAGCTCAGATCTTTTTTGGTTTGGATATTGAAAAAGGTAAAGCTCCTGAAAAGCCCAAGCATAAGATGCAGCAAATCCAGAATGCAGTAGCTGGGTTGCAATAGAAACACCCCGGCTTACCCATTGTTAATTGGCTGCCTTTTTTGCTGCATACAAAATATAAAACTCTTTGCTGGGTGTTGAGGGGAAATGGCCCTTCTTATTTGAGACGTAAGGTAGATTAGATCTCAATTGATGAATTGGAATCTATGAGTCAGGGTGCTCTGTTACAGATGACCTCTTTTAGGGATGTAAGAATTCTTGAATAAGAGCTGGAGTTCTCTCTTTCACCATCCAATTTTCTGGAATCTTTTTCTATTGAAGATAAGGCAAGAGCCTAATTATTTGCCATTTTGCCTAAAGATAAAGGGCCAGATTTTTAAACTTTTGCACGGGCGTAGATTTGTTCGCGCAACCCGGTGTGAACAAATCTACGCCCGATTTTATAATATGCGCGCGCAGCCACGCGCATGTTATAAAATCCAGGGTCGGCGTATGCAAGGGCCCACGGGGAGCCCCGATGGCTTTCCCCATTCCCTCCAAGGCCGCTCTGAAATCAGAGCGGCCTTGGAGGAAACTTTTTTTGCGATTTCCCCCCCACCTTCCCCTCCCTTCCCCTACTTAGCCCACCCCCCAGCCCTAACTAAATCCCCCCCTACCTTTTATTTCCAAAGTTACGCCTCCCCAAGGCAGGTGTAACTTGCATGCGCCGGTTCGCCATCCCCCGGCACAGACCGCTGTGCCAGAGGACTCGGGACCGCCCCTGAACCTCCACCCCGCCCCTGGACTCGCCCCCTTCCCGCCCCTTTTTCGAAGCCCCGGGACATATGCGCGTCCCGGGGCTTGCACGCGCTGCCGAGCCCATGCAAGATAGGCTCGGCACGCGCAGGGGCAGCTTTTCGGGGGTTACACGCGTAACCTTTTGAAAATCTGCCCCAAAATGTTTTCCTTCTCCCTGATTTTGAGGGGTTAGGCCATGAATGTGACTATGTAAATCAACCCAGGCAATATTCTTGTAGGTTGTGGCATATACTGTAAGATTTTTTAACTAAATAAATGTATCTTACCTTGTTTTTCTGTGACAAGAACTACTTTGGCTTTTTATGGAAAGGCGGGTATATCAAGAGAACTAAATAAACTAAAACAAGTATCTTTCAAAACATATATCACTACATACTTTAGTAGCAGAATATACACCACAGTGAGTCAGTTTATACAGAAGCTTTCCCAAAACAATGAAGAAATAGCAGCATGGAGGCAGTTACAACCATAAGCAGCTTGCTGTACAGACTGGATGAACCATTTGGTCTTTATCTGCCATCATTACTATGTTACTATGTATGTGGTATATAGTGCCATACCAGTTAGTCGTATCACTGTAACTTTAATTTTTTAAAAAAATAAAACCATTATTATCTTCACCTACAAGACTTGAGTGGAAAATCGGGTCTAGAAATGGATTTGATGAGAGTGTAATAAATACAGTAGGCATTATATTTTTCCTGTGGAAGCTGGTCCTATGACTGGTAGGTAAAGATTACAGTGATCATATTTAGTGTTTTTCAACTCACATGAAAAAGTGCTTATGGTTCAATCCATCTGGTCTTTATGTCCGTATAGAGACACGATGATTTCTGTAAAAATTAAACAGTTATTACAAAGTTGAGGGGGAAGTGGAACATGGGCCTGTTGAAAATGATCTTGAGCCAATAAAGTTGAGGTCATTTTCAGTAAGATCAAAGTTGAAAAGTTCTAGAAAAGTCATAGTTTTTTATTTCTTTCTTGTTTATGAATGGGATAATCGCACTGTTAGTGCACCATTTATATGACATGTAAATAGTATTTATTTTGGAAGAATTTGCTACATACATCATTAGTGATTGTGAAATAAACACCACAGTGAGTCAATTCATGTAGAATGTGTTTTAAAAGATGTATGTGCTTGAGAGAGAGTCCTACTTAGACTGTGTTGTTTTTAGGAATGGAATGATGTCAGATTTATGAACATCTTTATATCTGTAAGTCTTCTGAGATGAGAGTGTGAACCACTGATAGAGGAGTAGATGTTATAAGATTTAGCATAAAGTCTACCAGAAGTTTAGAAATGTTTTTGGATAATTTTTTTTTGTTTTGTCTATTTTCAAAATGTATAACCACATATTAAATGTTCAAAGCAAGGAACAGAGATCCATATATATGAGCAACAGGTTTACAACAAAACAAGAACAGCAATAAAACAAATTTAAAACAGTATGAATTATGACAAATTAATGTCTTAAGAGGGGACCCAAATATCCTGCAGTACACCCAACTAAATAACTGTCACTTGAAAATACCTGATGAAACAAAAAGGTTTTTAATATTCTTTTAAAAGACTTTGTATCTTTAAGCATTTGTATGACATCCAGGAGACTGTTCCAAATCACAGGACATACAATTGAAAAGGCCCTATCATGTATCTCAGCAAGACAGGCAGATTGCATAGACGGGATGTATTTATCATGTGAGATTGTGGCTTGAATAGTATACAGGGTGTTTGAGTTGCTTTATACTGATTTTCTAAGCGATTTGACAATTGACTAATGACTATGCGGGCTAATTTGTAGATTACCTTGTGGGTTATACCACCACTAGATATTGTGTGATGTAACTGAAAAAGACTTCTTAAGAGGCTGGAAAAGGTTAATGATCTTTACTGAGAACAATTAATTCACCAGTAAAAGCACATTGTTTTCACTTACAGTATTTAGTTTAGGTTTATTTATGGTTCTTTATTAAGAGGTAATAGAAAGTTCTCTGCTTTTTCTCATTTCCTGCTTAGGTAATAGGTTACAGCCGCTGGAGCAAGATTGAGACCCAATGTCCTTGATTAGACTATAATTCAGATTTTCTTAGCTTCCAGTCAGATGAATCTAGAACAAGTGGGTTATGCATTCCTACTAGCAGATGGAGATGGAGTAAACTGATATCACAGTCTATACACACCTGCAGTTACATCAGCCTGCCAGTATTCTCTGTCTCCAGCAGATGGTGGATGTGAATCTCCCCACTGGGGACTGCTTCATTTTAAAATAAAGGAGAATTAAGGATAAAATTCTCCCCGCTCTCCAGCAGTGATACCAAATGATCCCACCCCCAGTTGAGAATTCCTGAGGTGATTTCTATGGTCCCTCAGATGTGTGCCTTGGTCCGGTAGCTGGGTTTGCTGGTGTGGATTAGCTGCTTGAGCAGCTGAAAGGCAGCGGGTGCAGGAAGCTGAGTGCGGCGGTGATGGCACATTCCCCCTCCCCCTGCAACTGGAGACCATCTCTGTGCTCAGCTAGGTATAGCTGAGCTCTGGTAAGTTTACGGGATTTCCTCCTCACCCAGTCTCCGTGCTCAGTGCATCAGTCCGACATTCATTTCGCTCCAAGGGAAGTTGAGGGACATGGGCAGCCTGGTAGGTTGAGCAGCCTCCTTAAGCTAGGCCCTGCTCTGAGGCTTTTTGCTTTGTGTAGTGTGGTAGGCTGCAATGGCTTTTTGCGCTTTCTAAGGCTGCCCTCTGCAGGATTTTCTGTCCGGCGTGTGAGTCTTGCTGTGCATCCAGACTGTGCGCCCAGTTTTTGGACGCACAGTGGGGCCTTGTAGACACTGTGCCCACGTTAAGTGATGCGTACTGGCAGCACGCTTATCTCTGCACACACGTGGTACTGTGCACTTAAGTTTTTTGTGCTCTTTATTTTTGGCTGCCTAGGTAAGCGCCTTGATGTGTGCGCCTAAGTGTTAGCAGCATAATTTCTAGGTGCCTAATTGAGCGCCTATCTCAAAAAAAGAAAATCTGCTAAACACCCACCTCCGGCTGCTGCTCAGCACATTGCCTAAGCATCTTTCTCTTTGCACTGCTAGTTAAAAATGGGCATCTTAGCCAGGAGTGCCTGCTGAATTGTGCCAGTGCTGTTTGGAAGCTCAGGGTGAATTGTCTTCCTCTGATTTCACTAAACCTGGTTCTTCCCAGCCGGATGTGGGTCTGGGTAAAGATGATTCAGGTGGGGTGCCTGATTTTGGAACTCCCCTAACTGGTTCCTCAGCAGGGGAAGGTAGTTCAGCGAGTACAACTCAGGTCCCTCCCAGTCTGGATGCTTCTACTTTTTCATGGGTAGAATTTTTCCAGGGGTTGCAGTTTTTTCTTCAGGTGCAGTCCTTGGCCCTGTCCCATGCTCCTAGAGCAGAGGCGCAGGGGAAAACCTTGTCTGGATTTTTTGTTGGGCACCGGAGTACTCCTGGAGTGGCAGCAGGTCCTCTGGATGGAGATTTGGATGGCACTGATGATGACGCCGATCCTGTCTCTCTTGAGGATGGTGAAAATCCCCTGGATTAGAACCGTATGGAACTATGTTGCGGTTCTTTCATAGAGATGAACTGCTAGCTCTGATTTCCCAGACCTTGAAAATTGCTTGGAGTTCCTGGGGCAGATTCAATGTCTGAGCCAAAGAGAAATGCCATTTTGGTTTTTTTGCGTAATGCCTCTTGTTTTTTTTCCCCATGATGGAGGCCATTCAAGAATTAATTGATTTTGAGAGGGGTGCCCAGAGGTTATTTTCAAAGGAGGTTGGGTTTTGGAAGGCCTGTACCCTCTGGATCCAGTGGTAAGAGAGCGCTTATGTTTTTCCCAAGGT
The DNA here is from genome assembly GCF_901001135.1 of Rhinatrema bivittatum. Taxonomy (NCBI): domain Eukaryota; kingdom Metazoa; phylum Chordata; class Amphibia; order Gymnophiona; family Rhinatrematidae; genus Rhinatrema; species Rhinatrema bivittatum. The sequence goes on from NC_042616.1 coordinate 713,264,733, forward strand.
GGAAATGCACTTGTGTGTGCAGTCTCCAAGCGGATCACTATTCCTGAGGAAGGAGAAGTGGCCTTGAAGGATGCTCATACTAAAAAATTGAGACCATCCTTAAGTGAGCATTTAAAGCAGTGGCAATTACCTTGCAGATTGCTTCTTGTTGTTCTCTGGTGGCTCGTTCTTGTTTGCTTCCCTCCCAGGAAATTGATGACTCTGTGGTAAACTCCAAGGCAATTGTGGAACCAGTTGCTGCCTTCTTGGTGGAGATGGTCTGTGATTTGGTCTGCACGTCAGCCAGAATGGTGGCTTCTATAGAAGTGTTTATATTTATATATATTAACACATTTTTCATCACCCGTTCCCAACTTCTTGAAAGTACAATACTAACACATATAATCATTTACAATAATCATAATTCATCACATACATTCTTAGCACAAAAATTACACTATGTAATTAAATTCTTTATTTCTTTATATTATATATCATCAAAAATTATAATCTTAATCTTAATATCGATTATAAACACATGATACCGACTTTATCTATTGGACATGCCAGAGCTGTTCAATCTATATTAAAATCCCTGTAACCAACATGCATCCATCCCCTACTCATACCAATCCCACAATATACCCACCCATCTCAATTAAACCAACACCTGAAATTTGTAAACACTCTATTATTTCCAGAGATTCAGTTCCTCTTCTCAATAGATGACACCTCTATCATGATACCCCTCTATAATTTCAGATGATTCAATTCCTCTTCTTAATAGCTGAAGCCCTCTCATAATTCCCTACAAGGACCAGTCTGCATAATGTCAGACAATGCAACGACTGTGGCTTAAATTAATCAGCAGGGAGGTACCAAGAGCCAGCAAGAGTTGTGGGAAATAGATCATCTTATGGAATGGGCAGAGGTGCATCTCCAGATGATCTCAGCCTTGCACATCACAGGATAAGACAACGTAAGAGCAGAGTTTTTCAGCAGGGAGAGTCTGGACTCAAGAGAGTGGGCGTTGTCAGATGAGGAGTTTCAGCTGATTTGGGATCTCTGGGGTCTCCTGTTTCTGGAACTGTTGGTGACTTTGTGCACTGCATAAGTTTTCCAATTCTTTAGCTGCAGAAGAGATCTGAGGTCATTGGGTATCGATGCCCTAGTACAGGACCGGCTGGAATATAAATTGCTGTATGCCTTTTCTCCATGGCTCATGTTGGACAGATTGATTTGAAGGATCGAATGCCACAGAGGGATGGTGCTCTTGGTTGCTCCAGATTGGCCCAGGAGGCTGTGGCATGCATATCTGCGGAGGCTCCTAGTGGATTTGCCTCTTTAACTTTGGCACAGAGGAACCTGTTTCAGAAGGAGCCTGTCTTTCATGAAGATCCGTCTCAATTTTGTCTTATGGTATGGCCCTTGACATAGCTTGTTTGCCAGTACTAATTCTACAGAAGTCTGGAGGCTTTGGAACCTCTGAAGGAGACCCAGGAGTGACTGGAGCACTTTCAGTTCTTCAGCTTGCGAATCCAATCGAGCGTATAGACGATCCACAGAGGTAGATAATGCTTCCAGGAACCTTTGTTGTTCTTGAAGCCTGAAGAGCGGAAGTCTGAGCCGAACCATGGAGTTAGCAATCTGTTATGGTTTCGAGGTGTTTGAGTGGATTCTTGGGTACTGTGGCAGATGTCCACGCCCACGGGGAGGAGCCCCACGGGGAGCCACAGTACTGGGCTAGACTCAGGATGCACAAACACAAAGTTTTGTCTTTTATTGAACAGCTGATGTATACCACCAGAGGTGGCAGAAGTGAAGTGATCCAGAGGTAGCAGTCCAGGGACCCTCGGCAGAGGGAACCCGTCTCACCAAGATGGTATAGGGATATCCAGGTGTAGGTTTCCCAGCACGGTAGAGCTGTAGATGAGACAGACTGAGAGTTAGATTACTCACTAGATGGTAGCTGTAAGGTAGATGATTCCACCAGACAGAAGTAGATGGTTACAGGCACTGAGGCAGGGAGTGCAGGCCCTCGAGGAGCGAGTACCTGATCCCAGTAGGGCACCTGAAAGAAGCAAAGGGTTCCCGAGGAGCGGGTACCCAGGTTAGAGAGAATACCCCGGAGGGCAGAGAGAACTTCCAGCGGCATCAAGGAAGCGGCAGAGTAGCTTAGACTGGAGCAGATCTACTCCTTGCTAATTCGCAGGTTAGAAATGGAAGGCAGGCTAAATACCCTCACCGAAGTGAGGAACATCCGGGGCTGGCCCGGGTATTTCCCGCACTGGCCCCTTTAAGCGGAAAGGCTGATGTTGCCGCGCACGTCTAGGCAATGTCAGGGGGCGGGGCTTCAGCAGCGGCAGCGCTCCTGCCTCGGAGGAAGGCCTCTTGGTGTCTCCAGGGCTAATGGTCCGCTGCAAATGCGGGTAAGTATGGTCAGCCGCAGCCCCCGTGGTCGACCGATGTAACACTGACTGGACGCTAAGAAATGAGAAATTACTACTTACCTGATAATTTCCTTTTTTTTAGGTCAGTCAGATGAATCCAGTTTCCCTCCCTTGGCTGCTTTATTGCATAATGATCCTCCTGTGTGCATATGTGTTACAGGGCTTACTGGTAAGTGTTACTCCAGCCCCTAGACTAGTAGTATTACATTCTCGTCTGAGCTCAGTGTTGCCTGATGGCTGAGTATTGCAGTGGTTATCTGTTTTTCATCATTTGTTGCTAGTCTGGCCACAGATGCTTTTGAAGAGAATACTGGCAGGCTGATATAACTGCAAGGGTGTATATACTGTGACGTCAGTTTACTCCATCTCCACCTGCTGGAAGGAATGCATAACCCACTTGTTCTGGATTCATTTGACTGTCTTAAGGAAAAGGAAATTATCAGGTAAGTAGTAATTTCTCAATAATAAGTAATTACCTTGATAGACATGAAAAAGAGTTTAAACTTGTATAAGTTGGGATTGGACATTAGTTGTTAAGAATACACTTCATGTATTTTAAACACTTTTTAAAAATGTATTTTAGTTGTAATTTTGAAGTAGTATTTTCTTTTTACCAAGTTATGACTGATAAGTCTACTCTGTAGTGCTGGCTAGGTACTATTCTGGAGATTTAGTTTTGTATGAGCTTCCTGGTATATTTTTTCATTTTTACTGCTTTAGGATTATTTTTAATTGTTTACACTGAGAGTTGTATTGACATGTAACTTTTTTTTTCCCCACCAAGAATTTTTGTTAACTCTGTTTCTGTAGTTGTTTTATAAAGCAAGTGCCATATAAATAGAATCCCCATACACATTACAGACCTTGAGTGCAAAAAAAGAGACTTAGTTTCAAGATATCTAATAGTGAATATTCATCAAATATAATTTCAAACACTGGGTCAAATATCCTAATTTTCACACTTTGGTTACTTTGAAAACTAAACTGGTTGGAGGCCTTTGAAGATGGAGTTGAGAACTTTTTGGCTTCCCTAGCCACACCAGTACTTATAGGTAGGAATTGACTGGTCCCTGAGAAAGGAGACTGAGGTGCTGTAGCTGTAGCAGAGGCCGACATTTGAAATTAATGGTGCTAGGACTAGAACAGGTGGGGGTTGGGTGGGTGGTGGGGCTGAAATTAGAACTGGAACTTGGAGCTGAAACTGAACCCACAACAAGACTTACTGGCTACGTTTAAAAGGAACACGTGTGCGCCCATAAATGTGCATATTGGTGCGTGAGTGGAGATACGCTGCGATTTTATATCATGCGTGCAATTTAAAATACCTCCCTTGTGTAAGTCTGTGCGGCTCGAGTAATTGTTATGTGCCTATTTCCGCTAGGGCTTTAGCTACTTTTACGCGCATATGCAGGTGGGTTTTAAAACATGCTCGTGAGAAGGAAAAAACAGTTTCTTCAGTTAGTCCGTTTGTCCATTTGATATTGAGGTCTTCAAGACCTCTCTGGTTCTTAATCCAGCAAATCCCCCGCTTGACCACAAACCCTCATGCTGTGCTGAAAGCCCTAAAACTCAAGATCACCAGACTTGCTCCTCATCAGGACCAGCAGTAAAGTTACGTGGATAACACACCGATACGTGTCATAGCCAGATTTTTTTTTTAAATTTGGAATTATGTGTGTAAGTTTTGGCCCCGCCCCGGAACACCCATATTCTGCCCATTTTCCTTCCCTTCTTGACTTATGCACATGTGTGTATTGCGGCTTCTTAAAATTTGTGTTGCTTGCGTGTGGTCGTTTTTTTTATGAGCAATGCTTTTAAAATCTACCTCTTAACGCTTTAGCAATGTAGGGAGTTTGGATAAGCCTTCTGGTTACTGGGAACAACTTCTTGGTTCCCAGAAAAATCTTTTAACCTAGCTTTGTCCAAACAGGTTTACTGGATGAAATGACCACCGTATACCCTTCTTGATCTCTTATGACCCCTGGCCCTTCCTGCTTCTGACTTTCTAGTTAATTTTTGCTAGGGCTCTGGCCCTTTATTTCCTAGCTATTGCTAGTTCAAACCTTGCCAGTGCCTTCCTTTGCAAGTGCCCTTGGTTTAGCAGTCTTAACCAGTGATTATGTAATCTAATGCTCAGATTACATAATTTGTAAAAGGGTAAAACAGAATGAGCAGTGTTGTTATCCGATAGAGTTTATCTAAATTTTCCTGAGTAATTTGCCTTGGGTCACACCCATTGTGACCCATGGTTTTACCTGACTTGGTTCAGTTTTGTAATTATTGGATCATGCCTTCATACCATGTGTCAAATTTATCCAACAAATGTTCACTGCTTTAAGACTGTACATGAACAAGGCCTCTTCTGAAGGGGAAAGGGAAACGATTATTTAGGAATGATCAGTCACTTTGTGACTTTGTCTGTAAAGGTAAACATCATTTCTAAGAAATGTTAAATGCAGATACTTAGTGACTCTATGGGTCCTAGAGAAAACATTGTCTTTGTATAATTCTTTTGCTAGAAATACGTAATGAATTTGCCAGCAGAGAGGGTGGAGATAAAAGCAATAACAGATTTAAAAAATGAATGGTATCAACACAGAGAATCCCTGGTGGCAAGAGGATGATAATGAAGCACTGGGGTAACCTGCATGGAATGGAGGTTGCAATCCTAAACAGAAGGTATGGGGGTAATCTGACTGGAGCAGCAGTTAACCCCCAAAACATAGTAAACAACTTGAGATGCTGATGAGATCCCTAGGGGGGGAAAGGAGAATGGGATGACTGGTTCCATGAGGGAGCTTGTGTCTGCAGCTGTCCAGGGCGGACAGGTCACTGCTGGGCAGATTGGATGAGCCATTTTGGTCATTCTGCTGCCATTTCGTTATTATAATAAAGCATAAGTTCATAAAAAGTCACTGTGATGAGAAAAGAGCTGAACTACTATCACACAAACTCCTGAACTGGACTTGAAGAATTGGGATAAGTTTAAGTGTTTTCCTGAAATTCTCAGTTTTGCTTTCTAGCTGTTTAGCATTTGTCCAATTGAGTATTTTGGGGGGAAAACAGAGGGTTAAATTATTTGAATTGAGCCAAGGGCCGGCTATATTTGCTTCAGGGCGTAAGCGATTCCCGGTGCGTAGAGAGTTGAACAAGGTGTTGAGAAGGGGTACTAAAGAAGACGCCATAGTCTTTTATAATATTGTGGGGTGAAGCCATCTAACCCTGGTGCCTTGTTGGCTTTGAGATCCCGAATTGCATAAGAGATCTCTAGTGAAGTGATCTCCCTGTCAAGGATAGCCTTCTCCGCTTCCGAGAGCACTGGCAGGTCTCTGTCCCGAATATATTGTCCTATCTGCCCTGTTGATATGGAAGGGTTTGCTTCATATAGCATCTGGTAGAACTGTTGAAAGCGGTGTCGAATGTCTGGGGGGGATTTTAGCAGATTACCATCCGGTCCCTGTATCTTTCCCTGGTTTTCAAACGGCTATGTTTAGCCTTAGCCCCCTGAGTGATTAAATGGCCCCTCACTACTGCTTTCATACACTCCCACACCAGTGCTGGGGAACCCTCATTGGAAGACAGATAGTGTGAGATAGTACTATGTAGAGTCTTGCAGAAGTCTGCGACCTGAAAGAGAGAATCATTCAATTTCCAAGGGCAAAAGCCTCCCCCTCCTGCCAAATCGTCTATTTCTATATCTATGGGTGAGTGATCCGACCAAGTGATGTTGTGGATGTTAGTCTGTTTTATCTGAGGCAATAACATTCTGTCCACTAGGAAATAGTCAATGCGAGAGTATGACTGATGTGGTGCAGAGAAAAAAGTGAAATTTCTAGTCTGGGGGTTACAATATTGCCACACATCAAGGAGATTCCATTTCTTTATAAGCGCCCATAAGCGCCGCCTCGGAGCGCTTTCATTAAGGTTACTCCCACCGGAATTATCCAGTTGGGGAGTCAGAGACAAATTAAAGTCTCCTGTGAGAATCAGATTGCCTTTGCTCTCTCTATTTAATAGCTGATCCAGAAATATTTTTTGATCAGAATTCGGTGCATATCTATTAACCAAAGTATAGAGAGCCCCCTGGCACTCAAATTTAATCAGTAAATAGCGTTCCTCGGGATCCTCTACATGTTTTTTAATTATATAATCATTTCCCTTTTTAAAAACTATGCACACTCCCGCATATTTGCTATTCTTCCGAGCAGCAAAAAAAAACCTGTATGCCCACTCGGGCCACGCCAGCAGGTGTTCATACCTGCGTTTTAAATGTGTTTCTTGTAAACATATAATAGCTGCCTTATGTGCATGTATTTCCTGCTTTAACAGTTGACGCTTGCGTGGGATATTGAGGCCTTTTACGTTTAAGGACAAAATGTTAAGTGACATTATAACAGTATTGGAAAGGTAGCAAGCTAGTGACCCATACCTCCAGTTCACAGCATGAAACTGTGTTCCCCAAGAATCAACATTTATCCCATGTAAGCAAAGCATGCACAACTTCGTCCCCTGTACCATACCTATCACTATCTACCACACACCATCCCTGCAACATTCCTACCCCTCCCCCCGCTACATGCAACACCCCAGTTCCCCCCCTCCCCTCCCACCCCTAGTTCCCCCATGCAGAAACCATATCAGCATGGTCCACCTGTGTGGGATTGAGGGCCTATGCACTCCCCAAACACAGTACACAGCAACCCTAGAGCTCCAAAAGCTAACTCATGGGAAGCCTCTCCTCCCCTGTTCAGCCAGTCTGCCCGAATGGCCCTCTATAATCAGAACATTATGAAAACTATATCAACTTTATAAACAAGATAGTATATTATAGTATACAACCAGACATGTGTTCGAGATTCTCCTGAAATCATTTGCATGGAGAAAGAAGAAAGAGCGCAAATTACAGTCAATGAGGCATAATTCAGCTCAGTTCATCCAAGGAAGAGGGAGTTGGGCCTTCGGGATTCCGTCGCAATCGCCGCCTGCCTTTCTCAATTCGCTGCCACTTTGGGGGATCAGGCCGCTCTCTAGACGTGATCGGCACCGGTACTCTTGCTTGAAGACCCACTGCTTCCAGGAAAGCCACTGCTTCAACCGGCGAGTTCGCCTTAGTCGTCACACCATCGATCGTGATGGTGATTCCCTCAGGGTATAACCACCGGTACCGGACCTCAGCTTTTCTCAGAGTAGCGGTGATTTCCCTATACTCATACCTGCGTTTAAGTGTTGCAGGGGCTAGATTGGCAAAGATGGATATGAGATTTTCTTCCCACTTCCAAGACTGTTGTTTCCTTGCGTAAAATTTGCTCCTTTAGAGGATAGCGCAGTAAGCACATGATAATGTCTCTCGGCAGGTTAGTTAGCTGGGGTCCAAGTGTACGGTGATCCCTTTCTATCTCAATTAATTTTTCTCCGGCCGGTGTGTCATCAGTTGTGAGTTGGTTAAGGAAGAATTTGCATATGTCCCTTGTCACCGCATGGCAGTCTCGATAGGCTTCCAACTCGGGAATGCCACGTATTCACAGGTTACATCTGCGATTACGATTCTCCAGATCTTCAATTTTAAGAGAAAGATTAGCTTCCTCTTTTGCGATCCGCTCACTCTGTGCTTGTAGTTTGTCAAGTTTTTCAGCCTGAAAATCCAAGTGGAGATCGCAGTCCTCTACGCGTTGGCCTATCTCCACCATTTCTTCTTTAAGTTCCTCAATTATCTCCATCATTTCCCACTTATTATTCTTTAGATCCCAATGAATTTCACTAAACCAATGGCGAAACTCATCGCAAGTGGGCATCGAAGTAGGCGAGTCGAGCTCTTCAGAGGATGAGTGGTCTCCGCTGGTGCCGGAGGATTCAGCCCACTCAGGCTTTCCATGCGGCTCTAGGCCGTCTCTTTTGCCGTCGCCCTTAGTATATGAATATCGGCTCAAATCCGTTCCTTTTTTCTTTGTAGCCATGTTCTGTGATAAGCTGTATATCTCCAGTCAAAAAATAGCTAGGGCTGAAGGAGGATGGACAGTGATTTATTTAATAGCTATACTTTGGTGCTCCGGTTCAGGCTGCCATCTCTGTTGGTGACGTCACTGCCCTCTCCTCTAAATGTGAAATTTTGTTGAGATCCGTTTAAACAGCCACACCGTAAAAGTCTCAGCGTTTGATAGAGATCTAGGTGTTTTGTTAGATTCTCGCTAATCTACGCCTACCTATTTTAAACATCTTGTTTGTTTGGGTTTTTATAAAATACAATTATTGAAATGGCTTAAGCTTTTTTGGAACCTTTGGACTTTAGATTTGTATTGCAAGCTATGCTTCTGCTGAGTTTTGATTATCATAACTCTCTTCTTCTGGGTCTTCCCAATTCAGCTGTATGTCAACTGCAGTTACTTCAAAACTCAACAGCCTGCTTACTTTTGGATCCTGGCGAAGTTTCATTGGCTTCCTATTAATTTAAGAATAGAATACAAGGTATTCATGCTTACTCATAAAGGGGCAGATTTTAAAACCTGTGCGCGGGCGCAGATTTGTTCGCGCAACCTGGCGTGAACAAATCTACGCCCAATTTTATAACATGCACGTGCAGCCGCACGCATGTTATAAAATCCAGGGTCGGCGCGCGCAAGGGGGTGCACAATTCTGCTACTTGCGCGCGCCGAGTCGGGCAGCCTGCCTCTGTTCCCTTCGCTCCCCCCAGCACCTTCCCCTCCCTTCCCCTACCTAACCCGCCCCCCAGTCCTACCTAGAATCCCCCCTTACCTTTGTTGAAGAAGTTACGCCTGCCAGCCGATGATCGGCCCGTGATCCCGGGCACAGCAGCAAATGGTCTCTGTGCCTGGAGGCTCAGGCCCCGCCCTGCCCCCCCCCCCGGACCGCCCATGCCCTGCCCCTTTTTGCAAGCCCCGGAACATACATGCGTCCCGGGGCTTGTGAGCGCCACCGAGCCTATGCAAGATAGGCTTGGCGCACAGGGGGAGGCAGGGATAGGTTTTCGGGGGTTTCGCGCGTATCTTACGGGCGCAACCCTTTGAAAATCTACCCCAAACTGATCAATCATGTTAATAGTTCATGGCTTGGTGCAGGGTTAAGAGTTTATATTCCATTAAGGTCGTAGAATAAAGGGCAGCTTGAAGTTCTATCCATCAAGATGACACATTTGGGTGAAATTAGAGACCATACCCTTTCGGTGGTCTGCCCAATATTGTGGAACAGCATGCCAGAGAAGTTGAGAACATTTTAAAAAAACTATTAACAACTTGGCTGTTTCAGAGGCACTTTGGCAGCACAATGTAGAAGGTTCAGTGGGAATGTAAGGATGTCTTATCCACTACCTAACGAGTAACCTGCAGATGAGGTCTCAGTATGGTGTCTCCTGATATTGTTCTGTTCTAAAATTTACTTGTGTGTGTGCTTTTAAGTTTTGTAAACCACATTGAACATTCTGTGATATTGTTGTATAAAAGTGATTGTTAAATAAAGAAATAAAATACTGCTTTTTTTTCCCTTCTGGTAATACCCCTTGCCATACACTCCAGCATTCATCTGACTTCATAACAAAGAAGGTTGCTTACTGAATTAAAATAATTTATAGCATTCCTATAATTGTGTTAAATTAAGATTTGATCTCTGGTACATCATTTAATGCTGTCTGTGCTTTATTTTCTCTTTTATTTTTCCAGTCCTCATACAGGTTGGCAGGATTATCAGGACAATGTACCTAAAATCCCTACAGCCTGTATTGCTGTGGAAGATGCAGAAATGATGTTTCGAATAGCTTCCCGTGGTACCAAGATAGTTATTACTCTGAAGATGGGAGCCAAGAACTATCCAGATGCAGATTCTTTTAACACTGTGGCAGAGATTGTTGGCAGCAAATATCCAGAACAGGTATGTAATAATTTTTTTTTTGTAGAGAATTATCATTAAGATAATAATAGCTTTCTTATGTCATTTACAGTGTCAAATAAGAGTATTGTTATGAGTTTCCATTTATTGAGTGTGGTTTATATTTTGAGCTATGTCCTGGGTTGCCCTGAAAACCTGTGATTTGTGCTATTGATATCAACAGCACTACATCAGGATGTTGCAGTAGCCTCTTGACACATCTGCAGTGCCCTTTGCAGGTGTTTCAAAGCAGCCTGCACTATATTTTGTGACTTATGAATACTGAATCTTTTGCATTTATAAACTGTAATCCTATCCCCTCCTAGCAGTCTTTTCTCCACGGTAAACATTTACAGCTGCCCTAGTCTCATCTCCTATGCTTCATTTCCCTAATTAACTTAATTGCTGTTAGCTGTACTTTTTCTAGCTCTGCAGTATCTTTTAATAGAAAGATATCACAACAGTACACAATCCAAGAGCCCTGTCTTGGGATAGAGAACAGCCCAACTGTTGCCTAAGATTACTATTTTTAAGTATTCTTATTGGTTGTCTTGCTGGCAAAGATGGGACTGGTATGGCCTTGAAAGCTTTTGCAAATCCATCTATAGATATAATGGGGTGGATTTTCAGAGCCCTGCTCGCGTAAATCCGCCCAAAACCGGGCGGATTTACGCGAGCAGGGCCCTGCGCGCCGGGAAGCCTATTTTACATAGGCCTCCCGGCGCGCGCAGAGCCAAGGGACTCGCGTAAGTCCCGGGGTTCTCCGAGGGGGGCGTGTCGGGGGCGCGTCGGGGGGCGGGCCCGGTCGTCGTGGCGTTTCGGGGGCGTGTCGGCAGCGTTTTGGGGGCGGGTACGGGGCGTGGCTACGGCCCGGGGCGGTCCGGGGGCGTGGCCGCGCCCTCCGTACCCGCCCCCAGGTCGCGGCCCGGCGTGCAGGAGGCCCGCTCGCGCGCGGGGATTTACGCCTCCCGGAGGGAGGCGTAAATCCCCCGACAAAGGTAAGGGGGGGTTTTAGACAGGGCCGGGTGGGTGGGTTAGGTAGGGGAAGGGAGGGGAAGGTGAGGGGAGGGCAAAGGAAAGTTCCCTCCGAGGCCGCTCCGATTTCGGAGCGGCCTCGGAGGGAACGGGGGTAGGCTGCGCGGCTCGGCGCGCGCCGGCTATACGAAATCGATAGCCTTGCGCGCGCCGATCCAGGATTTTAGCGGATACGTGCGGCTCCGCGCGTATCTACTACAATCCAGCGTACTTTTGTTTGCGCCTGGAGCGCAAACAAAAGTAGGCTATTCGCGCTCGTTTTAAAATCCGCCCCAAAGTGCTTAGGTACCTAGCAGTGGAATCTGTCAGGGACTAGCGGGCTATACATCTTCATGACTTCAGCAGCTGTGCGGGCTAGAAGGTGGATCGGGAATTGACCTCTAGCCTGTGCATCCAGAAGACTCCACAGAAGGGCCAAATAGCCACTGACTGTGTGGGCCAATGCATGGAGATATGGTTGGGGGGTGCCTGTATCGACTCGCACTGTCAACCAAGGGAGACCCCTGTGGCAGTAGACCAGGGACATGGGAGAGCAAGTGCTGGGATTGCGCTTGGAAGGGAGTCATACTAATCCCCCATGCCTCTGCAAGTATTTTGTGTTTGTCTGCTTCTATTTTTGTATTATGGTTATGCTGCTCTAATAAAATATATCACAGTTTGCAAATAATCCAGTTTTCTTGCTGCTTGAGGTTGCATTCACATATGTACCCAGTAAGCAACAAGAACCTTTTCAGTACGATCTCTATACAACTGCTACTACTGTTGCTGCTATTAAACATCCAACTTCTTCCTAGCCATTACCTCCATGGATAAGCAGTAAAAAATGTTGATATTCAAGTGGGTGATGTCATCATATGGCGCTGATTTGAAACACGCTCTCTTGTATGAATGTTCCCTTGCAGCTGTGTCATGCAAGTCTCCTCATTTATTTTTCTTCACTGAAGAAAGAGGACGATTTGGTCTTTCTCTTTGCTGCCACCTTAATTTTTTCACTATTTTTTGTCTTCTTATTTGTTCTTTAGTGTGTTTTTTCCATTTTATCTTTTTTGTCTCCTCAAAAAAAAACAACATAATTTTTTTTCTTTATTGCTCTGTATTTCTGTTCCTAACTACTAATGTACAATGTGCCTCAACCACTTCTTTCACCATCCAGCTCTCATTCCTGCATCATACTCAGTTGAGCCTTTTAAGCCCAATTGATATCACACTATTGTAATTTATATTCTCACAGGACAAGCAGGATGGTAGTCCTCACATATGGGTGACATCATCAGGATGGAGCCCAATCACGAAAAACTTCTGTCAAAGTTTCCAGAACTTTGACTGGCCCCTACTGGGTCTTAAGTGTTATTTCCACTTGACAAAAGCATATATCATAAAAATCACTGTGCAAAAAAACTCTTTTCTTCTAGCTGCTCGGAAATTTGCTTATTAAATCATTAAATAGAACCAGCTGTAGGATTAATCTTTGTGGCACTCCATTAATCATCATTCTCTCCCCTGAGTAAAATCCCCCTGCTACCATGCTGTTGCTTTATCATTCAACCAGTTTCTAACCCAGATTATTACTTTAAGACTCACCTTCAACTTGCTAATGATTCTCTTGTGTGGAACAGTGTTAGAAGCCTCACTGAAATATAGGTAGACCATATCCCTTGTTTTTCCCTGATCTAATTCCCTGGTCAGTCAGTCTTCAATCAAATTTGTTTTGACATGACCTCTCCCTAGTGAATTCCTGTCTCTGATCTGGTAAAAATAACTCCTTATTCAGAAAGATTTATCTTTTCCATAATTCTGCTCATACTGCCTTGTATAGACAAATCTTGCCAGCCATTGTTAAAGAAAATATCTGTAAAATGAACAAACTGCAGTTATGTTGCTAAGTATGCATGAAGAGACATTACCTGTAGTATTTTAATTGAGGATTGTGCTCTTTGCGAGAACCCATCCATTATCCCACAGTATGATCTCCTTTAATATAAGGATATCAGGACAGATTAGTCTTAAATCTAGTGACCTTCAGTTTCTCAGCCGTGTGACCTTGTACAGTGAATTATTTATATACCTGGTGCTGGATTATTTTCATCATTATCAACACTTCTCTTTGGAGTGTGTTTGGACCTGCTCTGTATTATCTGATTGGACTAACAGAAGCAAGCCAGGATTGACTGATGTGTATAATTTACCCTAAGCCTTCGCTTCCTACTGGTTTGATGAAGATTGACCTTGTTCCTGTTGCTGGCTTTTCTTTAACCAGCTTGTCTCTCTGTTGCCTCTGTTCATTAATTTCTGACTTCTCCTGAGCTTTTCTGCTTGTCTGAATCTTGTTCCTGAGCTGCAGGGGCGGCTCAGGGTAATCTGCTGCTTGAGGCGAGGAAAAAAAAAATGGTCCCCACTCCCATGGCACGGTATTAGCTCATGAGAGCATGGGGAGGGGTTGTGACTTGAAATGCTGGGGAAGGGGGAAGGCATGGTCTGGGTTCCCAAAGGAGTGGCAGATAAGAGTGCTATTGGTATTTCCAGGAAGCTGGTGATCTTGTCCTACTCCCAGCAACTCTACCACCTACCTCCCACCCTTTCGCAACATTGACCCCCCTGGGGAAGTGGGAGATGGAGGAATAGTGTGTGTCTGTGTGTGAAGCACTCTTTCCGGGCTGGTGCAAGGATATTGAGCATCTCGGTGAATCGTCCATCCTTGCTCCCACTCCCCTCCAACCACCTGGCTCTCCCCACACATAATTACAAATTATGCTTATATAGTAATAGATTTTATATGAAAATGAACAGTCTTTTGAGGTAAAACAATAGGTAGATTATATTTACATACACTATTGTGCGGTCACCCAGAAAACCCTGTATAAAAGCAAGATACTTGGAACTCACATGGTATTAGGCCCATTGCAAAGTGCATTAGGTATGAACTTGATGCTCAGAAAGCCACGAGTAAACTGAATTACAATTACAATAAAGCAAAACAGTATTAACTGCCAACACTCAAACAGTGACTACCTTACTTAGAAAAAGCCAACACTGCAATTATTACAACAGGCCCTAAAACACCAGTATAGTTCTTGTTAGGAAAACAGAACAAGCCAGGCTGCTATAGACCCCTAAATAGAAACTACACAGTAGGAGAATACCTCACCTTGGTCACATATGCAAAACACAAACAAACCCGCACCAAATACAGAACAAAGATCATTAATTACAAATAAAAATGTACAGACAAAAACTGAACTGGAAAGTGCAACAAGTGAGACTCATAGAAACATAAACATAGAAACATAGAAATGCAGTAGAAAAGGACCAAATGGTCCATTCAGTCTGCCCAGTAAGCTTATGGTAATATCTGCTGCACCTTGTAGGTTACCCCATGCTTATCAGTTTCCCACACATGCAGTGCACCAATAGAAAAAAATAAACATCACCATTCCTCATAAAACAAACAAATCATAATAAAACATACTAAGAAAATTAATATTTCAGAACAGCTGACAAATAGAACATTCAGTAATTAAACTTATATAAACATTTTTTAAAAGTTCCCAAAAATTGATAAAATATTTTAAAAAAGCAGTCACATCAAATACCCAACATTCAAAAGTTCCCAGGTGTGGAGAGTTTTATTTCCAGTTACCCTGAGATTGTCGAGGAAGAGGGCTGCACACAGACTTTTCCTCTCATTTATTACCACACACACTTGCTCACATTCTCACATGCTGACACACACATTCTTCTCTCCCTCTGGAATGCACAAGCTACAGCAACCTCCACTTTCAGCCCATGCAACCAATGAGACTAATTCTCTTGGGATGCTGGCAGGTGCTGCACCTGCATTCTTCTGGCCACGTGACCCAGTGCTGCTCCTGCTCCTCCTGGCTGCAATGATTGCACCATTTTCTTCCCACTCACTTGGGCCCTCACGACACACAGCTTCTTATGATGAGTCCATGTGGATAGGAAGAACAAGGAACTGCAATCTTCACAGTCCTGCCCTCACTGTGCCATCCCTATAACTGCCACTCTAAATAGAAGCCTGCTTCTTCTATTGGCCCTGCAGTCACTCCCATTCACACCTCCCCAATACATTCTTGTTTCCTCTTACTTCTCTTCCACCTCTTCCCTATTCCTCCCTCCCCTCTCAATTGCTCACTCCTTCCACCTCTTAACCCATCACACTCCTTACCCCTTCCCTCATCCCTCTCTTCTTATCCCTTCCCTCTCACTATCCCCTTCCCTTTCCCTCTCTTTGCTTCTCTTTCCTTCCTTCTCACATACACCTCCTCGACCCTTCTTATACCTCTTCTCACTCACAACCTTCTTCCTTCTCACACACTCACCCTCCATTCCATTCTCACTCTCTCCCACCCCTTTCCCTTTCAGTCATTGAGTTCAGCTCTCTTTCCCTTCCGTCTCACTGAGATGAAAGGAGAGAGAAGAGAAAGGGAAGGAGAGATGAGCTAGGTGAGGGGAAGGAGAAGAGTGAGATGTTCTCTCTTTCCTTCACTTTATTGCCATACCTCTCCTCACAGATTATCTTCCTACCTGCCTGGGAGGGGGGATGGGAAACCTGCAGGCATTCATCACTGGCATTGTCTAAGCTCTACTTCAGTCCACATGGAATGGAAACCTCTTGGGCAGTCATTTTCAGTGCCTTTGCAGCTCTACTTAGGCTCTGATGCAATGATTCCTTTCTGCCCATTTTTTTTTTTTTATTTAGATTTATATTCCACTTTTCACAGCACTTCAAAGTGGATTACATTCAGGTACTGTAGGTATTTCCATATCCCCAGAGGGCTTACAATCAAACAGGTCTATCCAGTACCGAGCGGTAGGAAGAGCTGCGTTAGTGCCCGGCGCATCCGTGGTTGCCGCACGCACAGTGCAGCTCACCCACAGCTCGATCCTGAACTATAATTTCATGCAAATGTAAACCGCGTCTAAGAAGGATCCGTGAAGCGTTAGGCCCGCGCAACCCATTTTACTGGATAGAGCGCCTATACAGTATCCTGGGTGCGCGGGCCTAACGCTTCACGCCACGCTGGTATCTGTCATTTCAAATGTCATTTGAAATGACAGGTACCAGGAAGTCGGGACTGCCAGTCCCCCCTCCCCTCCTCCCGAAGCAGGGCGCGAAAAGCAGCCTTGCTCCGGGAGGAGGGGAGAAGGGACTGGCAGTACGAAGCAGCGAAGCGACTTACTTTTTGCACCCCCCTTCGGACATCGGACGACCTCTCCTGCCTCCAGCTGCTCGCGAAGATGGACGCCTGCAAAAAGTAAGTCGCTTCGCCGCTTCACACTGTCAGTGTCTCTTCTTCCCTCCTCCTGGAGCAAGGCTGCTTTTCGCGCCCTGCTTCGGGAGGAGGGAAGAAGAGACACTGACAGTGTGAAGCGGCGAAGCGACTTACTTTTTGCAGCCCCCATCGGGCCTCTCCTGCCTCCCGCTGCGCGACTTACATTTTTTGCAGCCCTCCGGCCATCAGCAGGAACGGATCGTGGCTCCCCTGCCTCCTGGCGAAGATGGACGCCTGCACGGGGGAAAGCAGCCCCTGTGCGTGCAATTGGCCGCTCAAGACGTGACGTCACGACGTTTGGCGTCGCGGCATGTGACAAAAAAAAAGTAAGTCGCGCAGCGGGAGGCAGGAGAGGTCCGATGGGGACTGCAAAAAGTAAGTTGCTTCGCCGCTTCACACTGTCAGTGTCTCTTCTTCCCTCCTCTCGAAGCAGGGCGCGAAAAGCAGCCTTGCTCCGGGAGGAGGGAAGAAGGGGCTGGCAGTACGAAGCGGCGAAGCGACTTACTTTTTGCAGCAACGTTTTTTGTTTTTTTTTGCTTCGGGAGGAGGGGAGAGGACTGGGGCTGCCCCGGAGACCGGCACCCATGATCGCGGCCGGGGCAGGTGAGCGGGGGCTGGGGGAAAGCTTGCCGCCTACCCTTACCCCTGCCTCTACCGCAGGGGTAAGGGTAGGCGGTAAGTTAGCAGGTTAAACGCGTGACAAAACGGCAGGGAAAGATAGCGATAGACGGGGCGCGGGTTACGGGATGCTAGGGAATAGCTAATTCGCTCATTTGCATGCAATATACATGCCGCGTGCGGAAGGGGTTGGCCGGGGATTTTAGGACGCGGGAATTTTAGGACGCGGATTTTAGGATTCGGGATCGCAGGAAGGGATAACGCGGCCGGAAAGTGAGTAGAACGCAGCTTAGGAGCAGGGTAAACACGGCCGCACTTTACAGGATAGACCTGTAAGTTTGTACCTGAGGCAATGGAGGGTAAAGTGACTTGCCCACGGTCACAAGGAGTGACAGAGGGACTCGAACCCTGGTCTCCTGGTTTATAGACCACTGCTCTAACCACTAAGCTACTCCTCCCATGGCAGGGTGGGGACCCTGGGCGCATGTCATCAAAACCGTACCACCACAGTTCCTGTCTTCCTGCCCACAGGGGGATGAGTACCCCATGGTCACATTATCTGCAGTGTTGATGGGCCTGAATTGCAGTGTGAGGTAGCCAGGGCACTTTTTGCCTCCTCACATTGTTGCTACCTGAGGCTGCCGCCTCACTATGCATCATGATAGAACCACTCCTGCTGATCTGTTCCTTAGCTCGAGAGGTTTATGCAGCTTGCCCTTTAAATTGACTCCTTGCTTCTGACCTCAGCCTGACCGTATACCTAAACTTGCTCATTAGATATGTTCTTTTGTTCCTTTAAATAATAAACAATTGGCTTTATAAATTGATATATCAACTATGCATCAATAAAAAAATGATTTAAGCATATATCATTCAAAAAGCTTTATTTAACATAATAAGCTATGTATCATTCAATAACATATCAAATACATTTATAAAATCCAATAACCATCCTTACCTTGCAGGATACACCCATAATCACATAAAAATACTTTTATTCCAACATGTTTCGCTTGACAAAGCTTCTTCAAGGGAATGCCATTTATTATTCTCGGGTGATATCCCAATATACTCTATGGAAAGTTTTGCATGAAGTTTCTCAAAATGGCATACTCATTTCATTCATCTATGTCACTTTCCATGAAGACTGAAAGAGCCAGTTGAAGCGTAATCCTTCATATTGCATCAAAACATTCAAAATGGCACAGGTAAAGAATATTTTCTTCATTTGAATATACCAATCACTTGATCAGAATCTTCACATAGATTTAGCCTCCCAGAGTGTATATTCTATCAGCAACTCATCTCACATTGTCACAAACTCAAACCCAACAAACATTTGTTGCTATAAAACGCCATCATTTTTCAAACAGGTCATGTGATAAGTTGCTGAGAGATTTAACTTTTACATGTGCTAGTTTGTATTGATATTTGAGAAAGATTTAATACCAGGATCACACTTCAATCTTTATGGAAAGTGACATAGATGAATGAGATGTGTATTCCATCTTGAGAATCTTCATTTGAAACTTTCTGTAGAGTATATTGGGATATGACCCAAGGAGTTCAAATGGCATTCCCCTGAAGAAGGTTTGCCAAACGAAACATTTTGGATAAAAGTATTTTTATGTGAATATGTGCAGGCCTGGATTTGTTAATAGGCACACTAGGCCTGTGCCTAGGTTAGCAAACATCTGGGGGGGGGGGGGCAGGCTGGCTGAACATTTAGTGCCTTTTAGTTGTGCTGAATCACACTCAGCAGAAAATAGCCCTCTACTTCCTACCCCAGCTTCTCCCTTCCCAGGCAGTGTTCAGGGAACAGAAGAAGAGGGGGATGAGCCTGCAGCAGACAGAGCAAAGAGGGATAATTTTGGAGAGATTAGGAGGGCAGAGATAATTAGAAGGTGGGAAGAAAGGCTGGGGGATGAGAGGAGGATCAGCTGCCATGTACATCTCTGTAGGGAGCAGTGTTCATGTGTGTGAGAGAGAAGGGATTGGTCCCAAGTGAATGTGTATTGGGATGCTAGAGAGGGGATGCAAGAAGGAGCAGAACCAGTGCATGGTAAAGACTCCTCCCTCCTCTCCTCCCCACTCATTGCAATTCAGATCCACCCTCCCTTGATCTTGGATTCTATCCCCCAAATCCTGGAAGCTTCCTTCGTACCTTTCCCTTCTCCCCAGATCCTGGAACCCACTGCCCAACCCTTCCTATTCCCTCCTCCTCTTCCTCAATCCAAGAACCTGCCTCTCTCTACCTCTTATTCCCCATCCCAGTTTCCTTTTCTTTCCCATCCCTAGTCCTCTTTCTTTCTTGCGCTCCTCCTCCTTTCTCCTCTCCCTTCTCTGATCTTTCTCCCTTCCTCTCCCCATCTCTGAGGTCTTCTCCCTGTACTGATACTTGAGATTACTTTTCTTCTCCAATAAAATACAATTAATTATAAATTATACTAATACATATACTGTTAAACTAATTTATTTTTATAATGTAATATAAAAGATAGAAATTTTTCCCGCAGAATCTACCCCAAGCTGCCTCAGGAAACTAGGGGGCTGTTGCTCCCTAGTGTTCAACCTTGGGAGGCGACAGCACCAACAGTGCCTAGGTGTGCCAAAATCCTAAATCCATCTCTGAATATGTATGATTGTTGGTGGTGTGTTATGAATGTTTTTCGATGAATGATCATGGGTGTATCCTTCAAGGGAAGAATGGTTATTGGATTGTTGTTCTTTTAGGCACCGCCTTCATAATGTTTTCTCTGAGATGTACCCTTGCTTGGGTACTTTCACCCCAGAAAGGTGACTTTTGGATTATAAAAATAAGGATCAGAGTTGAATTACTCAGACTAGTACATATCTCCCACATACAAGAGAGATTAAAATATTGGAAAAGAAACGGAATTGACAAGTCATGATGATTGATACAACAATTTCTCCAGTGGGTCTCTCTGTTTTGATATGTCTGTTGACCCCAAGAGTTTGAATTGGGCCCAAATGGGTTTGACTACAACCTAATGTAAAAGCAAGAAAATCTATATAACTTTTAAGTACCTCTGTAAATGCAAATTTCTTTTTAAGCTCTTGTCTCTTATGATCATCATTGCCCTTTTATCTTATTACTAATGTGGCAAAGCATCCTGGTTCTCCCTACTCAGCAATTTGGAAGAGTTTTACTCTCTTTTTTTTTTTAGTGAATATTCTCATCTGTTTCGAACCCTACATGGAAAAATATGTGCACATGGTAATGGACACAAAAAAGGGTTGAATTAATACAAACTTGAAATTTGTGGGAGGTTAGGCCAATTGTCAAGACTTCAACCTTGCCTGATGTCTATTTGTGCATTTTTCATACACACATTCATGATTTAGTCATCTTAAGACAAATAAATCTCTCGTATACTTTTCTCATTCTTGGATCAGATATGGTTGCAAACTCTTAAAGTGTTCCCTATTAACTGGAGAACAGATTTGTAAGTAACCAGTGAGGGTGGAAGGTGTGGGAGAGAAGCACTTAAAAGTAGCTGGGATGCTGTCCTAGCGGCAAAAATCACAAAAAAATATAGCAAGAATCATATATTGCCCCCTGATTCTGCCATGCCACAGGGAGAAAGGGAGATTGGTATCTCTTTTTATTAATTAAAAAAAAATTATGAACCACAACATTTCAAAGTCCATGGCTGATAATTTTGAAATGTTGGATAAAAAGAGTTGACCTGGGTATGGGGCTTTCGGTTACCCAGGTAGCACTGATCTTGAGCATTACCTGACTAGACTAAGCTGGATATGTCTGGTTGAGATGAATGCAGCCCTAAATTTAGCTATTTATTTTATTTATTTGTTTTTATATACCGATGTTCAATTTGACATATCATACCGGTTTACAGTGTAACAGAGGATTCCATAAGAAATAGGTTTCTTATTTTACATTGAAACTTCGTAACATCTGTAACAACATAAATTTTGAAGGAACAATAGGCAACGATATAGATTATGATAAGAGAGGATCAACTATGATTTAACTGTATAACACTTATTGAGTAACATGAAATATGATAATTTAAATGTAAAAACAGAATAACAGTGTAGGACAGTTAATTGGAGTGAAAGGTTCTTCGGGAGATTTGGTAGGTAAACTTACTTATCTATGTTTAACTTGTGGGAAGTTAGTTGGCATACTCAGGATAACCTACCCAGGTAAGAATCCTACCAAATATACCCAGGTAGGACTCTTACCTGGGTAGGTTCTCCTGAGTATGTCAACTAACTTCCCACAAGTTAAACATAGATAAGTAAGTTTACCTACCAAATATACCCAGGTATATTTGGTAAGTAAACTTACCTACCAAATATACCCAGGTATATTTGGTAGGACTCTTACCTGGGTAGGTTCTCCTGAGTATGCCAGCTAACTTCCCACAAATGCCTATGCCCTTGTTGAGCAAGTCCACTCTTCTCCATGTTAATGTGAAGACTTTGTAGGATGCCTGCATGGAGTGGGCAGAGGCTCTTCGTCCTCCTACACTTTGCTCACATGCCACACTGTGCAGGAATCTAGTTGCTCAATTTTATTTATTTATCATGTTATACATATGAAGAATTGTGTGCATCTCGCCGGGTGGAGGAGAAGGAGGGAAGAGCAGCAGGAGACCAGGAAGTCGTGACTCACCAGTTGAGAATCGCTGTTTTAGAAGATGAACCACCCTGTCAATCTTAAATGACACTGCAGTATGAGAACCTCCCAACACTAGAACAATCCACATTCTAAAGTATAGTTAAACCAGAAGGGCACCCCTCTTTATTAATACTGTATATTGTGTTGATTTTTCTCAATTTAAAAACTCCTGCTCGAAAAAACTTGGGCTATGGTATAGCACCTTTTATAGGAAGATACACTATCCAGAAAAATCATGGTTCCTACGCCCTGATCCATTATCCAGAAAAAAACATCTATTATTTGGAATGGAGGATGCCCTGTGACTGATCCAGACCCTTTGTGGCTGACCCACTCTTAACTGGCTAGTGAGACCTGAGCTTTACTAACTCGCTGATCTTGTTCCCTATCTCTCCCATGTGATTCACAGTCTTAGCTCAATTCTAATAACTTTGATAACTTTGCATTATTACTCTGCAAATTAATCTGCAGTTGTGGAATTTGTGGAGAACTATGTGGTTCAAACAGTTGTGCTAAGTGTGCATTAGGGAGAGGCAGCAAGACCAATAGGTTAGTTAAGTATCAAGCTGGCTGGCTAATATGGCTGGATCAAGCCATTTGGGGGGTATGGGGAGAGATATGTATGTATGTATTTATTTATTTATTGATTGATTGATTGATTGATTGAGTAAGTATTTATTTACTCCTTTTCATTGGTGGTTCGAGACAAGTTACATTCAGATACATATTGGCTAGTGTACAGAGCTGTGAACCTGAAGGCCACCATTTGATTTCCCTAACACTCTCATTCTTTGACCTTGAGTACGTCTTCTAATCTATCTATATTTGAACTTCAGTTGTAAATATTTCTTTTGGAAGGGGACGATGTAAACATGTAATTTGCTTTGCTCTATTTTGATCCCATATAAATCAGTATTCACTTTATTTTGTCTTGCAATATGCCATCTTTGTAGTAAGTCATTAAGATCAGTGCTTGCCATTTTTGAAGCAAGAAATTAAATTGTCATCAATGATAAGACATTGCAGAAGTTGCATTTTACCGGTATATCACTGACTATTTTTCTCGCCAAGGAAGCGCTCTCTTCCGCAATGAACACACACTATGGAAGCTGCAAAATATAAGTTTGTAAAAATAAATAATAAATCCTGTAAATGTAGAATAGTCCTCAAGCCTGAAGCTTGCAGCTTATCTGATTAAAAATGGTGGTTGGTCATGTGAAACGGACGGGTTCAGAAGAGAATAGAGATGAGAAAGGGCTTGGTTTTTAAAGTTCAAGTATTGCTTCTGCTCTGAATTCATCCTGCTCTATTAATTTGACATTTTGAAATCTTCAACATGTAGAAGGAATACACAGTAGTTTTTTTTTAAATCTGGAGAACCGTTACACCCTTTCCAGTATAAGCTTTGTCAACTTTGGTTGACATTTAAGAATGGATAAACCTTCACTAAATCATAAAAATTGCATAAGAATATATCAAAATAATTGTAAAAGACTTAACATTGGAAACCAATTTTTAAAACTGGGAGATCAAACCAGAAATAATGAAAACATTATACTTTTAAAGTTATAGGGAGCTGCTATAATATTTTTCTGTGGCTCTTATCCAGAGTTTCGACTACTCATCTTTACATCATTGCCTTTTTGAACTAATGTTATATATTTTTCTGAGGAGCAGGAATCAGGAGATGTTTGTCTCTTGTTTTCATGTTTGGTGATGGTGTTTCAACAAAAACAGCAGCTTTCTCCCATTGTCCTTGCCCTGCATCAGAAGAGGTGGGAAGAAAGGACTACTCTGGGGGATCCGTTGAGGTATGGGAGATCTTGATCTTTGCTCTGAGGAGGGGGCCATCAGAACCTTTTATCTGATATATTATATTTTGGGGCCGCTGAGTCCCTGATGTCTTATACGTTAGTGGGAAAAATTGGGGCAATGAAGCTTCATCTTACGTGCATGATGGGGAATATTGGGGCATGCTAGAACTTTCAGCATTGTACCAGAGGAGAGTGGGGGAAGGATGAAATCCAGCCTGCTAACCAGCCTTCTCAATTCAGTACAGGTGTCATGGGGGATTTTCTGACTGCTAGCATGAGCATTGCACGTTTTTATGTTAATGTCCATGTTAGTACCAGAGACACACTATTGAGGGTAAGGGTTTTTTTGTTTTTTGTTTTTTAGGATATTTCTATTAAATGTATTGTGTAGCAAAGTTAGTCCCAGTCATAATATAAATGTTGGCAGAAAAGGACCCAAGAGATTCATCCAATCTGCTCAACAATCCTTTTTTTTTTTTTTTTTAAATTATTATTATTTTAGGGTAATTGCTGCTCTGTGCAGGTTATCCTAGTCAACATGGCTTACCCTTTTTCTTCATTTTCATCCAGCCTAACAAATTAGCCACTGGGATCCATGCCCCTTTGCATTCCTTTATCATCGTTATTTTCACTACATCTTCTGGAAGGGCATTGCATGCATCTACCATCCTTTCCATCAAAAAATACTTCCTGATGTTGGTCCTGACCCTACTCCCTTGGAGCTTCTTATTTTGACCCCTTGTTCTTCAGTTTTCTTTCCATTGAAAAAGATTTGATTCCTGTGCATTATTAATAACTTTAAAGTATTTAAAAATCTGTATCATATCTCCATCCCTTCTCTCCTTTCGGTTATACATGTAGGTTAACATTTTATTGAGTTGCATGTTAAATTATTTTAGTGCAAATTGTATTGTATAGACCGATATAGTTCTTCAGACTCAAAAGTTTATTTTGAGTAGGACAACTGTATCAAAACCAAACAGAATATAAAACAGAACATTGTTGTAAACTAACAAATACAGGAATAAATGGGTGATTGGTTTCTCTCACCTCCAAGTGATATTTCTTATGGAATTAAAAAACCCTTTCCAAGCTGTTCCTAATTTGAAAAACACATTTTTCCTATCTGAAGGAAAAAAGAACAGAGAATCTGTTTTCAGTGGTTCTGGTAGTCGTATTTCATAAATCAGTGCAAGAATAATTGACTCCTTGGCAAACACAAAAATTAATTCGGAAAATGAGGTTCTTCAATTTGGAGCAAGAATGAAAGAAACACTGGTAAGTTTACATATTCTTATCAGGCTGTTTATTAAGAGCAAGATGGCAGCTTTTTCTTTTAGGGCAGAGTACAGTCCCTGTTTTTTTTAGTAGAGCAGGTACATTTATACCTAGGTTTTTCTTATTTATCAGCTAGTCATAAGTGCATATAAGCAACACAGCTTTTTAATTTTTTTTTTTTTTTTTTAGCAAATCCGAAGTATGAGCATGATCATTGGGAGCCTCCCCAGCCATTTCCTCGTAACTAATTGGCAGGTATCACTCAGGCCTAGGAGGGTTTCTTTTATAGTAATTTAGTAGATGTCAGAAGAAGATTAGGTGGCACATCAGTCTGCCCAGATATTCCTGTTTACATTGCTATGGAGGCTATATCCCACCTGTCAGCCATACAGCACGGCTATGTGTTCGATATCTCTCCTTTTTTGTCATCTTTCATCCTCCCTCCCCATGTCTAATTTTTCTGTTGTAAAAATTGTTCAATCATCATTCCCCTTGCCCCAGACCTCTAGTCTGCGATATAACATGGGTGGACTTCTTGGTCAATCAGCTATTTTATCACTTCAGGGCAGTAGCCATTTTATAATGCTTGCATATCCTGCAGTTGCTTTTCTACTCGAGATTGACTGAATCTTAGTTATTCCTTCAGAAAAGAAAAAAATGGACAAAACTTTCCTTATTGAATATCCTAATAGGATTGTTATTTTCCCAGGTGTTTTGAAACTATCCAAACTTGAAGGCAGGGGGGGGGAGGGTATTGTCTTTTTAACAAGTCTTCTTAGATTTAATATAGTAGAAGAACGGTGTTCGTTATTCATTTTCTCTGTGTAAATGCACAGAGAAATACAATAGTTTATCTTTTCAGAATTTGAAGCAATTATAAGAACTTGTAAGATCAGAAAGATATGTAACACTTTGTCCGGGGTTCAGGTATCCCCTAAGGGCTATAAAAGTATTTATTTGTTGGGGGCTGTTTCCACATTCATTTTCCTCTCCTTCCCAGCTCCCAAGGGGCAGATTCTTTCCGTGGGGGTAAAGGTAGCCCTTTGTGGCCCAGTAGATGGAGTGCTTTTATCCTGTGTGTGTAGTTAGTTAGCTAATCTCAAGGGTTGAGCTGCTGGGACAAAACAGGCTGGACACTTTGCTGGGTGTTCAAAATGAAATGTACTGATTCTCTTAAAGTTAAATCAATGTCCAATCAATCCAAATGGTGAGATTACAGCTGTGTTGCTTCCACAGATGTTTCTCTTTCTCTGGGTATGGTGTTCTGTCTCTCAAGTCCCATGGGATGCAGCTTACCACTTCTTCCCTTAGTGAATAAAATGCCCCAGAATTTCAGGGAAATCCTATGGGTGATGAGATCCCATTAGACACTGAAAAATCCCACCTTAGTCCAATATTTCCATCTCTTGAACTCATCCTGGATCCTTGTCCCTTAGGGTAAAAATCCTGATGGAGGATCTTCAGATATTTCTGCTCCCGTTCTCTGTGCTTCTAGTTTGTTGTGACCTTTCAGGGATAAGTAACAAAATCAAAGCCTCGTGAAGGGAACAAAAACCACCCTCACTGCAGGTCTGCCTTGTCCCATAGGCAGATTATACCACAGGTTCATTGTCCTGGCTTCTAGCTTGGGGACTGAGCCTTCGCTAAAAAACCAAGCATCCACTCCAGACTAAAGGAAAGTCTGTAAGGACACGTAGGCAAAAGCCAATGGCAGGGAGTGCACATCAGGATTAGCCTCCTAAGAAACAAACTTGAGGGGCTAAGCAAGCCCCACTGTAAAGGAAAAAAAATACAAGGTGTCCCTTCTCTTCCAAGTCTGCAACCAAAATGCCACACCTGTTCCTTTCCTAGCCCCACTAAGTACCCTGCAACAACCAATCACAAACAACCTTGGGGGCGGGGTCATAAGTATTGTGATCTCAGTGCTAAGCTGTTATAATTTCTAATGGGCAGAGACATAGTGCCATCTGCTGGCTGACCAGAGGGTTGGCCACAGATAGTAACATAGTAAATGACGGACTATAAAGACCAAATGGTCCTTCCATTCTGCCCAGCAAGATGTTCAGGGTTATAGTTGCTGCTCCATGCAAGTTAACCATATTCAGAAAGGTTACCACATATTACCTCAGAGCTTCGTTTCTATCCTTTTGTCTTTAGGGATCATCTGTGTTTATCCCACACACATTAGAATTCTGTCCCTGTTTTTGTCATCACCACCTCCTCTGGAAGAGCATTCCAGGCATTTACTACCCTTTCCGTGGAAAAAATATTTCCTGTTGTTGTTCCTGGAGTTTCATGTCATAATCTCTAGTTATATAACTTCCTTTCCATTGGCAAAGATTTCTCTCTTGTGCATTTTTAATATCTCTTAGATATTTAAAAGTCTGAAGCACATCCCCCATCCCTCCCTCTTCTCTAGACTATATATGTCCTCAGGGCATATATAGCCTAGAGAAGGCTATATATGCCCTAAGGTCATATATAGCCTCAGGTCCTCAGGGCTCTTTGCATAAGTCTTCTGTGTAGACCCCAGACCATTTTGGTTGCTTTTCTTTAGACACTTCTATCCTCTCCCTATCCTTTTGGAAATATGGCCTCCAGAACTGAACACAGTTCTCCAGATGAGGCTTCACCAGTGACTTCTTTTTACCTAGCATTTATGCCTCTGTCTATGCAGCCTAGCATCCCTCTGACTCTAGTCACTACCTTGTTACACTGTTTCGCTACCTTCAGGCTATCAGACATTATTACCCTGAGAACATCTCTTTCGGTCTGTGCTCATCAGACTCTCACCCCCCATTGATCTTCTTTGGGTTTCTGTACCTCAAATGCATGACTCTGCACTCTTTGGCATTGATTCTTAACTGCCAAAATTTTGACCACTCTTCATGCTTCCTTAGATTACTTCTCATTTTCTCCTTCAGTGTTTGGTTTTATGGCCTATTTTTTATGTTTTTTTTGCACAATATTTTTAAATTTTCCTTACTTTTGACTCTGCTTTCTCCTTTCTACAGCTTTTCCTCCTTATTATTTCCTTCTGACTTTTCCTTTCTCTCCAGCTTCTTGTCTGTAATTGTTCCCAATGCCCTTGGCCAGATGTATATTTCTCTTCTCAGTCTGGCTGGATCAGCTGCTGCTCTTCTGTCCTCAATCTGGTTGCAGTGGAAGCAGTTTCTCTTGGTGTGAGCCCAGATGTTGCAGTAGCAGCTGTTCCAGGCTTGACTGGGCCCTGCATCAGCAGTGTCTCCTTCCAGACCTAGGTGCTAGGCACCAAAGTTAAGGTGCTTGAATGCCTTGGCACCTGAGGTTTTTCTGTTTCTGCATTTTGGCATTGTGCATTCTCTATAAATTCTTTGAATTGTAATAGATGGATTGATGTACAGCTATAAACCATATTGTTCTGAAAAAAGGTATGTGTATGTTAAATTAATATGAGAAATTTTCTTTGTGTGTGGGAATCTTTCTAGTGTGTCATAAAGCAATTGCTTCTTTCAGTTTAGTTGCCATATTTAGCAAATTCTGATGTTAAATAAGAGGAGACCACAAGCATTTCTATTGCATCTGTGGCAGACGGAGGTGGGAGAAATGGCAGAACAACTCAGCCACAGCAGCAAACAGTTTAAAGGAGAATTTATTTAAGCAGTCTTCAAGAGTAAAGAAGCACACAGATTTCAGCTTTTAGTGTAAGAGAAAAGTTGCTTTTCTGTGGATAATAGATCATTTGCTGTCGGTACAGTAGTGTAGCCGCAGGGCTAGGCTTCATGGTTTCTGTTTCTGTCTAAAAGACTGATATACTAAGGTGCAATAATATGGTCCATTATCAAGTATTAATATGTGAGAAAAGCCTATGTTCATTGCATGCAAATTAGATGTAGCAAGCTACTGTAAACTAGGTTCCTGCCCCCACAAGCTTATTATGTGTTGAAGCCTTACAATGTGGACCGAGCTGCATCTGGATCAGAGTGATGTGTTTTGGACATGCCAAAAAGGGTTTGTTTTTTTTTAACCCTACAGAGACTGTAAGCCACCACAGCCAAGGTGAAGGAATATAAAAATACGTCAAAACCCCTATGTGCGCTCACCTGTGAATGACAAATGTCCTGCAAGAGCCAGCATCCAGCAAGCACAGTGTTAGCAAGTTGGGAAAAGTGCTGTACTGTTTAGCCTGCCCAGAGAACAGCACTATGTGGCCAACAGAAGAGGAAGCCAAAGGAATGCTGGGAGACCACTTAAGGAAGAAAAGGTGCAATTTGGCTGGTTCTGTCTGAATGTGAGGGGCAGGGACGGCCAGGAGCTGAGCCAGGAAGATAGGAGTGCATCTGCCAGTCCTGCAATCATTTTTTTCTCCTGAAGATCTAATTATCAAAGGAGAGAGACAGAAGTCTGCACTCTGAGGAAATAGCAAGACAGACAGCTGTTCTTGCCTCATAGCTGAGCTACAGGTAAAATGCCAACAAGAGAGAAGACTGAAGGACTTTTTTTCCAGAGATATCCAGGCCCAGGAGCACATTGCTGGATCACTCTCCTAAGAGACTGATTTAAGTAATCTAAACTTTGCACAGAGAGAATCTCAGCAGAGGAGGGAGAAGGTTTATTTCTTTGCCTTTTGTCCCAAATTCAGTATCTCTCCTTAACTGCTTCAGCCTTTCAGCCGAAGTCAAACCATAAATTATACTACTAGATATATCTACACGAGATAGGAATGGGAAACAGAAGCTGATTGGACCTTGATCTTTCTATAAGAGACTGAAACCAGGCCAGCTTTCTGTTTAGTTCCAAGTAAAACTTTTAGGGAAGATCGCCAGAAGAGAGAGACCTTTTACACACTGCCCTGCTCATCTGTTTGGTTTGTTATCTAGCCAGCTCCACCATCAGGAGGGACTTAATTTCTTGATTTGTTTTTCCACACAGTTTTTTGTTTGGCACAGGGCACACCCGTTATAAACTGGTGACATTGTGGTAGATCCATTCTTCTACCCCCCCCCTTTTTGAGTACTCTGAGGTAAAGACAATTTTTGAAAGCTGTGTACTTCACTGCTTTTCCACCAAACATTCTCTTTTAGTATTCCTTTTTTTATTATTTATATGAGTATGTTGGTTGACCTCACTAACAGGCCATACCCAGTGTTATTTTTACATTGCTTGATTTAAAATAAGAAAAGTAAAAGTTGTTCTCACAGGACAAGCAGGATGTTAGTCCTCACATATGGGTGACATGACAGGATGGAGCCCAATCACAGAACACTTTTGTCAAAGTTTCTAGAACTTTGACTGGCACCTACTGGGCATGCACAGCATGGCACTAAACCTGCAGGCAGCAGGGGTCCCCCTTCAGTCTTCTTTTTTCCGCACAGCAGTAGTCACATGGGTTAAGGAGCTTTTAGAGATTCCTGACAGGAATTTTCCTCACGGAATTACTGCAAATTTTCATACCCCACATGGGTCCCTCTCTCGAATTTTTGCTTCCGTGGTACTCCGGTAAGTTTTTTTTACCCGATTCCGGTTGATTCCCGTCGAGTTTGGCCCTCACGGCCTACTGGCTGTCGACTGCACCGCGGCTCAATTTTTCAAAGGCTATGGCGTCGGGGTTCCGTTGGTGCCCTGACTGTGCTTACACCATGTCCTTAACAGACTCCCATAAAGTCTGCGTAATGTGCCTCGGGTGTGAGCATGATGTCCTGACTTGCACCAAATGTGCCTTAATGACACCAAAGGGTCACAAAGCCAGAATGGAGAAAATGGAACTTCTCTTCCGTTCTCAAACTCTGACGCCGTCTATTGCTTCGACGTTGTCGGAACCGGCGCCGTCCACTTCGCGCCAGCATTGGGCACTGGCCAGTGACTGTCCGGTGTCGATGACCTCCCAGCCATCGACCACCTCTACTCCCCCTCAGGACTGAGAGGATCGTAGAGAGAAGCATCGGCATCGACACCGAAAGCCTCGGACCATCGATGAAGGAAAATCATCAACCTCGCCATTGTCTGAGCTGCCATCGAAGAAACCCCGTCCAGAAAAGGCATTGACCCTTTCTGAGACTGGGTCACCGAGGCAACCCTCACCCGGACAGGTATTGGGAGCCGAGATTATGCCTTTAATGGTGGTCCCTCCAGCTACGCCTCTGCCTCCTTCTTCCCTTCCGGAGCCGGGGCTGGTTGCTCTAGGTGTCCGTGAAGAGCTGGACCCGGATGGTTTAGGAGGCTATCAACAAGGCGATGCAAAGATTTCAGGTTCTTCCAATGCTGACCCCGGCACCGAATGCGGAACCAATCACCGATCCCATTCTGGCAGCGCTAGCACCGCTGCTCTCGAGAATGGAAGCACTTATAGCTGCTTTTCCACCGTTGGACCCCGGGTCACCGATTTCTCCGGTGCCTTCTCCACTTGCTCTGTCATCAGGAGGAGAAACACCGTTCCGCCTTCCTCCCTCGGGAGTCCTGCTGATGCCTCAAGAATCGATGCCAGTGCGGCCATCGGCAACGCCGATCCATCCATCGATGCCCTCGATGCCTGTATCGGTGCTCTTGATACCTTCATCGGTGCCTCCAGTAGCTCCCTCGATGCCTTCAGAGCCTAGACCGGGACCTTCTGGAATACCTTCTTCCCGTCCCTCTCAGGTTCCTAGAGGGACAGGTGCTGATCTCTATGACACCTGGACCGATGATTCGTCTCCAGACACCAATGATTTACCATCACCACTCTCTCCTACTGAAAGCAGGAAGCGTTCTCCTCCAGAGTACTTATCCTTCAACAATTTTGTGAAGGAAAGGTCTGAGTTGGTTCCCTTCCAATTACAGACTGAGCAAGATGATAGACATCAAATGATGGAGCTGTTACAATTTCTGGATGCTCCCAAATAAATCACCTCCATCCCTTTTCATCAAGTACTTTTGGATCTTCTCAAGAAGAATTGGGAACACTCTGGTTCGGTTGTACCAGTCAATCGGAAAGCAGATACCACCTACTTGGTCCAGTCAGCTCCAGGGTTCCAAAAACCTCAACTGTATCACCAATCTGTGGTGGTGGAATCTGCCCAAAAGAGGGCACGATGCTCAAAGCCCCATTCTTCCTTCCCTCCAGGCAAGGAGCAGAAATTCCTGGATGTCATTGTTCAGCGTGTTTTCCAGGGATCAATGCTTATCTCTCGGATCGCATCTTACCCACTTTTATATGACCCAGTACAACAGGGTCCTACTCAAACAAATACAGGACTTTGCGGAGTCTCTACCTCAGCAATTCCAGGAACAGCTACAAGCCTTAGTTCACAAAGGTTTTGAAGCAGGGAAACATGAAATAAGATCCTCTTATGACATCTTTGACATCGCTTCCAGGGTTTCAGCAGCTGCTATTTCTGCAAGAAGATGGGCCTGGCTTAAGTCTTCGGACTTGCGCCCTGATGTCCAGGAAGATTGTCAGATCTGCCTTGCATCGGAGACAATCTGTTTGGTGAACAGATCCAGCAAACGGTGGCACAATTCAAGGAGCATCATGAGACCCTTCGCCAACTCTCTCTGATGCCTTCTGAATATTCGACCAAATAGCAATTTAGGAAGGACTCCAAAAAGTCGTTCTGTCGCCAAAAGAAGTCCTATCCAGCACCATCTAGAGCTCACTCTATGAGGGCTTTCCAAAAGGCCCAGTCCAGACAACCTCGTAAGCAAAAACCACAAGCAGCTCCTCAGCTGGGCTCTGCTTCTGGTTTTTGACTCCTGCATAGAGAGCAGCAGCTAGCTTCCTCTGCCGCAAGTACCAGTGGGAGGTTGATTGTGTCATTTCAACAACATATGGCTCACAATCACCTCAGACCAGTGGGTCCTAACCATAATCTCTCAAGGGTATCACCTGAACTTTCTCTCCGTCCCACCAGATTCCCCACCTCGACTGACGTGGGGAACATCAGACATTCATTACTCCTGGATCAGGAAGTCTCTCTCCTCCTTCAATCCAGAGCAATCGAAGCAGTGCCCTACTCCCAATAGGGCCTTGGGTTCTATTCCCAGTACTTTCTAATCCCCAAAATGTCAGGCGACATTCGTCCAATTCTGGACCTGTGTGCCCTCAACAAGTACTTCCAACGAGAAAAGTTCAAGATGGTAACCTTGGGTTCCCTCCTTCCTCTTCTGCAAAGAGAAGACTGGCTCTGCTCTCTAGACCTCCAGGACGCTTACACACATATCGCAATAACTCCGTCTCTTCGCCAATTTCTGCGATTCTTGGTGGGCCCATGGCACTATCAATACTGAGTGCTTCCATTCGGCCTGGCATCTCCTCCATGAATCTTCACCAAGTGCCTCATAGTAGTAGCAGCATTCCTCAGGACTCAAGGTGTCCACATCTGCCCCTATCTCAATGATTGTTTGATCAGGGCTCCCACTCAGAAAGCTGCTGTCTTACCTTACACACTCTGATTTCGCTAGGATTTCCCATCAACTACGCGAAATCCTGCTTAGTCCCATCTCAAACTTTATCATTCAAAGGGGCAGACTTGGACAACTTGCAAGCAAAGGCATTTCTGCCTCGACAACGAGCTCTCGCTCTCATTTCTCTCGCACACCAGTTACAGTCTCAACATCGCTCAACTGCTCGCCATTTCCTCATTCTGCTAGGACACATGGCGTCCTCGGTACATGTTACCCCAATGGCCCGCTTGGCCATGAGAGTCATGCAGTGGACTCTAAGGTCACAATGGACTCAATCCGTTCAACCACTATCAACCATTGTCCACATTACCGAACCACTTCGTCAGTCTCTAGCTTGGTGGAAAAATCAGATCAATCTCCTCCAAGGCCTGCCCTTCCAGGCCCCAAATCCTCAAATAACTCTTACCACTGAAGCTTCCAGCCTCAGTTGGGAAGCGCATGTTGCCAATTTGCAAACCCAAGGAGCTTGGTCTCCAGAGGAAGCCAAACACCAAATAAAATTCCTGGAGCTACGAGCAATCACATATGCTCTCAGGGTGTTTCGTAATCACCTGTCCAACCAGGTCATCCTGATACAGACAGACAACCAGGTGGCCATGTGGTACATCAACAAGCAGGGAGGAACAGGCTCCTACCTACTGTGTCAGGAAGCGGCACAGATATGGGTGGAGGCCCTTTCCCACTCAATGTACCTCAGGGCTACCTACTTGCCGGGAATGGACAATGTGTTGGCAGACAAGCTGAGTCGCACCTTTCAACCGCATGAGTGGTCTCTCAACCCCACAGTAGCGAACTCAATATTCCAACGTTGGGGTTATCCTCACGTAGACCTATTTGCGTCACCTCACAACCACAAAGTAGAGAACTTTTGCTCTCTCACTCGCAGCCAATACTCACAACCAAGAAACACATTCTCCCTCTCATGGGCCACCGGTCTCCTATATGCAATATCTCCACTTCCACTTCTCTCGAAGACTCTCGTGAAGTTACTTCAGGACAAAGGAACCATGATCCTCGTAGCTCCTCACTGGCCACGCTAAGTGTGGTTTCAGATTCTTCAGGACCTCTCCATTCGCAGGCACATTCCCCTGGGGAAGGATCCACTTCTGATCACCCAGAACGATGGGTGCCTTCGACACCCCATTCTTCAGGCCTTGTCCCTGACTGCCTGGATGTTGAAAGGTTAATTCTTCAGCCACTCAACCTTTCAAAGCCAGCTTCCCGTGTCTTGATTGCTTCATGGCAGCCTTCCACGAGAAAATCTTATTTTTACAAATGGAACAGGTTTACGTCATGGTGTTCCTCACTGTCAATTGATCCTTTTACCTGCTCCACCATGAAGTTTCTAGACTATCTCTGGTACTTATCAGAGTCAGGTCTAAAAACTTCTTTCATCTGGATGCATGTCAGTGCGGTAGCCGCCTTCCATAAAGGTGTTGGTGATGTACCCATTTCTGTACAACCCCTTGTGACATGCTTTCTGAAGGGCTTGCTCCACCTCAAACCTCCACTGCACCCTCTGGCCCCTTCTTGGGACCTCAACCTGGTTTTGAGTCGGCTCATGAAATCACCATTCGCGCCTCTCCAATCCTGTGATCTTCGATATCTCACATGGAAAGTAATTTTTCTTTTGGCAATCACATCCGCTCGCAGAGTTAGTGAGTTGCAGGCCCTAGTTACCTACCCGCCTTACACTAAACTTCTGCACGACCGGGTAGTACTCCACACTAAGGTAATATCGGAGTTTCACATTAATCAATCCATTATACTACCAACCTTCTTTCCCAGGCCCCATTCTAATCCAGGAGAACAGGCTCTGCATACCCTTGACTGTAAACGGGCTCTAGCATTCTATCTAGACCGTACAGCTGCCCACAGGAAAAGTACTCAATTGTTTGTTTCTTTCCATTCCACCAATTTGGGACAGCCTGTGTGGGTAAGCAGACTCTCTCTCCTCCTGGTTAGCGGACTGCATATCCTTTTGCTATCAGCAAGCAGGCATTCCACTTCAAGACCGTGTTAAAGCACACTCTGTCAGGGCCATGGCGACTTCAGTAGCGCACCTATGCTCTGTTCCACTTCCTGACATTTGCAGAGCTGCTACCTGGAGTTCTCTCCATACTTTTACAGCCCATTATTGCTTAGACAAGGCTGGAAGACAAGATTCCATCTTTGACCAGTCTGTCTTAAACAACCTTTTTGCAACTTGACGTACCAACACCCTTCCGCCTGCCCGTTAGGGTTCAGGATGTCCTCTACCAAATTCCATCCCAGTCCTTGTGCCTATTGCATATCTTGGGAACATTTGGTGCATTTCTCAGACATCCTTAGCTCGGTACTCACCCATATGTGAGGACTACCATCCTGCTTGTCCTGTGAGAAAGCAAAAGTTGCTTACCTGTAATGGGGTTCTCAAAGGACAGCAGGATGTTAGTCCTCACGAAACCCACCCACCACCCTGCGGTGTTGGGTTCGTTACGTTTTCTTATTTTATTTTTTGGCACTTCCTGTAGCTTTAAACAAGACTGAAGAGGGACCCCTGCTGGCTGCAGGTTTAGTGCCATGCTGGTCATGCCCAGTAGGTGCCAGTCAAAGTTCTAGAAACTTTGACATAAGTGTTCTGTGATTGGGCTCCATCCTGTGATGTCACCCATATGTGAGGATTAACATCCTGCTGTCCTGTGAGAACACCTGTTACAGGTAAGCAACTTTTGCTATATTATACTTCACTACTGTACTTCTCCCATTTAATGTTCTGGTTGTATTTCCTGTCTACTTAAACAATACTAGTAAAAGGGTTAGTTACTGATTTATTCTGGTATGATGATTTTATCTAGTCTATGGTGCCACAAACGAGAGGTTGTTTGGGAAGGGCACAGAATTGTGGTATCGGGGAGACTGGGATCTTATCTTAGCCCCCACTCAGGCTAGGGGGCTGTTGGAATTAACTATTTTTAAAAGATTAATTTTTAAACAAGAGGTTTTTCATCCTTTCCAGTCCTTATTTCATGCTGGAACTACAAAGAGATCATCAAATCCCCCTAGGGGAAGAGATTCTAGAAGTGGACACTGGTTCAGGTGGGAGAAGAACATCTTGGGGATTTACCACAAACAAAGAGATTAGGGTTAATTTTGATTTTGATCTTTCTCAATTGTTTCCAAACGTGCTTGGATTCTTATTTTCAACTTTAAGTAAATTTTACTTTAAACGCCATCTTTGGACTCCGTGGTTCTTTGCTACAAATACCCCACATGGAAGGACATTCCCTTCCAAGGAGTCCCCTGACCAGTAATAAGGAAGAGTGGGGAGAGTGTAATTCGGCTTGTGACCACAGGAGCACCAAAGGTCCAGGAGGTTAAGCCTCCCCCTCACCCCTCTGCTGGATGACCCCTGACATTGGAGCTGCCCGGATTCAGTCAACAAGCCAACTGGGGGTCTCACTACACTGAGATGTAGCTAAGATTCTTGCATCTATGAGTTTGTTGAAATTCATATATTGTTTGTGTGTTATTTAGCTCTGTGAACATAATGAACTGATTTACATAATTATGTAGCTCATTACTGAGTGTTGCATAGATTTTGCAATAAACTTGGCAGTAGCTTAATAACACACTAAAAAATTGCAGACAGTTAATGCAAAATTTTGCAACCAGAATAGTGTTCATTACTTTTTTTTTTTTCAATTGTTAATGCTTTTGCGAAGCACAGTGCACTTTAGTACATTGACCTGTAATGTTGGACAAGCACAGGAAGCTTTCTGGTGCTAGAGCTCGGACAGGAGTCTGATTAGCATGTCAAGATAAAGGGTTTTTACAAGATGCCGTGGACCTTCGACTATTGCTTTAACCTTTTCTTTCGGACAGTTGAGAGAAGATTGATAGGGTTGTGGCCTTCGTCTATATTGCTCTCTCATCTTAGCAGGTGTTTCTGTCTAAAAGCTTTGGCAGGGGGTCTGGAGAATATAGCAGATCTAAGTCTCTCTGAAAGCCTTAGACACACCATCTGAAAGGATATGCAGCAATCCCTCTCAGCATCTTTTCCCTAGGCATTGAATTTGTTCAAGCTGCCAGTGCTACTTCCTAATTAGGGGAGTATCTTCACCTGGCTTTGGCCAACTGCTGAAGGCAGAAAATTTAAAAGGATTTTTGCAGCATTAGTAGCATTTCCAGACTTAGGTGAATTAGAGGATCCTTTCCCCCTGATTAAATAATAGTATCTTAGAAAAGGGGAGGTAGCAAGGAAGAGCACAGGGAGAAGGGATTAGATTAAAATCTCTAAAAGGTATAAATGTACAAGAAGCAAACAGTTTCCAGTAGTAAAGGAAGTTCTAGAATATAATAGTATAGTAGATGATATAGCAGAAAAAGACTCATGGATCCATCCAGTCTGCCCAGATTGATAAGGATACATCCCAGCTGCCAGTCATAGAGCATGATTGCTTGTAAGGTATCTCTCCTTATCCAGTTTTTATTTTGTCTTTCTCCTAGGACAAGCAGGATGGTAGTCCTAACATATGGGTGACATCATCAGATGGTGCCCGGCATGAAACTTTGAAAGTTCTAGATTCTTTGAGATCAAACATGCCCTACTGAGCATGTGCAGCAGTAGTCATCACCCTGCCCCTAGGCAGAGTCCCTCAGTCTCCTTTTCTCCATGGAGCCATGTGGTCACAGAACCTGTGTGCTCACGGTGTTCAGCTTTGTTCTCTTCTCACAGTTTTTGTAAGTGATTTTTTCTAAAGCTGAAGCTGTTTTCTTTCCTTTCTCTTCTATTTTTCCTCTTATTTCTAATTTCTGCCAGTTGAATGGTGGCCTTTCCCCTGTGTAGCCTGGCAGAGTCAGTTACTTAAAAAAAAAACTGCTCTTTTCCTTGTCCTGTCTGGTTTTTCTATTTTTCCATGGTGCTGACAGGATTGACTTACGCAGTCTGTCTGTGATCCATGTAGGCCACTGAGCCTGGGGACTTGCCTGAGTTCTAACCGGGTTGGAGTTCCCTGCTGGTTCACCGATTGATCGGCATTGATAGATTCGGATGGTGGAAGGATTGAGGGCCATGTCATTCCTGGGGGGGGGGGGGGGAGCTCATCCTCCCCACATTTGAAGGAGCTGGTCTTCATGGGCAGGAGCCCTGAATGATGTTGCCTCCCCTCCTGCTTGCCAGCCTTGGCCATGCAGTCTCCCTGGGAGAAAGGGTGAGTGGAGCCTGGGCTAGCAGCTTCCTGCCGTACCTCGGTGCCATGCCCATGAATGGTTGCCCATGCACAGTGACCAGCACACCGTTTGACCGACACATCATTGTCGGGCCCACATTGGGGTCCGGGCCCACCTTCATTTACCATGGTCACCCTTGATGCCGTCGAGGTCCGGGCCTCGATGCAGCATGACCTCAGTGCCATCATGATATGGTACTGCACCAATACCATGGACGCCCTCGAGGCCATAGAGGTGTGGGGCCACCTTAGAGGCCTTCAAACCACGGATGCCTCTCATTACCGCCTTGATTTCGTCGAGCTTCGACCAGGCATCGAGTTTGCCATTGAGTGCCCTTTTTGCCCCTGAGGCTATCGACCACTGGAGCTCTCTGAAACCCCAAGTGACCCTGCAGCCCTTTGGTGGTAAGGGTCATTTGCCCTCTTATGGATCGAGCAGAGGTAGCCATCTACTCAAGGCACTCTAGTGCGCTGGTGCATCCAGATGCAGCGGTCCGGTGCCCTCAAGGCTCCTGGGTAGTTCCCACTAAAAAAGCATTGTAGAAGCTCCGAGCTATCCCTTCAGCTGACGATCCCAGCATTAGAGGCCCTGCTGGGATGCACACACCCTCAATATTAATGAGTGCTATCGAGGCTCTTGTCAGCCGTAATGCTTGTGAGGCCATCGAGCTCGCAGCATTGACATTCCCGGGCAAACAAGTGAGCTGAGGGGAACTACCATTGGCACTGGCAGTCATCGGTTCTTTTTGGCTTCAGTGACCTGTGAGTGGGCTGCAGGGCCTCTCCCTGAAGATGCCCATGGCTTCCTTGGACAATACCTTTGGGCACTGAGTCCCCGTTGAGGCTCCCGGGTGGTCAACATCTGTGGGCACCTGTGGTGCTGGGGATGGAGCTATATACCATCGAACTGATTATAGTTCGGTTTAGCACAGTCAAGGCCCTGGGTGCAGAGTTGTTGGGTGCCTGGTGGTGGCTTTGCATTGATGAGCGCAAAAGCGCCATTGGCCCTACAGGCACCGTCACCACTCTGGGCAGCATTATTTAGATTTTATTTATCTCTGAGAAGAAATATGGATACTCTTTATTTGGTTTGTTAATTGTAAAGTGTGCAGATGCATGCTGTCATTTTTATATTGTAACTTAGAGTTTGTTAAAATGTGTAATAAATATTTTAAATAAATAATGTATACCATAGAAATAGAATATTGAGCTAAAGTGGAATATTTTCTTTGTAGTAATATAAATAAGCAGTGTATGTTGTGCTGAATATGCTAATCATGTTGCATAAAGTGGTGAATTTTAGCTTTGACAATCTGTTTAAAAAATAATTTAATGCTACTGCAAGATGCAGCAATATAGGTTTATGAATATCTCTTCACTATCATTGGGAGGAATAAAACATCGATGGCAAAAGTACTAGGAATCGTAAACCACTAACCAGGCTGTTCCTCCCAGCTATGCAAGAATATGAATTTAGGGTCTGATTCGTCCCTGGAGATTTGGATCTTCAGGCAAATAGCAGCTGAATATTGGGTTTTGCCAACTATCTATAGTCAAGCTGGAGGAAATTTGTCTGCTACTCAAAAACTTTTTCAGAAGATTCTAAAATAATTCTCTCTATCATCAGGTTCTGCTGCACATCTGGTACTGCCCCAAAAACAATATTCATCCACTTGGATATGAGACTTAATTTCATCTCCCTAAAGCTTTATCCTGGGCAGCCGTCCTTCTTATCATGTAACGTCTGGGATAGCCTATGAAAAAAAACATGCATTTTTTTTTTCCCTCCCATAGAAATTTATGGAAGCCACCCTTTATTTTTACTCTTCTTTATTCCATTCCGTTAGAATGAAATCAGAAAAGTGTCAGTACAGAGTTGGAATAAAATCCTTTTTCAGAGACTTTTCTTGCCACTTTCAAAGAGTCAGTACCACTATTGCCGCAGCCCCTGTGTCAGCTTTGGTCTGGGAAGAGCATCTGGGGACAGCTGAAAGGTACCCATGTTCATTTCTCACAATGATCACCAGCCTGTATAAAATAGTTACACAGTGCATGGTGCTATCCTTTCCATTTGATTTAGATAAGATGAATATGCACTTTATTGATTCTTAGAACAAATCTAGTCTTTTGAGCACATTGTAGGAGGACAGAGCTTCTTGCAGCAGACATTTTTGCCACAGCACAGATTTAGAAGAACTGACTAACATAGAGGGCCTGATAGAATCAGTTGACCAGAGCTCTCATATTCCACCTCTGTGAGAAGTTTCATGGACACCTGGCCTCCCCTATAGGCCACCCTCACAATTTTGCTTCTTTGCCCATGTGCTAGTGAAAATCAGTCATGCATATTGAATTCAGCCACTAGTGTCACTCTTGAGCAATAACCATGACTTCCTCACCCCAAGGGAGTATAAATATTGCCTCTGCAGCATAACCAGCTGACCTGAGAAGCAGAAGACCCAAACGTGAGGACTGAACTGAGGACCTTCTGCACAGTAGTGCGCAACTCTGCTACAGAGCCATCAGGCTAGCTCTGGCTTTTAATTATGTAGAACCCCATTAGGATCTCTAATAGATAATTTGGTCTAGTGGTTAGGACTAAGCAGTGTGGGTTAAAGGAATGTACCATTTTGTCACAGCATCCTCACTGGAGGTTCCTGCAATGGTAGTTTCCTGCCTGCATATTTGCAGGTGGCCTTTGGGTTCTGTGTGGTATTTTGTTTGCGTCTGAAGAAGATGATCTGATTTATGTACGTCCCCTGTTCTTTTTATGCTGTGTGGTAAGTAATGTGCAGATAGTGGCACCTTGCTTCATACAGACAGATAAGGTCTAGAGCAAATACTAACAGTGAAGCAGGTAACAGGAAACCCTGGATCCGGAGCTTGCAGTAAACAGGTACAGCAGGCTGGAAACAGGAGCAGGGTGCCAAACAGATAACAGGAGACTTGGAGCAGGTACTCAGCAGCAAACAGGTGACTTGAAACTTGACCTTACAGCAGTCATAAAACTGACAGTAAAGACTCAGCACATAGGAAGTTCAGAAGCATAAGGGCAGATTAGCCTTTAGGTTGCCATAAAAACTTCCTGATTCCCAGCAATCCCTTTTAATGGAGCCTTGACCAATCCTAAATACCCAGAAGCGTGGCCATGAGGGCTATTTGATGCAGTCTTTTCTTTTACTGCTCTGGCTTGCTTCAGGTCACTAGCTGGTCTAGTAGTTAGGATTCCAGGTCTAAACTCCAGAGTTGGTCCCAAATCAAGGCCCTGTTGGGGTCTTGGCATGACATTCACACACATCCAACATGGGTTTTCCACCTTTTTCTTTTTTTTTTAATTTAAACTTTATTAAAAAAAAATTTTATTTATGTAATATTTTTTTACATATTTAACAAAGTAATCTTTGTTCAGAAATACAGAAACATATATTTCAAAATAATTTGGCCATAGAGACCATAGAGTCATAATTTAGACCACAATCTTGTGCGGGGGGGGGGGGGGGGGGGGGGAGAACTAAGATAAGGGAGTCACAAAGAAATATTAATCTTTCATCAGATTATGCATAACAACCTTGAATATTACCATTTTAACCATACTGTAGATCTAGTTTAACTTGATCCTCTATGGGGGTGGATGTTAACATTACCTTCTTTCTAGAGTCTAGGAATACTCTAAGTTGTTCAGGGGCATTCAAAAAATACACATCTTTATTATAGGTAAGCACACATTTGCATGAATATCTGAGAATGAACTTGGTGCCCAACAAATTAGATTCCTGTCTCATGGCAAGAAAGGTGTTCCTCCTCTCCTGTGTCACTTTCGATAAGTCCGGAAATATTTAGACTCTTTGCCCCAAAAAACGTTCACACATATGTTGGAAGTAGAACTTCATCACCAAACTCACATCTGATTCAATTGCTAAAGAAACTAGTAAAGTTGCTCTTTCATAAATTTCAACTGAGGATTCCAAGAATTCTGTAAGATTGTTCAAATCAAACTGTGGTGTTTTTTTCTTACTAGGTCTATTGAATGGCAAAAAGTAGACCTTATTTATTGAAGGTATGCTTCCAGCATAAATTTCTTCAGTGTTACTCGGGGCTGCTCCCCAGTCACTTTAGGGAAGTTCAATAGTCTTATATTTAACCTTCTCAGTTTGTTCTCAAGGTTCTTCACTTTTCTATTAACAGCTTGTTTATCTTGGATTAACATACTACAAATTTCCTGTGTCGACTTCACTTCCTTTTGTATTTCCATTATCTTATTGGTGTTTTCTTGTAGTAATTTTTCATGCTCCAGGGACACTTTGTCCAACTTTCTGGACATCAAATTCAACTGCCTCATTAGCCTTTGGAACATAGGGCCATATGAGGCAACCAGTTTCCATAGGGATTCAAGGGTAACTGTGTCCGGTTGAAATAAACCCTTATTCAGCAGGTCCCCCAGCTATCCTCCTAGATTTTCCTCCACATAAGGACATAAGAACATACCATACTGGGTCAGACCAAGGATCCATCAAGCCCAGCATCCTGTTTCCAACAGTGGCCAATCCAGGCCATAAGAACCTGGCAAGTACCCAAAAACTAAATCTATTCCATGTTACTGTTGGTAGTAATAGCAGTGACTGTCAACTTAATTAATAGCAGGTAATGGATTTCTCCTCCAAGAACTTATCCAATCCTTTTTTAAACACAGCTATACTAACTGCACTAACCACATCCTCTGTCAACAAAAATTCCTGAGTTTAATTCTGCGTTGAGTGAAAAAGAACTTTCTCCGATTAGTTTTAAGTGTGTCACATGCTAACTTCATGGAGTGCCCCTAGTCTTTCTATTATCTGAAAGAGTAAATAACCGATTCACATCTACCCATTCTAGACCTTTCATGATTTTAAACCCCTCTATCATATCCCCCCTCAGCTGCTTCTTCTTCAAGCTGAAAAGT
The DNA here is from genome assembly GCF_901001135.1 of Rhinatrema bivittatum. Taxonomy (NCBI): domain Eukaryota; kingdom Metazoa; phylum Chordata; class Amphibia; order Gymnophiona; family Rhinatrematidae; genus Rhinatrema; species Rhinatrema bivittatum. The sequence continues at coordinate 713,308,312 of NC_042616.1, forward strand.
CCTAACCTCTTTAGTCTTTCCTCATAGGGGAGCTGTTCCATTCCCCTTATCATTTTGGTTGCCCTTCTCTGTACTTCTCCATCGCAATTATATCTTTTTTGAGATGCGGCGACCAGAATTGTACACAGTATTCAAGGTGCAGTCTCACCATGGAGAAATACAGAGGCATTATGACATTTTCCGTTTTATTCACCATTCCCTTTCTAATAATTCCCAACATTCTGTTTGCTTTTTTGACTGCTGCAGCACACTGAACCGACGATTTCAACGTGTTATCCACTATGACGCCCAGATCTCTTTCTTGGGTGGTAGCACCTAATATGGAACCTAACATAGTGTAACTATAGCATGGGTTATTTTTCCCTATATGCATCACCTTGCACTTATCCACATTAAATTTTCATCTGCCATTTGGATGCACAATTTTCCAGTCTCACAAGGTCTTAGTGCAATTTATTACAATCTGAACAATTTTGTATCATCTGCAAATTTGATTACCTCACTTGTCGTATTTCTTTCCAGATCATTTATAAATATATTGAAAAGTAAGGGTCCCAATACAGATCGCTGAGGCACTCCATTCCCCAATCCCTTCCACTGAGAAAATTGTCTATTTAATCCTACTCATTTTCCTGTCTTTTAGCCAGTTTGTAATCCTCTAAAGGACATTGCCACCTATCCCATGACTTTTTACTTTTCCTAGAAGCCTCTCATGAGGAACTTTGTCAAATGCCTTCTGAAAATCCAAGTACTCTACATCTACTGGTTCACCTTTATCCACATGTTTATTAACTCCTTCAAAAAGTGAAGCAGATTTGTGAGGCAAGACTTGCCTTGGGTAAAGCCATGCTGACTTTGTTCCATTAAACCATGTTTTTCTATATGTTCTGTGATTTTGATGTTTAGAACACTTTTCACTATTTTTCCTGGCACTGAAGTCAGGCTAACCGGTCTGTAGTTTCCCAGATTGCCCCTGGAAACCTTGTTAAATATTGGGGTTACATTAGCTATCCTCCAGTCTTCAGGTACAATGGATGATTTTAATGATAGGTTACAAATTTTTACTAATAGGTCTGAAATTTCATGTTTTATTTCCTCCAGAACCCTGGGGTGTATACCATCCAGTCCAGGTGATTTACTAATCTTCAGTTTGTCAGTCAAGCCTACCACATCTTCTAGGTTCACCGTGATTTGGTTCAGTCCATCTGAATCATTACCCATGAAAACCTACTCCAGTATGGGTACCTCCCCAACATCCTCTTCAGTATTTAGACCTGACCAACATCCTCTTCACATCTAGACCCCCAACCTCTTCAACTCGAGGAAACTCACCACCTCCGATGGGGTCCAGTGGGTTCACAGCTGTTGCTTCGGGGTTCTCAGATTGCGTCGCTGTTTCTAGGCCTTGACCTGCCGCTTCGACTCCTTCCCAAACGCCTACGGTACTCTTCAGTCCCGTTTCCAGCATCGTTGTTGCAACAGGATTTAACAGACCTGGGGCAACTTGGTTTCGCAGATCTGGGGGGCTCAAAGATGTAACCCCAGATGCGAAAGACGCTCCCAACATCGCTCCATCAGTGGGGGTTTGGGGTAAAGTTGGGGATATGGAGGGAAAGACCCTCACTCGGCCCTTGTGCTTCGGAGGCATCTCCATTTTCCACAGCTCTCACAGCCGGTAAAAGAAACCAATTCAGTGAAGAAAGGAACAGCGCCGTGCTGCCGCTAGAAGCCTGCTGCCATCTTGGCTCCTCCCCCTTGTAACTATGTCCAAAATTTATAAAATTCTAATGACATTTACATCAAATAAAAATCAGGAATATCTAAAATGTACAAAGAAATTTTTTTGTTTTTTAGAAACAAATTCTAAACATAACAGAATAAGCCATAGTCCATGCACAAGATAAAGGGGAGGTTAAAAAGAAATATGAAAGAATAATCAGTTATATCAATAATAGGTGGAAAAATACCATTTCATTATGTTTACCCAGCTAGCAAAAATTATCCTAAGCCTTGTCATTAATGAAGGTCTCTGAAGGAAGAGGATCAATAAACAAAAATCTTTTTTTTTTTTTTTTTTTTTTTTATAAGATACAAGACACTTTGTTTTAGCTGTAGAAACTGTGTCCTACGACATTGAGTATTCCACGATACATCTGGGAATGCTTGTACTTTCTGGCCATTTTTTCATTTTTACAATAGGAAACTAAGAGGGTAGCTCTCACAGGAATAAGATCAATAGAAGATTCAAGGAAATCAGACTGCAATGGAATCTCCAATACAAGAGAGTCTATTGCACCTTCTTGAGAGATCATCCTTCTAAATTTCAGAAGGTAATAAATCTTTGAAAGAAGAGGGCATTTATGTTTAGGTAAATATAAAATAACTAATGTATATTTCTTTAAAAAAATTCATAGGCTGACAATAACCTGATCATGGGAAAATGTAAGGTGTGGATTCTTCACATTAATCTGATTTCCAATATTTTCCATCTGGCCATGCAATATTCAATTATCTTTAAGGTAAGCTACCCCTGTAAAGAGGCAATCTGGGAGTTCATAGTAGATAAAGAATGTTCAATAGCATTCAGACGTGAATCTTGTTGAAACAATTTGGACTTGTTTTCTTCTATGATCTTATTCAGTTGCAAAATAGAATTGGACATCATCTTTTCCAACTTAGTAACAACTCACCAGATGTCCAATAAGATGTCCAATAAGGTATTTCAAAATCCTCTGAGAAATTGGAAATCGGTAGTATTGATGGCAAAGGGGCCCTTGACATTTGTGGAGTATCTCCAAACCCCTGTTAGGAACCCAGAGGCAATTCTTCCTGAGCTCAGTCATATAATTAGAAACAGAGGATAAGGAAGATACATTTTTCATACAACATAAAATCATACAGTACTAGAGAGGTATTATCAAACCCCGATGTACTGACGACTTCAGATGCAATGGGTTCTGTAGATGGCTGTGGAGGGGTAAAACAGCACCTGGACTTAAAGATGCACCTGAAGAAGGAGAATCCTTCTTATCCTTGTCCATAATGGTGTTCTCTAACTGATGCTATATATGATGGTCCATAGGACCTTGGACTGAAACAAGGGTCTTACCCTTTTTTTTGTTGGACACCTCTAGCATTCGTGGTCTTCAAGAAAAAACTCCAACACAGGGCCAAACCCCTTTGGCTCACAGCTTCATCTGCATGCCATAACCTCGCTGATTTATGGGCCCAGACCATCGCCAGGTAATGACATTGGGCTGGCCATGCACCATATTTATGGGGAATGGGAAAGCAAAGACACTGCCTCCGAGATCTTCCGGTTCTTGCCTCCTCTGAAAGACACCCCCAAGAGTGCACCGCAGCTTTGCTGATTTATGGGCCCAGGACCATCGTCGGGAATGCTGTTGGGCCAGCCATGCACCACAAATGATGGGGGGAAAGTAAAGACGCTGCCACCATGATCTTCTAGCTCTCACTTCCTCTGAAGCACATCCTTCTTTTCCACATTTTTTTGTAAGATCTGACATTGCCTGATTGACTTTGAATGTTGGAAAAGGAATAATGAGGGTCATGCATATTTTATGTAAAATTCATTTTATTGAGAGAATTCCGCAAACAAATAGCACCATACACAAAGCTAATAGAGTGCACTTGTTTCTTCTACACCCTGCTCACATATTATAATACTGAAGCATTCGTAAACAGAACTCTCCCTTTTTATGTATAACACGTCTCCCTTCCACCCTCCACCTCTGTATACTCCTAATTCAAATCATTATAAAATATGTAATGTTCATAATTTCCCTCCGCAGTCTGTGGGGAAATGTGACCAAAAGCCATCAGAATATTTGTAAAAACTGCTGTCGCCTTGTTACCTTGCTATTAGTATTGACATTTTCACTATAGTCATTAAATGATGCATTTGGATCTTTCACGTTGTAATCAAAGGAGGTTTTCTAGCCATTGGATCATTATGCCACAGTGAATAATTACACATGCTTTTCATACAAAAAGCAATAGGTTTGCATCATCTGTATCATAATCATTTGTAATATCCAAAAGACAAAGATGAAACACATCTCCCCAAAATTTCTGACACACAGTGAAGAAAGGAGCCTTCTACTGTTTCACATTTAAGACAGTTTCCCAAAGTGCAAACCAACGCTTTCTGTGCTTTGAGTGGGTGGAAAGAGGCTCATGCATATTTTAATGAGGATGAAATTGCATTCCATAATTCATAGTCAAGCAGACTTCAAAAGTTGCCTATGCACTCATCATTGCCAAATTTGCCACAGTTTGGCCTCCCATGCAGCCAATGCCCCAGCTGTTAATCTATTAATAATGATTCTTTTTTATTCACTGGCCTTCTTGAAAAGCTATTGCACAGTATCTCCTCTCTAGCCTCAAATTGGCTGACTTGAACCTATGACAAACCTGAAAGCTGCTAACCCTTTATGTAATTTGCTTCAAGCACCAGTAGCAGGAATTGCACAGGAGATACTAACATCTGAAGATTTTCAAAGCCTATTTAGCCATTCCCCAGAACTTATCAGATTAGGTCACCGGCATGCGAACAATAATTGGGGTTCCATACTATTTCTAGAGAATGTCTTAGGATGAAAAAAGAAAGGAAACATTAATAAAAACAAAAGAAGAGGCAACAAAGATGAAAATGTAGGATGCACTTTAGCTAGTGTTAACACTGCCTTAAATATGCCTACCAGAAATAGCAGAAATGGTACTTGCTATGTTGTGGGAAAAAATGTTTCATTTATATTTCTCAAAGAAGAACTTATTTTGATTGTAATCATGTAGATTTTAGAAGGCAATAGCAGTATATGGGTGGTGTCAAACTAGAAATATTTTCCATTTTCAAGATGACATAACATTTTTTTAATAATCCAGCTAAGATTGAGGGAGCCATTTGTTTCAAAGTAATGTTAAAGGATCCATGTTGTGTTTGAATTGACTGATATGTTGCTGATTTAGTGATGGTATATTTTTAATTTATGCTTTCTTTGAGCTGCAGATGTATTAACGGATGTGCGCAGCAAGGACTTGTGTTTTAATTAATTTTCAATCGCGTGAGTGACATGTCTGTTGAATGGCTTCTTCCTCATAGTGTTCTGTAAGATTTTGAAAGTGGGAAATATTTTAATTGCATAAGTCATTTTGCTGTTGCCAGTCTCAGTAGATGGCATTTCTCATTTAACCTAGTTTCTCGCCTCTTCACCGCATGCCTTCTTAGAACAATTAAACTTTGCTCCATTGAATGATGTCTGCTCTGTTGATGTGTGGACCCAAATGATTTTTTTGGCTAACACTTTACCATCTTCATTTTATATACTGTCTTTCTTTGTAGCTCTTCCATGGTATTTTGTTACTTTTTGCATTACTCCATCAGTTTTTCTGCGTTGATAGACTTTTTTTTAAACCAAGGGTATTCCACTGGGGGCTTAAACAGGGCCTTTCCTAATAAACAGTGACTTCCTTGTCTGTCTTAGTTTTTTTTTTTTTAATTTATTCCAGCAGTCTGCTAGCAATTAAATGAAATTCTATTGTTTAGTTCTGGTACAGTTATTTTTCGAATGGAATATATCATCCCAGCGGTCTAAATATTTACTGCTTTCCAGCCTGTTCATCTCTTGCTGCTAGCAGTGACAGTAGCCTTTATCCCTTGGTTTCTAAGAGAATATATAATGTTAAAAGTAGAATGTAGTGAAATTCTGCAGAGAAAAAAAAACATTTTTCATTGCTATATCATCCATATGATCCACCTGGATTAGTGGTTACCCACCTTCCTTTCTGTATAGCCATAAATATTTAATGAAGCTCACAGATGATGGAAGGATTATAATAACTCTCAAAGGAACATGTTGTTTAAGCAATCTGTACTAATAGTTAGGGGCCTAATTTTATTTTGGTCTCAGAATCCATGAGGGAAAAATAAATAGTTGGGTTTGACGAAGGGTCTTTCTCGCTTCCGAGATTCCTGCCCAGACTTCACTCTCCCTGGTACCTAACCCCAAGATCTCTCTTCCATCTCCTGATCAATCCCTGAGCCTTCCTCTAGACAGAAGCTTCCTCTACTGACCAGCTTCAGTCTTATAGTTTGAATCATGTTTTGTCCCATAATCTTGCAGGACCTGCTGGCATTGTGATTCAAGCCAGCTGATGGTGGAGACACATGCAAATAAAGTGCTGCTCTTCTGCCAGCCAGGGAGAAGGATGAAAGCTTTGGGGAGCAATTTGGGGGGGGGGGGATGTTACAAAAAGAGTTATCTTATAGCGCTGTAAAAATGCTAAGTTGTAGTAGTTTGTATCAGTGTTCATGAAAGAGCATCAGCAATTATGAAAACTCTTTGGTATGACTGCAAGGATGTTTCCTGATCCAGTCACTGGACCATTGGGATTATTAGTATAATAAGCTTAAAATGAAATCAGCATCAAGAGGCTCATGTACTGGTCTGTGTTGCAATTGCAGAATGGACTGTTAATGTGCAATATTTTTCTTGTGATAATGACTTTATTGCCTGATATATAAAGTGGGTTCACAGGAATTATTTACAGTAACGTTTATGTTGCATCTGTCGGTCGCAGACGGCCATGCCCTCTCTACCTCACCTCTCTTTCCTCTTTCTCTGCTCCACTGGGCAAGATGGCTGCCTCCACCTCTCCTCACCAACCTCTCCGGGGTCCCCGGTCCAGCATGGGTGATTGCATTTGCCATTTTCCCTCTAGGGTCACCTAGGGCGTGCCCGTTGGCCCTCCTTTTGAATACATCATGGCGGGATCCTCGGGGCGTCCCCACCGCAAGACATCACTATCTCCGGGTATTTAGCATCTGCTCTCCATTCCAGCTACGAGTTAGCAAGGAATCTCCCTGCTAATCTCTGCCTGCTACCAGACACCTTCGCTCTGTGTACCTTCGCTCCGGAATGACTTAGGTACCCGCTCCTCGGGGGCCTTGCCTCGCTCCTACCTTCCCTTCGGGGATACCAGCTACCTATAAGGACTCTCAAGGTACCCGCTCCTCGGCGGCCTTGCCTCGCTCCTTCCTACCCTCCTGGATTACCAGCTTCTGCAAGGATGCCTAAGTCCTCGGGGACCTTGCTCTATCCCGGACCTCCGCCCTCGGGGGGTTCCTCTCTACAGCAGCTTCAAGCCTCAGACTGAGTACCTCAGCTCTTGGTCTATCTCTGCCTTGTCTCACCTCCGCTATTGTAGATTCTCGGCCTACCCCGCATCGCGGATCACTACCAGATCTACCCTCTCTGACATATCATCTGTACCTGGGTTCTCGGCCTACCCCGTTCTGCGGACCACTACCGGACCCATCATTCTCTCAAGACCTGGTGAGACTCTTTATCTGCACTGCAGAGTACAGACTGGACTACGCCATCAGAGTCTCTTCTCCTCTAGCTGGGTTCATGGCCCGTTCCCTGGGACACCAACTACATTGCTGTATAATAAAGTCTATCACTCCACTGTGTGTATTACTGATGAGAGCCAGCCTATCACTACAAGTCCCCACAGGGCTCCACTCTGTGGGAGGAGTCATCTCTTGTAGTGACCAGGGGTCCACAACTCAATGTCTAAAACATAAGTTTACACAAAGTTGTGGATTATATTGCAAGAAAATGTAACTATACTTGCTCAAAGTGTAGTGAAGTTTCATTGAATATTGCAGATATGTGGGTAGTGGACCCTCTGGTCACGTTGCCAGTCAGTCCTGTTTCTCCTGTGTAAGTTAGATCAGTGCAGGCTAGTCTGTAAGGGGAGATACCATTCAAATACAGCTCCTCCCTTCGAGGGTGCTGGAGTGGCCATACCCCTAGGAAAGGTTTTATAGCAGCGCTCTGCCTAGAGCTCTGGGAGCAGTGTGAGTTGATTTCAGAGACAGAAGAGGTGTGAGGAGTTATCCTAGGTTGGTTTTGGGCCTAATCTTGAGGCTCTGACCAACCTGGCTAGAAGTCTTCAAGTAAGTTGGGGAATTCCCTGCCTATCCATTCTCTGATGGGTAAGGGCTTTCTTCATGGGTTGTTTGGGGGTTTTATACCTTGCTGGACACCTGGACCTGTCCTAGACTCAGGTCATGGAGAACCCTGTGTTAGGGGTTCTTGGGAATAGGGAAGACAATCCCATCCGTGGCGGTGACACATTGCAAGGGGCAACTCTGGTGGTATTTCATTTTTGGGACAAGAAGAAATTGTTTTGTGAAGATCTGGAAGGAAGTGTTTTTATCTTCCCCTCTTCCTACCCATCCAAGGACATCAGGAGATGCTTGTTCCAGCTTTGAGATCTCTCCCAACCGGGATCTTAATCTACTGCAAAGAACCAACTAACTGTGAATAAAGAGCTTTTAAAAACTCAGAGGAATCCTATCAGGAGTCTTCACTCTGGGTAGAGAGAATTTAAGCTCTCTGTGCAAATACAGAACATTTACATTTTTACTAGTTGGAAGGGGTTTCCTGCCCAGCTACAGGATTTCTTGCCCACCTGGAAACTATTTTTCTACATCTTGGAAGGTAGACATTCCTTTGCTTGGTTTAAGATATTCCTGCACAGACAGAGGAAAGAAAATGTGAAAAGGATTACATCTGAGAAATCTGTGGTGTTACAGTTTACTTGTGCCATAATTCAACAGCAATTTCAACAGTAAACATTTTATTTTTGGACACTAACTCAGTGACTCCAGAGTATTTCTTTGGCACCTACTGCATTCACCATGAAGACAAGTCCCCTTTCCCATGTAAAGGACTCCCTTGCTACTCTGGGCCATGAAAGTAAGTCGTCACCCCCCCCCCCCCCCCCCCGATCCGGGGGGAAAGGGAAACATGTTAGAGTTAGCCAGGATTAAATGCAGCCCCGAGCCAACCATAAACACTTTTACGGCCTGCGATGGCGTGACCTTATTTCCCCTCTTTAATCTGTGCAGGACCAGGCATTTAGCCTGGTCCACCTTAAATCCTACAGAGGGGGAGAGATCTGTGGGTGGGACCCTGCTGAGAGGGGAATAAGATTATGAGCCCAGCTAGGATTAGAAGGCCCCAGGCCTCCAGGAGTAGAAGGCCCTGACTCTCTATCAGAAGTTGTGTTGTAAGATTACTGCAAAGGTAGGCAGTTATTGCTGCTATTATTTGCTGTTTACGTTAATAAAAGTTGAAATTGCATGAGAAAAGGCTGGAGTCAGCATGGTTCCTGCTCCAGCCCAAAAGATATCTCTCACATGGCCCCCACCAGAGTGTAGTAAGCTCCCTGGGGTGGGGTTACATGTGGAATTCTCTGTACAAAATTTAGCTGTATGAAAATAGCTAATGAGCTGATTTCCAAGATTTTTCAGCTCATTAGCAATTTTTCATACATTTTGCGATCAACTTCACAAAGGGAAAATTATGTGCAGAAAAATGGCAAATATATATTAAAATTTGAAAATTTGATTATGCACTTTTTTTTTTTTTTTTTTACTGTTTTTCAATGCATTAGCACATTTGTGAAGCTGTTTACAACTTTGCACTTTGACCTCTGTTGGCCAATGTATATACTACAGGAGTCTATTCTGATGTCATGGTTCATTGCAAAATATATTCCCCCCCCCCAGTAAAAGGCATATGTCTGAAATGCTAGTATGAATTTGCTTCCCCCAAAATCTCCTTGAGTTTTAGGGAAGACTGCTTTAACTTTAAACTTGCAGTCTGGCAATACAGTCCATTGTACCATGAATCTCTAAAACAGATGCCATCTGTTATATGAAAGCCTTTATATTTTCCTTTTCTTTCTGCTGGGTTCAGCAACATGCTTCATAAGCTTATATGTGAGGACATGTATAACGTCAGCAATGTGACTATGTAGTTTGTGCTCCAGTGGAGTAAGATAGCCCATTGGAGGTACAGTACAGCACTGTTGGTGTCTGATAAATGGCACCTCTGTGTAATATCCCAATCACATTTTAAAGTGTTAGAACATAAAAGCCTTATTTATAAAAGAGTTTCTGCAGAAGCATTATGCTGTAAGAAAAACTGCACTGAATGTACCATGCCCAGTTAAATTTAGTATGAACCCTTTTCACAAATACATTGGGAATAAATCTCTGACATTAATGGCTATTTCCTCTATCACTCAGGAGAGATGATTCTTAACAAAATCAGTGAACATTTGCATTTACCAGTATTCTAATTCTAGGTATTTGGTATTTATTTTATAGCAAAGACCAGAAAAGTGTGGATTTGGAGGAGAATAGAATACAAGTACTATATACCAAGCCTACACTCTCAAAATAAAATAGGATGTACAACGAGAACACTGAATTTTAAAAGCATGAACAATAAAACAAATAGTTTATTAAAATAACCTTAAAATTAACACAAAGGTCAGATGGGAACAATGCCCAAAAATGTAACCCTCTCCTTCCCCTAAAACTCATGATATGGGTATGTTTTAGCAAATCTGCTTGTGTTGGAGGTAAACCTTATCTAAATTTTTAAAATATGGGAATTCAAAAGAGAGAACAAACAAGTAAGAATAGAATTACAGGGGCGGATTTTCAGAGCCCTGCTCGCGTAAATCCGCCCAAAACCGGGCGGATTTACGCGAGCAGGGCCCTGCGCGCCGGGAAGCCTATTTTACATAGGCCTCCCGGCGCGCGCAGAGCCCCGGGACTCGCGTACGTCCCGGGGTTCTCGGAGGTGGGCGTGTCGGGGGGCGTGTCGGGGGCGGGGCCGGAGCGCGCGGCGTTGCGGGGGCGTCGGCAGCGTTTTGGGGGCGGGTACGGGGCGTGGCTACGGCCCGGGGGCGTGGCCGCGCCCTCCGTACCCGCCCCCAGGTCGCGGCCCGGCGCGCAGCAGGCCCGCTGGCGCGCGGGGATTTACGTCTCCCTCCGGGAGGCGTAAATCCCCCGACAAAGGTAAGGGGGGGGGTGTAGACAGGGCCGGGTGGGTGGGTTAGGTAGGGAAAGGGAGGGTAAGGTGAGGGGAGGGCAAAGGAAAGTTCCCTCCGAGGCCGCTCCGATTTCGGAGCGGCCTTGGAGGGAACGGGGGGAGGCAGCGCGGCTCGGCGCGCGCAGGCTATACAAAATCGATAGCCTTGCGCGCGCCGATCCAGGATTTTAGTGGATACGCGCGGCTCCGCGCGTATCTACTAAAATCCAGCGTACTTTTGCTTGAGTCTGATGCGCAAGCAAAAGTAGGCTGATCGCGCTTCTTTTAAAATCTACCCCACAGAGCGGTTAGCATGAATAATTGTTTTTCTAAAAAATGTGGCTTTAATTTTTTCTATTTTGGACTAGATTCATAAGTTTAATAGGAATTCTTCATTTCTGTTTTTAGCTTTTATATAGATACCCTGAAAATGTGGTTGCTGTAGGTTGAATGGCTCTGGAGACAGACAGACAAAGCTAATTGGGTTTTTTTTTAGAAAAGAAATGGCAATAAAATTAAAAAAAAAAAAATCAAATTCTGCAAAAATTACTCAGAACTTAAAAAGATGCTGACCAAACACTGCAAAGAACGCTGTCTGAATTGCTGTGTCAATCCAGGGAAGAGTTCACGTCATTCCCATGTGGTGTTATGGAAATCCATCAGTCTTATTTTTCTTGATGATTCAAAAGACCCTTTCAAGTGTCAGTTGTCGACAGATCAGTCTACTAGGGAGTAGTTCAGGGCCATGTATGAATCCCTGACCATGTAATTAATCAAACTGATTACTTCAGTCAAACAAGAGGGGAAATAGTGACACAATGTAAACAAAATAAAATTGCTCAGAACAATTAATCCAAAAAAGTGTATATATTTTTTTTAAATAAACCATATGAATATGGAAGTCATAATGAAGAATTGTCAAATGCACCAAATAACTAATATAAGCAGCTGTGATCAACCCAGTCTCCACTTACCCTCTAGATCTTCCTATGTCAGAATACATAAGCGGACAAGAAACATTGTTGGATAATAATAAACCACAGCTTTATTAGTACATACAAACATTTTATTTCTCTATACTATATCTGAGCCACAAAAATGAACACTAACAAGTAAATTTTAAAAGGTGTAGGCGTGTGCCCATAAACGCATGCATTGGGCATGCGAGCAAAAATACGCTCAATTTTATATCGTACGTGCAAGTACACGCATAACATTTAAAATATCCCTACTGCTCATATTGTTGGAGCCTTTATGTATGCACTCACAAGTAACCAGGGGGAGAGGGAAAGCACCTCATTCAATGAGACAATCTGACACACTCCATATATCCCACTGTAAAAGGGGTGCTTTCAACTCAAGGTGGGTTTCTGGGGGGGGGGGGGGCAGTGTTACAACGGTTGGGTCCTAGGCAAACCAATGTAACACCGCTACTCTAAACCCTTGAGGGTAGATTTCAAAACTTGTGCGCACGCGTCCATGTGCACGCGCTACCCGGCGCGCACACATGGATGCGCAATTTTATAACGTGTGAGCTGGCGCAAGCATGTTATAAAATTTCGTGTCGGAGTGCAAGGGGGGGGGTATAGTTTAGCAAATACATGCGGAGACGCATGAGGGCCTTCCCCAGTTCCCTCCCGGTCCACTCCAATTAAGGAACGGACTGGGAGGGAACTTCCCTACCCCCTAGCCTAACCTCCCTTCCCCTTCCCCTTCCCCTATCCTGCCCTCCCCCTATCCCTATCCTAACTAGCCCTAATTTTTCTATTTTACCTTTTGCTCCTGCCAAGGAGCAGGAGTAAGTTGCACGGGCCAGCACCCTGCCGGTGTGCGATCCCCCAGCACAATAGCAAATGGCTGCTGTGCTGGGCGCCTCTAGCCCCGGACCTCCCCCAGACCGCCCCTTTTTAAAGCCCTGGGACTTAGACGCATGGCCGGGCCGTTTGAAAATTGGCCCAGCGCATGTAAGGCCTGGCCACGCACGAAAAGCCCAGGATTTACATGTGCCGGGGTTTGAAAATCTACCCCTTGGCTAAGAAAATTCAACACAAGCTTCAATTAATTATTCAGCTTGATTCATTCTTATCCAGTCTAGCTCCTAAAGCAATGATCTAAACAATGCATTTAGCAAAAGTACTCTCTCCAGAGCCTTCTGAAGGGAATTGCTAATTGAAACCTTTGAAAAGATTTATAGCCTATTGGGCGCATTTTAAACCCCCCCCCCCCCCCCCGTGCGTAAAATCTGGGGGCTATGCGCGTGGCTGGGCCTTGTTCGTGCCGCGTGCATAACCCCCATTACGCCGGGAAGCACGTGCACCTACGAAAATCTACCCCTGTGAGCGCAAATGCTGTTTCTATTGCGGAAGTGGGGACATTTTAGTAGACAAGTGTGCTGATGCCCTTACCAGTTTTCCCAGTTTGCCCAGGTAAGGTATAGGACTTCCAGACCCCAATAGTTTAATACATTCCCTTCTATCCTGTTAGTCCCGACCTTTAAAATCCCACTTATCTGCCTAGAAATTTTTGTTTTAGAACTTACACGTCATCCATAGCAGAAGAAAAGTTATGCGGCTGGAGACCCCTGTGCGTGCTGGTGCGCGTAAGTATTTGCATGCTTATTTCAATGTGAAATCCAGGAACTCCCACGTTCCGCCCATTTTTTTGGAATTTTCCATGTGTGCGCATAGCGGAAAGTACAAGCATATTTGGACGGCTTTTAAAATCTGTTCAGCACGCGCCGGCCTGACTTGTGTGTGTATCTCCCAGTTTTGGAGTTCACTGGGCTTTTAAAATTCACCTTTTAGAATCTGGCCTGATTCCAGGCTATTTTATAACACATGCGTGCATATACACGCATGTGTTATAAAATGGCCGCGTCCCTGGGTGTGGGCCGACATGCATACCAATGTGCGCTGGTTTGAAAGTTACCTTCCCTGATAGGCATAGTTTAATTGGACTAAACCAACATGGATTTAGCTAAGGGAAGTCTTTCCTCGCCAATCTGCTATATTTTTTGAGGGCGTAAATAAATATGTGGATAAAGCTGAGCCAGTTTATACAGTGTATCCTGATTTCCAGAAAGCATTTGACAAAGTCCTTCATGAGAGACATCCTAGGAAATTAAAATGTAATGGGATGGGGCAGTGTTCTATTGTGAATTGGGAACTGGTTAAATCATAGAAACAGAGAGAGTAGGGCTAGGCAGTAAATTTTCTCAATGGAGAGGGGTGAGTAGTGGAGTGGCACAGGGCTCTGTTCTGAGATCACTGCTTTTTAACATATTTATAAATGACCAGAAATGGGAATAGTGAATGAAGTGATCAAATATGCCAACAACACAAAATTATTCAGAGTTTTTAAATCACAAGAGGATTGTGAGAAATTGCAAGAGGACCTTGCAAAACTGGGAGACTGGGCATGGAAATGGCAAATTTAATGGGGACAAATGCAAAGTGATGCACTTAGAGAAGAGGAACCCAAATTATAGCTGCACAATGCAAAGTTCCACATTAAGAGTCACCATTCAGGAAAAAGATCTAGGTGTCATCATTGATAATACGTTGCAATTTACTGCTCAGTGTGCTGCAGCAGCCAAGAAAGCAAATAGAATGCTAGGAATTATTAGGAAAGGAAAGGAGATTAAAACAGAAAATATCATAATGCCTTTGTATCACCCCATGGTGTGTCCTCATCTTGAATAATGTGTGCAGTTCTCATCACCACATCTCCACATCTCAAAAAAGATGTAGCAGAAAAGGTTCAGAGAAGGGCGACCAAAATGGTAAAAGGGGATTGAACATTTCCTTTTGAGGAAAGGCTAAAGAGGTTAGGTCTCTTCAGCTTAGAGAAGAAATGGATCAGAGGAGATATGATAGAGATCTATAAAATCAGTGGAGATCTATAAAATCAGTGGAGTGGATCGAGTAAGTTCAGACTAGGGACCCACTATGAAGTTACTAAGTTGTACATTTAAAACTAATAAGAGAAAATATTTTTTACTCAATGCATAATTAAGCTATGGAATTTGTTGTTAGGGGTGTGGTGAAAACTGTCAGTGCAGCTGTGTTTAAAAAAACAGTTTGGACAAATTCCTGGATGAAAAGTTTATAAATCATTATTAAGGTGAAGTTGTAGAAATCCACTGCTTATCTCTGGGATACGTAGCATGGAATCTATCTACCCCTTGGGAGCCTGTCAGATATTTGTGATCTGGATTGGCCACTGTTGGAAATAGGATACTGCACTTGATGGACCTTTGGTCTGACTCAGTATGAGAAATCCTATGTTTTTTTGTTGTGTGTTATCTGACTGGGTGACTAACCCCATGCTATGAAGTATACTGTAGGAAGCAACAATTGTACTAGTTTTATACCAAGGCAACATGGAAAGAGGTGAAGGACTACAACATAAGTGATTTGGGAGAAACCTCTCACCCAAAGAACTTCTTCTGGCAACAGCATTGGTGCTTCCCCAGCAGACTCGCCTTTTCGATCCATTTCATCATTACTTGTTTAGAAATTTTGCTCTGCCTTGTTACGATGTCATGTTTGTATAGTTCCTATAGTTCATTGTCTGTGATTCTCAGTTTCCATGCTAACTCCATTCCATTCTGCTGTGAATTAGAATCCTGCACATTTCTACTCAAAGTGGCACTGATGATCTCTGTTGCTTCCTTTTTTTTAAAGCCTTAGCCATTCCCAGCTTAGCTACTTACTGAGCACTGTGCCATTCTACCATAATTGTCCTCCTCAAAAGTAGACTTGTGCTGTCAAAAGTAGGAAGAGGGGAGTCCTTGCAAGTGATCTTCCCATGTTACACCTGAAGTGGAGGAGTATCTTAATGGTTGAAGCAGCAAGCTGAGAACCAGGAAAATCAGAGTTCATATCTTGCTGATATTGCTTGTGACTTTAGGAAAGTCACTTCATCCTGAAGAACGATTCTGTGTGAATCTTGTGTATTTTTGGCACTTAAAATTTGGGAGTAAAAAGGAAAGTGTTATTGAATTGTTAAATTTATTATGGCAGTATTTCCAGTTGGGGTATTGTTTGTGAAAAACATAGTATTCCATGTCTTATACGACAAGGGATAAATGGTGATTTAAATAACACGAAAATGAATTGCGTTATTTGTCAGCTACTGTTTCTTTAAGAAATTAAACTTCAGCAAGGTTTATCTTTAGTTTCAAATTTAGTTTTGACAGTTTTTTTTGATTAATGCTCAGTCTATTTCAAAGAAGGTTCCTATTTTGAATGACTTAATCATGCGGGAAAAACTTGATTGTGTTTGTATTACTGAAACTTGGTTGAAAGAAACTGACTCTGTAATCATTAACCGGCTTGATGTGGAGGGATATGATGTCTTCTCAAAACCCAGGTGAGGCAAAAGTGGAAGGAGACTTCTGATTCTTGGGAAAAAAAGTATTAAGTTTAAAGCCAGATGAGATTGTAATTGTTCCAGCTTATGTATTGCTATTAGTGAGAGCAAGGTTTTTTTTTTAGCTTATTGTCTATGTTATTGCCTGCCAGGGCTTTTAATTCACAATTTGTCCCCCTTGATCAAAGTGTTTTCCAATTTTAATTTTGATATTTCTACTATTGTTGTCTTAGGGATTTTAATGTACAGGTTGATGTCAACCCATTAACTCCCACAGCTGAAATGCTGTTAGAATGTACGAAAGCATTGGGATGAAGGCAAATTATTGTGACCCCAAGGCATAAAGCCCGGCATACTCTCAATTTAGTTTTTATCAGTAACTCAAAGATTGATTGGGATCCAGAAAAGACTGAGGTGATAACTGTCCCATGGTCTGATCATAAGTTGATCAAAACAAAGTTTTCTTTACAGGGTAAAAGGATGCAGGCATGTAATAAACAATAGTGCATAGAGGTACTCAGAATGTTAAACAACTTAAAAATCAGATGCCATCCTTGATTATTCTTCAGTTGATATTTCTTTAGAGGAATGGGATCACACTGTATTGTCCATAGCTGATAGGCTAACACCTGTTAGACCTATCATTATAAGAAAGCAGTCCTCAAGAAAGAAATTATGGTATTCTAAAGTACTCAGGAAAATAATAAATTCTCTGTTGGCTTGAGAGGATATGAAGAAGAAATAAAACTTAGTCTAATTTAGAAAATTATAAACATCATCTTGATAACTATAGAGGTAATATTGAAACTGCAAAAAGAACTTTCTATTCAAAGAAAACCCATGAAGTTAATTTTAACTGTAAACTTCTTTTCTCTATATTAAAATTTTAGACATCAACGGGTAGAATGTCTGAAAATGTTAATATAAAGGAGCTCAAATGTTATCGTGTGATGCTTTTGCAATTGCATTTTTGAAAAAACAGAGGATATTTGCAATAAATTTCCTAAAGCTTTGCCTGGTAATCCTCTCAATCTGGATTTAAACATGATTCCTCAGTGGCAAAGTTTTGACATCATTTCTACGTTGGAAGTACAACAAATAATGTCAAAATTGAATCGTCTCAATGCCAGTTGAATGCAATTCAAGTCAATTTATTGAAATTAATTCGTACAGAAATTTCTAAGTTCATTGTGAAATTAGTAAACCTCTCTTTAGGTTTAGCTAAAGTGCGAACACTTTTAAAAAATGATAAAGCTGACCCTTTAAATCTGTTGAATTTTCATCCGATTTCCTCTCTGTCTTTTATGGCCAAAGTAATAGAGAAGTTGTGCACAAACAATTGGATGATTATTTGGAGGAAAATTCGTTGTTAAATTCCAATCAGTATGGCTTCAGAAAAGATCATAGTACCAAGGCTTTGTTATTAACATTAACCGATACAACCTTGAGAGCTTTTGATAGTGGCCAAAGTTATTTGTTAGTAGTTATAGACATTTTGGCGGCATTTGATACTATTCATTTTCATTTGTTGTTATTTCATTTGGCCGAATTGAAAGTAATGGGTGTTGTGGGAAAATGGTTTTCATCTTTTCTATCGAACAGAAGTTTTCAGGTGATTATTGGAAATAAAACCTGTCAATGGTTTAACTGTCAAGATGGCATTCCCCAGGGATCATGCTGTCTTCTACTTGTTCAATATTTACATTGCTCAGCTATGCAATCTTCTGGAGAGTTTAGGATTAGAATTTAAGATATTTGTGGACCACATTCAATTTTTTTTTCCAGTAAAAGATTCAATGTCTTCAGCTGTAAGTGAATTAAAGAGTTATTTACAGAGGGGGAGGGAATCGTTAGGGACTAGAGGATGTGTGAGGTATGACTGTGGTTGTGTATGGAGGTTATGTTTGTAGGAGAGATGTGTTATGTTTGTTGTAGCGCTCTAACTGAAGAAAAGAGGAAAAGGAGAGGGCATGCGGGTTGGACTCATGAGTGTTGGGCGATGCCTCACAGTTATTGTTATTGTTATTATTCTGCTCACTTGGTGTACTGACTTGCATGTCCTGGAAATAAAAATGATTTTGATTAATAAAAAAAAAGTTATTTACAAATAATTAAAACCTGGATATTATCAATCAATTGGCACTTAATGTTAATAAATCAGAAATTTAGATATTATATAGGAGGAATTTATTCAATAATCTGCCGGTCTTTGCATTTGATGGAGCAGAAATTCATTTCTCCAGAGTTGCGCGGGATCTAGGGATTCAAATGGACTTTAAGTTGTCCATGAAGGAGCATATAAAGAAGATAGTGCAAGGTGGGTATTATAAGCTGCGCATATTGCATCATTTAAAGCCATATCTAGAAAGCAAAGACTTTCATTTAGTTTTGCAGATGTTAATCTTTGCAAATATAGATTACTATAACTTATTATTTTTAGGTTTCTCTAAGAATTCAATCAGACCTCTATAATTACTCCAGAACTCGGCCACGAGAATGTTATCTGGAGCCAGAAGACATGATCATATTATACCTGTTCATTGGCTGCCAGTTGAATTTAGGATATGTTATAAAGTCCTCTAATAATGCATAAAAGTGTAATTTGTCCAAAGAGTACTTGGTTGGTGACCAAAGTTTATTTACACACTCTTAAGAGATCAGTGCTCAATGAATAAAAGATCGACAGTCCTCTTTATGAAACAAGTACACCTAAAGGAGGTACTTGAGAGGGCCATCTCTGTGGCAGGTCCAATAATATGGAACTCTTCGCCTCTTAGAGGATCATGAAGCATTCAAGAAGGCATTAAAGACCTGGCACTTTAGAGATGTGTTCAAGGGGCAGTATTGTGATAGATAGACTGAGAGAGGAGCTTAAGACACAACCAAATAAGATTTCTATAGAGATGAGTAAATAATTCTGATTATAGTAACAGCTGATAATGTTAACCTGTTTATTTTTATATTGTAATTTTAATAATGTTTTATTATTTGTATTGTTGTGTTCTGTTTTATGGGTAAAGCATTTATGTGTGTGAGAATTGTAAACCGTTTAGATTTTTTTGATAAATAGTATAGAAATTAAATTAAATAAATAAATTGTCTGAGGTACAAACGTAGGACCTCATTTACTAATGTTTTTCTTCCATTCTGTGTCTTTAGGAAAAATTCTTAGTAAACCAGACCCTTAGTGGCCTAGGTAAAGAGTTCCAAAGTTTGGGACCAGCAATTGAAATCATACGATCTCTGATTTAAGTTAGATGTGTAATATTGTTAGAAGGGATTAAAAGAATGCCTTTGTTTTGGGATCTTAGATCTCTTATTGGATTGTAGAGTTGGATTGAAATTCCAGGAGGAGATGGGTCAATATTATTGATGATATTGAAAATAAGTGATGACAATGAAATAAATATATTGTATGATCCCTAGAACACAAACATTTTAAGAGCATCTGGATCATTTAATATTTTTAAAAGTATTCTCTGTATTTTCTTTTTGGTTATATTCACAATATTGCATTCATCTGTTTTACACAGTGAAGCCTAATAAATGTTAGTTATCTGTTGCAGATAGGGATCAACAATGCTAGAGTAGAACAACAAACCATCTCTCATAACTGGATCCAAAAAGCTATTTTATGAGTGACAATCCCACACAAACGAGGATTTTGTGGCCACCCTTGTAACCTGTATAGCCATGAAAAATAACCAGAAAGTCATGTTATTGGCTAGAAACTATTTTTTGGTTTAAACAGTTGTATAGAAAACTGTGGCTTTTCATTTTTTCAGCTTTCTTAAAACAGAGCTTAGAGTGGCTAATTTGTAATGCTACATCTTTTGTATTGACAGATGCATTAACCTACCACGTTTTTAGTATTAAAGTATTTATAGAAATGGCTAAAGTTTTATACTGCTATTTTTAAATAGTCAAATGACATACATTTGAAAATTTGGTTAACTGGATAAAGTGATGATGTTAGTACTCCCTACTGCTGAATAGGTATCTTTAATTTGTTTTTTCCATTTGGGGCATGCACAGTAGTGTGTGTTATTGTCAAATCCCTAGGGCAGGGCTTCCCGAAGTTATTTACTCTTTCAGATAATAGAAGGACTAGGGGGCACTCCATGAAGTTAGCAATAGCACAATTAAGACTAATCGGAGAAAGTTCTTTTTCACTCAACACACAATTAAGCTCTGGAATTTATTACCAGAGGATGTGGTTAGTGAAGTTAGTGTAGCTGGGTTTAAAAAAAGTTTGGATAAGTTCTTGGAGGAGAACTCCATTCACTGCTATTAATCAAGTTGACTTCGGGAATGGCCTTTGCTGTTACTGGCATCAGTAGCATGGGATCTTCTTGGTGTTTGGGTAATTGCCAGGTTCTTGTGGCCTGGTTTGACCTCTGTTGGAGACAGGATACTCGGCTTGATGGACCCTTGGTCTTATGTTCTTAAGGTTGATTTGTGTAACTTGGATACTGGGAATGACAGACCTATGTGTAGCCCTTGAGGATCAGCATTGGCCATCTCTGTGGACATTGAACTTGCTACATGAAAAGTTGTGGTCTGTTCGTTAAACATTGAGTGTTTGAGATTACCCGCTGCCACCTATTTTGTACCCTTTGGCAAGCCCTTTATGTCCCAATTGCGATTTGCTGGTAATGCTATTATTCAGTTTCCCTTGTGTCATTTGGAATCTTGTAAACAGCATAGTCGACGGATTTCGTCAGAATAAAAGAGCCCCCAGTGTAAAATACACAGGCTGGGCAGCCCTGGTAGTATCAGCTACCTCTAGGAACAGCTTTAAAAACAGATAACGTGACATTCAAAGAATTATTTCACAGCAAAAGACAAATTCCTCATTTGTAGTTTTTATTGAGAAAGCCAGAACAAGTTAAAGAAATCTCAAGAGCTGTTACCATTATACATTTTACCAATCATAATTTTCACTTGTCATTAGTACCATACAGGATCAAGCAACAAGTTATTCTTTGATATCACATTTCCTCGAAACATATTTTGCACCCCTTGTGATCCCAAAACTCCAATTCCCTACCCAATCATATACTGATTCATCATTTAATAGTGTAATGCTAAAGCACCCCCCCTTCTTCTTCCACCATTTTAGATTTAACACACCTTTTTAGGTTTAAGGCCACATATCCCTTAAATCTCCATCTTAGAATGATATGTTGTGATGGATTTCTTAAGCAATAACTGGTGATATTTTTCATCATTCCCCCCGAGTTTAGTTGTGCCTAAGCTCTGGGTGTTAATCTAGACTTCTCTTTCTTTGCAGACCACATATTTCCCCATCAGATTATAAGACTTTAGACATGTGGTAAACAACAGAAAAGCTGTTCCACACTCCAGCACTCTTAGAAAAGCTGACCTCTAGAAAAAGATCCAAGGCTCCCAAACAAGGGTCTTTTTCTAATCTAGTTCCGCAAGTGCAGCACAAGGTCAGCTATCCCTTTATCCCTAGATGTGATATTGTATAGTTTTTTTTTTTAATATTAAGGAGTCATTTTTAAAAGAATGTATGTGCATAAACACCAGTTTCTGCATGTAAATCTACTTTTGCAAATGTTTGGGAGGGAGAAGGGTAGTTTGGGGAAAAGTATAGGAAATCTTCGACTTAAGGAGTTACGAGTTCCAACGATTCAGAGTTACAGTGTTTCTTGATGGATACCCATTATCCAACTAACAGTACTTGCTTTGACTTTAAGACGCCGGAGCATCTCCCAATGAGCACACACTGATGTGCTGATCACCATGTGGCTTGGTGAGGTGGTGCCAATACAAAGAGTACCAGGGACTTCCTCTCTTCAAAACAATATCCTGCAGGCATGATTTGGCATTTTTCTGTTCTAAGAAAAAGTAATGCTTTAAAATGTCTATGCTTTTCACAGTACCTTATACTAATAAATTCTGGGGTATTTGGGAGAAAATAAGGTATTGGGCCTTGGTGCTGGAACCAGTCTCTCACTTATAATATTGTTCTTATGGAACAGTTGGTTTTGACTTCTTATGTTTTGACTTAAATCACAGTTTTCAGGAAACAAGTCTGAGGACTTCCTGTAGGCATGGAACTTGATTTTGTGTATACTTTTCCTGGACTAGTGAGAGGTGATCAGAGGACAGAGTTAGGGGCAGGGAAAACATTTCCTTGAACATGTGCGATTTTCCCCAAGTATGAGTGTAAATGTATACACAGTATGCTCAGGAGTAGGCATAACTTAACACATGTTATGTCCACATGCATGCCAGCAGTGCTTGGTAATTTTCATAGTGGACTTCTGTGCATAAGCGAACTTAGAAAATGTGGCCTTTACCTGCAGGTTTTAGCCCTCCACGGGCTGATGAAAATTACCTTCCCCATTGTAAAGTGGTTCAAGTTCTTGTTAAAAGGAAAGGATTTGTATAAATAAATATTAATTTGATCAAGAAAGTAGTGGCTTGTAGAACTAGCATTGAAAAAGTAGTGAGCTATTTATTGATTTGGAGAATCATAGAAGGATGATACTGAAAGGGATTTCAAGAGGTCATCTAATCTAGTGGTTTTCAAACTTTTATATCCCATGAGACCCAGTAAAAGAAGAAATGTTATGGTTATTTATTGCTTAACTACTTCTGAAAGTCAAAGCAATGTACAAATAAAATCCAAATAAAATATAAGTAAAATAAAATATTGCATGTCAAATAAATGAAACCATAAGTAAATAAAAAACAAAGCAGTCATGTTAGCTTATAAATTATTTAAAAAATCCAGGTCTCTACAAACAATTGTGTCTAGGTGGTAGTCACTCAAAAGGTATCAAAAATAAAAATAACTATCACACTTCAAAATTTCACATGTGATGTAAATAATAATGTATGTCTTCTTTTTAATTCTTTACATGACCATCATAATGGGTGTCATCATTAGTTAAATATGTGTTTTTCACTAATGATGATTCTCAGTATGATGGTCATGTAAAGAATTAAAAAGAAGACATACATTATTATTTACATCACATGTGAAATTTTGAGCTTATAAATTATGCCATTTAATCTTTGGAGGACTGGATAAATAACCAGGAGGCTGATGCAATTAATGAGCGCGGAAAATGGGCATTCAGTGTTGAGTGCCCGCTTTCCTAACATAAGAACATAAGAAAATGCCATACTGGGTCAGACCAAGGGTCCATCAAGCCCAGCATCCTGTTTCCAACAGTGGCCAATCCAGGCCATAAGAACCTGGCAAGTACCCAAAAACTAAGTCTATTCCATGTTACCATTGCTAATGGCAGTGGCTATTCTCTAAGTGAACTTAATAGCAGGTAATGGACTTCTCCTCCAAGAACTTATCCAATCCTTTTTTAAACACAGCTATACTAACTGCACTAACCACATCCTCTGGCAACAAATTCCAGAGTTTAATTGTGCGTTGAGTAAAAAAGAACTTTCTCCGATTAGTTTTAAATGTGCCCCATGCTAACTTCATGGAGTGCCCCCTAGTCTTTCTACTATCCGAAAGAGTAAATAACCGATTCACATCTATCCGTTCTAGACCTCTCTTGATTTTAAACACCTCTATCGTATCCCCCCTCAGTCGTCTCTTCTCCAAGCTGAAAAGTCCTAACCTCTTTAGTCTTTCCTCATAGGCGAGCTGTTCCATTCCCCTTATCATTTTGGTAGCCCTTCTCTGTACCTTCTCCATCGCAATTATATCTTTTTTGAGATGCGGTGACCAGAATTGTACACAGTATTCAAGGTGCGGTCTCACCATGGAGCGATACAGAGGCATTATGACATTTTCCGATTTATTCACCATTCCCTTTCTAATAATTCCCAACATTCTGTTTGCTTTTTTGACTGCCGCAGCACACTGTACCGACAATTTCAATGTGTTATCCATTATGACACCTAGATCTCTTTCTTGGGTTGTAGCACCTAATATGGAACCCAACATTGTGTAATTATAGCATGGGTTATTTTTCCCTATATGCATCACCTTGCACTTATCCACATTAAATTTCATCTGCCATTTGGATGCCCAATTTTCCAATCTCACAAGGTCTTCCTGCAATTTATCACAATCTGCTTGTGATTTAACTACTCTGAACAATTTTGTGTCATCTGCAAATTTGATTATCTCACTCGTCGTATTTCTTTCCAGATCATTTATAAATATATTGAAAAGTAAGGGTCCCAATACAGATCCCTAAGGCACTCCACTGTCCACTCCCTTCCACTGAGAAAATTGCCCATTTAATCCTACTCTCTGTTTCCTGTCTTTTAGCCAGTTTGCAATCCACGAAAGGACATCGCCACCTATCCCATGACTTTTTACTTTTCCTAGAAGTCTCTCATGAGGAACTTTGTCAAATGCCTTCTGAAAATCTAAGTATACTATATCTACCGGTTCACCTTTATCCACATGTTTATTAACTCCTTCAAAAAAGTGAAGCAGATTTGTGAGGCAAGACTTGCCCTGGGTAAAACCATGCTGACTTTGTTCCATTAAACCATGTCTTTCTATATGTTCTGTGATTTTGAGGTTTAGAACACTTTCCACTATTTTTCCTGGCACTAACGTCAGGCTAACTGGTCTGTAGTTTCCCGGATTGCCCCTGGAGCCCTTTTTAAATATTGGGGTTACATTTGCTATCCTCCAGTCTTCAGGTACAATGGATGATTTTAATGATAAGTTACTAATTTTTACTAATAGGTCTGAAATTTCATTTTTTAGTTCCTTCAGAACTCTGGGGTGTATACCATCCGGTCCAGGTGATTTACTACTCTTCAGTTTGTCAATCAGGCTTACCACATCTTCTAGGTTCACTTGATTTGATTCAGTCCCTCTGAATCATTACCCATGAAAACCTTCTCCATTACGGGTACCTCCCCAACATCCTCTTCAGTAAACACCGAAGCAAAGAAATCATTTAATCTTTCCACGATGGCCTTATCTTCTCTAAGTGCCTCTTTAACCCCTCGATCATCTAACGTCATCTAACGTGCGCCTAGGCATCTCTTCTGGGTGCGCGATTCAATATTTAACTGGGCCACCTCTCCTGGGTGCCCCTAGTGCCTCCTTGGCAGTGAGCGCCCGGGAGAGGTGGCTATCAGTGGGTTAGGAAAATGGAGACTCAGTTTTACAAGCATCTGTTATCCTAACCGGTGCATAGCCTTGGGTTAGGAAAATGGACGCTCATTAATTGAGTGTCTGTTTCCCTAACCTGACCACCGGTACTTTTTTTTTTTTTAAACCTTTTGGTTCTTCCGACTTAATATCGCTATGATATTAAGTCAGAGGATGTACAGAAAAGCAGTATTTTCTGCTTTTGTGTATACTTTTTTGGGCTGCTCAGAAATTAACGCCTGTTCTGGGTAGGGGCAGGCACATTTTTTTTTTTTTTTTTAGAACGGGGGGAGAATAATAGCCTCATCAACATGCATTTGCATGTGATGAGCACTATTAGTTCCGCCGGGGGTTGGAGGCCTGTTTTGGACGCACTAACCCCCTTGTAGCATAAGGGGCTGTGGACGCGCATCTATTCGCGCATCCAACCACGGGTTAAACAGTGCGCTCAGCTGAGTGCACTGTTTTGCATTGGCCCCCAGGTTTGTATCTGTTTCCTAAATTTAAAATTTCTTTTGTGGCGGGATCCTAGAGGCAAAGAATTCCATAATAGAGCCACCAAGTAGGAGAAGCTGGTGTCATGAATTTTCTGTAAAGTAATCTCTCTTAGGTGAGATTTCTTCCTGTGAGGAATGAAGGGAGCAGAATGGCTGATAATGAGAGAAAAGAATGTTCTTGGGCCTGGTGGAAGAAAAGCATTCAATCCAACTCGCGTGTGTTTTCGGCATTGCCATTTTCACTGCCTCTTTCCTTCTCCCCCCCCCCTCCTAGCCCCCATTGCTCTTTCACCACCATCATCTCTCCCAACCCTGGCTCTCTCACCACAATCTTTTCCCCCTAGCTCCCAACTCCCTCTCCACAGCCCTCATTACTCTCTCACCACCATCCTTGTTGACTTCTCACTCTCACCATCCTCTCTCCCCACTCACCATTGCTCATTCTTATCACTTCTTACTCCCCAGCTCCCATGGCCTTCTCACCACTATCTCTTCCAAGCTTCCACTGCCCTTTTCTTTCAGCCACCACTGCTCAATCTCATCATCCTCTCCCCCAGCCCCCATTGCTCACTCTCACCACCTTCCACCCTGCCTCCTGATACCCCCTTCCCCCAGCCCCCCCCCCCCTTCCCCCAGCACTCTCTGACTCTGATGACCCTGCTCTTGGGCTTCTCAGCTATCACTGTATGAAGAATGTTGAGAGCATGGGTGCTGCATGGCTCAAACTTCATGGCAGCCATATGGATCTCTCAGTACTTTTTGTCCCTTACTTCATGAACAACACTGAGGGTACAGGCACAATGTGACTTTCAGGAAGTTAGAACCATGTGGTGCTCTTATACTCCTTGCTTTTCTTGAGATGATAGCCAAGAAACCCAAGAGTAAGACACACTATGGCTCAGTAGTGACAATAATGGGGTTGTGACCCCAAATTTGAAAATCACTGTACTTTGCAACATTCCCAAGCCTCAGTTGACCCTGAGGAGCAGAAGCCCTGAACTGGGTGTTGAACCCAGGTCTTGGTACATGGCAGTTCACAGCATTGTCACTGAGTCACCAGGCCAGCCCAGATTAACTTTCTAAACAGGTGAATGTGTTGGATAGACAAGAATGACAGAGAGGAAGAAAACAATGATTTAATAAAGTGGAGGTAAAGGCAGATCAGTTTTAGTACAAAATTGCCTGAAATCATCATATTCAGATTGAAATGCCTCTGAGTCAGAGGCCACTTTAAGAAAACAGCAGTCTGTACAGAATGAATCTTAAAATTCTCCCTTTCTTCTTTGACGTGCTCTAAATGTTGTTCAGTTTAATGTGCTGTTGTACCAAACCCTCATTTTGACTTATTAATGCCGCAATTTCTCAAATAAGGCCTTGAAGTAAAAAGGTGTTTGTTGTCTACATTTTTTCTTCTGTTCATCTGATTTTCTTCGGGTTTCAGTAGCAGACAAGGATGTCCCTGAAGCAGTATTTCATTGAAAAGGACCATCCTTTTAACATATCCATTTATTTAAAGTGTAAGTTACCATGGGTAACTCAAATCCACTAAAAGTCTTTCTTATCAAGGTTATGTCGCTACCCCTCTGCCTTTGTTATCTGAAGAAAAAATATGACAAAGAGTGTATTCCTTATATTAGTGAAAATGGCTTAAAGCACACCAAATGTGCCTAGCAGAAAATGCAGATTCCAGAGTGTCATCCTTCCTGCTTCCGTGTCCTTCTCAGGTAGTGCCTATTCGGACTGACTGACCATTCTTCTGCCTGCCGCCCGGAACTGACCTCTGCCTGCCTGACCATTCTTCTGCTTGCCGCCTGGAACTGACCTCTGCCTGCCTGACCATTTTTCTGCCTGCCGCCTAGAACTGACCTCTGCCTGCCTGACCATTCATGTCTCCAAAAGTGGCCAGTCCAGATCACTTGAATATCTTTATCACTTCCAAGTCTTGCCTAACAAATCTGCTTCATTTTTTTGAAGGACTTAATAGACATGTGGATAAAGGTGAACCAGTAGATATAGTGTATTTGGATTTTCAGAAGACGTTTGACAAAGTCCCTCATGAGAGGCTTCTACGAAAACTAAAAAGTCATGGGATAGGAGGCGATGTCCTTTCGTGGATTACAAACTGGTTAAAAGACAGGAAACATAGAGTAGGATTAAATGGTCAATTTTCTCAGTGAAAAAGGGTAAACAGTGGAGTGCCTCAGGGATCTGTACTTGGACTGGTGCTTTTCAATATATATATATAAATGATCTGGAAAGAATACGACGAGTGAGGTTATCAAATTTGCGGATGATACAAAATTATTCAGAGTAGTTTAAATCACAAGCAGACTGTGATACATTACAGGAGGACCTTGCAAGACTGGAAGATTGGGCATCCAAATGGCAGATGAAATTTAATGTGGACAAGTGCAAGGTGTTGCATATAGGGAAAAATAACCCTTGCTGTAGTTACACAATGTTAGGTTCTATATTAGGAGCTACCAGCCAGGAAAAAGATCTAGGCATCATAGTGGATAATACTTTAAAATCATCGGCTCAGTGTGCTGCAGCAGTCAAAAAAGCAAACAGAATGTTAGGAATTATTAGGAAGGGAATGGTTAATATAACGGAAAATGTCATAATGCCTCTATATCCAAAGACAACGACAAACCTTTTCCGTCAGAAAAAAATCAGCAGAACCAGAGGTCACGAGCTGAGGCTCCAGGGAGGAAGACTAAGAACCAATGTCAGGAAGTATTTCTTCACGGAAAGGGTGGTGGATGCCTGGAATGCCCTTCCGGAGGAGGTGGTGAAGTCTAAAACTGTGAACGACTTCAAAGGGGCGTGGGATAAACACTGTGGATCCATCAAGTCTAGAGGGCGTGAATAAAATGGAGGCACTCAAACACTGCACGGAGCGGCAATAGCCACAGCGGCATTCAAACACTGCACGGAGCGGCAGTAGCCACAGAGGCATTCAAACACTGCACGGAGCGGCAGTAGCCACAGAGGCATTCACGGAGCGGGATGCCAGTGGCCAGTAGTTGGTGTTCCACCTTCACGGAGCGGAAGGATGGAGGGCTGCTATTTCCAAAAAAAAAAAAATAAATAAAAACAGGGGTGGGTAAGAGTATGGGGCAAGGGGGTGGCCTGCTTGTTACAGCAGTTGCTACCCCCAATTGAGCTGGATGTCACTTGGATGCAGATTCAAAGCTGCTCTCTAAATTGGGTGGAGGGGAATTAGGGCTGGAGGGTACTGGAAGCCAATAGTAACAGGTGGGAGAGAGAAAAAGGGGGAAAAAATGGATAAAGTGCGTAGCTTGCTGGGCAGACTTGATGGGCCATTTGGTCTTCTTCTGCCGTCATTTCTATGTTTCTATGTTTCTATATCGCTTCATGGTGAGACCACACCTTGAATACTGTGTACAATTCTGGTCGCCACATCTCAAAAAAGATATAGTTGCGATGGAGAAGGTACAGAGAAGGGCAACCAAAATGATAAAGGGGATGGAACAGCTCCCCTATGAGGGAAAGGCTGAAGAGGTTAGGGCTGTTCAGCTTGGAGAAGAGACGGCTGTGGGGGGGATATGATAGAGGTCTTTAAGATCATGAGAGGTCTTGAACGAGTAGATGTGACTCAGTTATTTATACTTTCGAATAATAGGAGGACTAGGGGGCATTCCATGAAGTTAGCAAGTAGCACATTTAAGACTAATCGGAGAAAATTCTTTTTCACTCAACGCACAATAAAGCTCTGGAATTTGTTGCCAGAGGATGTGGTTAGTGCAGTTAGTGTAGCTGGGTTCAAAATAGGTTTGGATAAGTTCTTGGAGGAGAAGTCCATTAACTGCTATTAATCAAGTTTACTTAGGGAATAGCCACTGCTATTAATTGCATCAGTAGCATGGGATCTTCTTAGTGTTTGGATAATTGTCAGGTTCTTGTGGCCTGGTTTGGCCTCTGTTGGAAACAGGAAGCTGGGCTTGATGGACCCTTGGTCTGACCCAGCATGGCAATTTCTTATGTTCTTCTTATAAAGTTGTAGTCTATATGAATTTTTCCTTTTCTTTCATCCTGTATTTGCCATTACATCTTTAGTGAACTGAGAATGCTAGTATTGCATTCCATTCTTGGAAATGTGCATGGGTTCTACCCTGATCTGACCAAAATAAACACAGTATGAATGAGTGAAGAATTCACATGGAGAAGAGCTTTTTAAGAACAGGGTGTTACGTTTGGCGATTTCCGGGACAGCCCCTGAGCGACTTCACTCTCCCCTAGCCGTCATCAAGGCTCACTGACTTTGCACATGGCGAGAATGCCGTCACAGTCTTCATCCCACCGTCCTCCATAAGTGTGCATACCTGAAGATAAGGACCCCATGGTGGTAAACTGGAGCAGCACTGGCGTGGTGATGTCAGCAGGGGTTTGGAGATTTAAACCCCAGCTGCACTCCAAGCTGACACCTTTGCAACAGGTCCCCTGCCATGCCTGCAGTTGTGTTGCTCCTGCATCTAGTCTGCCCTGTTAAGCTTTGTCCCACCAAGCCTTGCCCTGCCAGCCCAGCTAAGCCTCATCAGCCTTGCCTAATACAGCCTGTGCAGCCAAATCTTGTCCAGTTTTGCCTTGTCCAGCCTTGCCTTGTCCGGCCTGCTTCGCCTAGTCTGGTCTATGTCTTGTTTTTCCTTGTCTTGCTTGTTCTTGTCGGTCCTTTGCCTGTCCCAAGTGCCTGCTTCTTCTTGTCCTGCTCCTTGCCTTTGCTGTCCCAGCCCTGCCTTATTCCCTGCCTGTTTCTTGTCCGTACTTTTGCCTGACTTCCTGTTTAGACCCGCATCTTGGATTCATCTTCGCCTGTTCACTGCCTCCCCAACCCTTGACCTGTCCCTGGACTTCCTTGCCCAAGTTCTACTGACCTCTGAACCCAAGGGCTCAACCTGCGGGGAAAGGGGTTGGTACGGTGAAGACCAGAACTTTTTCTGAACATGTCCGCTTACTGACTGTGTGGGCCAGTCACACCTCAGCCCAAGAGTTTACTGACTGTGACACAGGGAGCATAGTTATTTTCTCATGCCATAACCAGTTTACTTCTAAGCATTTAGCAAAAGAGGAGAGGCATGAGAAACAACATTACCTAGAATCCTTTGCCACAAAACTGTACCAAGACTAAATCCCTCTTCCTTCTTCCTTCCCAAACTCCCAAATGGATAACACAGCCATGTGCTCCCACATCAAAAATAATGTAAACACCTAGTCCAAGTGTAAGACTCAATTTCCTTACTAAAAATATGACCATTCTTTAGAGCACAAAACATTACAACCTTGTTATTACTCTTGTGATAGGTATTTTGTATCTGCCAGAAAAGCGTGTGGGAACCCCTATATGAATAGTCAGAGTATGTATGTGTGTATGTAGAGTTTGGTGCTGGTCTTGGAAGTGGAACGTTCTGTTCTGAATCTCCCTAGATGAAAGGGATTTAGTGGTAAACTTCCTAGAGGAAATAGAGGAGGTGTTGGAGCAGTTTAATTCTTTCCTTGGGAATAAGCAGAGGGAGTGGAAGTGAAATCTTTTGAAGGTGTTTGATCCTTTCATAACCGAGGATGGTAGATCATTTTTTAGTAAAAGAAGAGGGAACTTCTGCCTCAGGCAAATTCCAAATCTGCAAGGGAGTGAGGCGTGTTTTGGACTGAATCTGCTGAGAACTGTAAGTTATAAACATTTGTCAACAACACAGTAAAAAAAAGAAGCGTGAGCAATATTTTAACAGAGGCATGACTAAAGGATTTAAATGCTGCAACAAGAACTGATGGACAGTTAGTACAACATCTGGACCTATTCTCAACCATGCATGTGGGACAGGATGTTCCTTGGCAGCTGTTTATCAGTCTAGTTTGGGAGCAAAGTAACTACCTACAGTATTTCAGTGACGGGTGTAAGATAATACCCTTATGGAAATAATTTGATGAGTAGGACGTAGTTGAAGACGGGAAGAAAGGAAGGAGCTACCTATCCGGGTAGCATCTGCTATGGAAATATTTTGTCCTCGTATCAGAGAGAAACCAAAGAGATTTCTGTTTCTAAATACTTAGGGGCGGATTTTAAGAGCCCTGCTCGCGTAAATCCAGGCGGATTTACACGAGCAGGGCTTGCGCGCCGGTGCGCCTATTTTACATAGGCCTGCCGGCGCGTGCAGAGCCCGGGGACTCGCGTAAGTCCCGGGGTTTTTCCGAGGGGGGCGTGTCGGGGGCGTGTCGGGGGCGGGGCCGATCGGTGCGGCGTTTTCGGGGCGTGTCGGCGGCGGGCCCGGGGGCATGGCCGTGCCCTCCGGAACCGCCCCCGGGTTGCGTCTAGGCGCGCCAGCGAGCCGCTGGCGCGCGGGGATTTACTTCTCCCTCTGGGAGGCGTAAATCCCCCAACAAAGGTAGGGGTTGGGTTTAGACAGGGCCGGGGGGGTGGGTTAGGTAGAGGAAGGGAGGGGAAGGTGAGGGGAGGGCGTTAGCAAATTCCCTCCGAGGCCGCTCCGATTTTGGAGCGGCCTCGGAGGGAACAGAGGTAGGCTGTGCGGCTCGGCGCGCGCCGGCTACACGAAATCGGTAGCCTTGCGCGCGCCGATCCAGGATTTTAGCAGATACGTGCGGCTCCGCGCGTATCTACTAAAATCCAGCGTACTTTTGTTTGCGCCTGGTGCGCCTACAAAAGTACGCGAGGGCGCCCTGTTTGAAAATCTACCCCTTACTCCTCTATCAGTTACTTCAAATAAATAAGCATTCTTTGGGAACCATAAATCATTTGTACAAGCTTCTGGAGTTAACCTGTGCAAGTGTTTTGTTATCTTGAAGCACTTTGGAAATGTATTTTCTTTCCTCCTCCACACCCTGTATCTATTCAGTATAACAAGTGGAGTCAAGGTTACACAAGCTGTGCCTGAGAGCCAAGAAGAGAGAGGTATGTGCTATTTGTCAACTTTAATGTGAACACTAGGGGGCCACATTTGTGACCTGTCTCTGTGACCCAGATGGACTGATTTAATTGGGGGTTTTTTTGGTTTGTTTTTTTTTTACATAGAAATGTAATGTCAGAAAAAGACCATACAACTTATCTAGTTTTCTCATCCACACTAGTTCTATACTCCCTACCAGTCCCTCAGAGATTCCCTGTGCTTAGCCCATATTTGTATAAATTCAGATACTATCCTTCTCTCCACCACCTTCATGGGAATGCTGTTCCATGCATTCACCCTCATGACCCCTTGTTCTAGAGCCTCCTTTCTGTTGAAAGAAGGCCCACTTCCTGTGCATGGAAACATTGAAGGAATTTAAATGTCTCTCTATCTCTTATCTTGCTTTTCCTCTAGGGCAGAGCTTTCCAAACTGTGTGTCGGGACACGTTAGTGTGTCGCCTGCAGTGTGCAGGTGTGTCGCGCAAGCCCGGTCAACTCTGATGTGAGTTTGGGCTTTTTTTTTTCTAGAGATTCACTTTTTTTTTCAGTTTATGGGTTGCTTATTATTGGGTGATTTTTGCTGTCAATCGCTTTTTTAAGGGGGGCTTGGTGGGTGGAACGAGCCCAGCCATCCTTGCATTGGCTGCTGCTGCCGATGAGGCCTGGCCATGAGGAGTACTGACTGCAAGCAGCAGTGTCTGGTGATCATGGAAGGGAGTGAAGCACCTAACTGGCAACAATCAAAAAGACGAGGTACATGAGTGTGGGGGCCAGACATGTGCTGGGGGGAGAGAGATGAGTGAGTGGGGGGCAAACGTGCTGGGGGGACAGACATGTGCTTGAGGGGGAGAGATATGAGTGTGTGGGGGCCAGACATGTGCTGGGGGGAGGAGAGAGATGAGTGTGTGGGGGACAGACAATTTGTTTTATTATTGTTTCTCATAAATTATAACAATAACATGAATCTTGGAATATATATTTTTAATATAAATTTAAGGTTTTCGTGAGATAGGTTGTGTCATGAAACATTTTATTTATGTATATATTTAAGGAAACATACATAAATTGTCGAAATATGTTTCGTTCGTTTAACCTTTAACCTCTGGTTTACTAGTAGACTGAATTACCGTGTCGTGAAATTATGTTTGTCTAAAAAGTGTGTCACCAACATGAAAAGTTTGGAAAGCTCTGCTCTAGGGTATACATGTTTAGATCTTTAAGTCTGTCCTCATATGCTTTTGAATGAAGCAACCTAATTAGTAGCCACTCTCTGGACTGCTTCTATCTGGTTTATATTCTTTTGAAGATGTGGTCTCCAGAATTATACACAGTATTCAAATGAAGTCTCATCAGGGGCAATGTTCCCTACTTTTTTCTGATGACCATTCTTCTCCCTATGCACTCAACCATCCTTCTGGCTTTTGCCATCACTTTAACCACCTGTTTGGCCACCTCAGAATTACGGTATCAGATATGATGACTCCCAAATCCAACTCTTCTTTTGTGCTTAGAATAATTTCATTCTTTATACTGAACCATGCTGTTGGAATTTTGCAGCCCAAATGTATGACTCTGCATTTTTTAGCACTGAATCAGAATTATCAGTTGGGTACATTTTACTTACAATTCCTCTAATGTATAACATCTAACTGTGATACTGATGAAAAAAGACTCTTCCTCAGAAAGGGAAGAGGAATTTAGAATAAGACCAGAGTGAGAAACAGAGACACTAAAATATCTAAGTAAGCTATTTTTAGGAAAATATATCTGGTGCTGTCTAGTACTGCTGCTCTTTTTCGGTGCTACTCTCATTTGTACTAAAGCAGCACAAGTCTCTGGAAAAACATAGAATTGAAAAATTACTGTTTTCAAGAGCCAGGGAATCATTTTAAAATTTAATACAAAACATCAGCAGGCATTGCCTTCCAGATTTCAGGCTATGCATCTTGGGGTGTCTGGGCCAGGATGGTAAGCAGAAGCTGCTAATGATTAGCATCAGCAGGGCCACGGCTGTCGTGAGGACCCAGGAAGTGGGATTGCTACACTACAGGTTTGTTATACTGTAGATTATTAGTATGAGTGTCACGGTTTTGACTGCTATGCAGTTTTCCAGTGCCAAGGTTCTGCCTGCTGTGCAACCTTCCTTCTACCAGGGGTCCTCAGCGAGCCTCGCTCCTAACTCTGCCCGTTACCTCCTCATTGGTCACACCATGCCTCATCCTCAGCCTTACTTAACCCAGCCTGGTCAATGCCTTAGTGCCTCTTTATTGATTCGCCTCGGCTCTATGGCCTAGCCACTCTTACTTTGCTATTCTGCCTTGCCTAGCCTTGTGGCCTCCAGGCCTTCTGCATTGCCTTGTGGTCTATCCAGACCTCCTGTCTTGCACTGTGGCCTCTCTCCTTGCTCTGGGCCCTTCCAGGCCTTCTGGTCTTGCTCTGTGCCTTTCAGACCTCCCTGCCATACTCTATATCCTCCTGGGCTTTTCTGTCCTTTCCTGGGCTGACTAAGATTTCCTTGTCCAGTCTCATGCTCTGTTGGGCTTTCTTGTTTCTTGTGGCCTGTCTAGTTCAGTCCTGTCCTTGACTAGTCCAGTCTTGTTCTTGTCTAGTCCACTCCTGTCCTTGTCTGATTTAGTCTCTTATCCTTTGCCTCAGATGCAGTCCCAGCTCTCAGCCAGTACATGTAACCATCTTCTCAGCCTTTGCCTGCCCTCAGCTTCTAGCCTGTGCCTA
The DNA here is from genome assembly GCF_901001135.1 of Rhinatrema bivittatum. Lineage (NCBI taxonomy): Eukaryota > Metazoa > Chordata > Amphibia > Gymnophiona > Rhinatrematidae > Rhinatrema > Rhinatrema bivittatum. The sequence continues at coordinate 713,343,872 of NC_042616.1, forward strand.
CACTCAGCATCCAGCCTGCCCTGCCTTGTTCAGCCTATAAGCTCTTAGCCTATACTCAGTTCCCAGTCTATATCCTAATTTTCCACAGAAGACAAGTCCTACCGGCCCCCAGAACCCAAGAGTTTAATCTGCGGGGGAGGGGTTTGATACAGCAGACCAGCTCTAGTCCTATCCTGCAGCCCTGTACTGCCTCTGTGGGGATGCTCCCCGACTCCAGCCACCAGTCCATGGCAATGAGGCACTAAGGAGATGGCAGCCAAGGTAAGCATAGGAGCTTCATAGAGTAACAGTAGGCGAGTTTAATAAGAGAGCCTTGTAGAGAACATACACAGTATTGTAAAATTCAGCAGGCAGTGATAATCAAAGAGAGGTCATGATCTGGTTTGAAAGTGTCCCTCTGAAATGTCTTTATTTGACCATGGGACTTTGAAGGGGTGGTTCTGGTTTCTAGCTCACATGTATTGTGTTTAGTGCTGGAGTAGCCTAGTGGTTAGAGTAGTGGGCTATGAAACAGAGAAGCCAGGGTTCAAATCCCAATGTTGCTTTTTGTTACTTTTAGAAAATCACTACACCCTCCATTGTATCAGGTACAAAACTTAAGATTGTGAATCCTCTGGGCATAGGGAAATAACTTCAGAACCTGAATATAAGAACAAAAGATATGCCATTCTGGGTCAGACAAAGGGTCCATCAAGCAAAGTATCCTGTTTCCAACAATGGCCAATCCAAATCACATGTACCTGGCAAGTACCCAAGCATTAAATAAATCTCAAGCTAGTTGCTTGAGCTAGTTGTAACTTCATGGAGTGCGCCCTAGTCCTTCTATTATCTGAGAGAGTAAATAACCGATTACATGAACTTGTTCAAGTCCTTTTACAATTTTGTAGACCTCTATCATATCCCCCCCCCCCCTCAGTTGTCTCTTCTCCAAACTGAACAGCCCTGACTTCCTTAGTCTTTCCTCATAGAGCAGCCGTCCATGCCCCTTATCAATTTGGTAGCTCTTCTCTGCACTTTCTCCAGTGCAACTATTTCTTTTTTGAGATGCAGCGACCAGAATTGTACACAGTATTCCAGGTGCAGTCTCACCATGGAGTCATACATAGGCATTATGACATCCTCCGTTTTATTTGCCAGTCCCTTCCTAATAATTCCTAACATTCTGGTCACATTTTTGATTGCCACAGCACATCAAACCGACGATTTCAATGCATTATCCATTATGACACCTAGATCTCTTTCCTGAGTGGTAACTCCTAAGATAGAACCTAACACTGTGTAACTACAGCAAAGGTTATTTTTTCCCTATATGCATCACTTTGCACTTGTCCACGTTAAATTTCATCTGCCATTTTGAAGCCCAATCTTCCATTCTTGCAAGGTCCTCCTGCATTTCATCATAATCTGCTTGAAATTTAACTACTCTACATAATTTTGTATCATCTGCAAATTTGATCACCTCACTCGTCATACCCCTTTCCAGATCATTTATAAATATATTGAAAAGCATCTGTGCAAGTACAGATCCCTGAGGCACTCCATAGTTTACCTTTTTCCACTGTGAAAATTGACCATTTAATCCTTCTTTCTGTTTCCTCTCTTTTATCCAGCTTGCAATCCACAAAAGGCCAATGCCTCCTATCTGATGACTTTTTAGTTTTCTTAGAAGCCTCTCACGCAGGGCTTGTCGAACACCTTCTGAAAATCCAAATTCACCATGTCTACCTGTTCACCTTTGTCTACATGTTTATTCATCCCTTCAAAAAAATATATGAGATTTGTGAGGCATGACTTCCTTTGGGTTAATCGATTCTGGTTGTGTCCCATTAAACCATGTCTGTCTAAATGTTTTGTGATTTTATTCTTTTCCTGGCACTGAAGTCAGGCTCACCAGTCTGTAGTTTCCTGGATCACCTCTGGAGCCCTTTTTAAATAGCAGGGTTACATTGGCCATTTTCTAATCTTCACATGCAATGGATGATTTTAATGATAGGTTACAAATTAATTGAAATAGGTCTGAAATTTCATTTTTTAGTTCTTTCAGAACCATGGGATATTACCATTTGGTGCAGGTGATTCACTACTCTTCAGTTTGTTAATCTGGCCTACCACATCTTCCAGGTTCACCGTGATTTGGTTCAGTTCATCTAACTCATCACACTTGAAAACCATCTCCGGAATGGGAATCTCCCCAACATCCTGTTCAGTAAACAACGAAGCAAAGAAATTGTTTAATCTTTCTGTGATGGGCTTATCTTCCCTAAGTGCCCTTTTAACCCCCTCGATCATCTAACGGTCCAATTGACTCCCTCACAGGCTTTCTGCCTGTGAGGGAGTCAATTGCACAGTTTTTACTGTGAGTTCTTGCCTCTATAGCCAACTTCTTTTCAAATTCTCTCTTAGCCTGTCTTATCAATGTCTTACATTTAATGTGCCAATGTTTATGCATTATCCTATTTTCTTCTGATGGATCCTTCTTCCAATTTTTGAATGAAGATATTTTGGCTAAAATAGCCTCTTTCACCTCACTTTTGTAGCCATGCTGGCAATTGTTTGACCTTCCTTCCAACTTTCTTAATGTGTGGAATACATCTGGACTGTGTTTCTAGGAAGGTATTTTTTTAACAATGTCCACGCCTTTTGCACAGTTTTTACATTTGTAGCTGCACCTTTCAAAAAAATGTTTTAAGTATTTTTCTCATTTTTGCAAAGTTTCCCTTTTGAAAGTTTAGTGCTAGACCTGTGGATTTCCTTACTGTCCCCCTTCCAGTCATTAAATCAGATTTGATCATATTATAATCACTATTGCCAAGCAGCCCCACCACCTCACTTACCAAATCCTGTGCTCCACTGAGAATTAGATCTAAAATTGCCCCCTCTCTCAACGGTTCCAGAACCAGTTGCTCTATAGAACTGTCATTTGTTCCATCCAGAAACTTTAACACTCTAGCATGTCCTGATGTTTCACTTACCCAGTCAATATTGGTGTAATTGAAATCTCCCATTATTACTGCATTACCAGTTTGGTTAGCTTCCCTAATTTCTCTTAGCATTTCACTGTCCGTCTCACCATCTTTGCCAGGTGGATGGTAGTACACTCCTATCACTATATTCTTCCCCAACACACAAGGAATTTCTACCCATAAAGATTTGATTGTGCATTTAGTCTCATGCAGGATCTTTATTCTGTTGGACTCTATGCAATCCCGGACATAAAGCGCCACCAAGATGCTTCTCTCTATCATTGCGATATACCGTATTTTTTCGCTCCATAAGACGCACCTGACTGTAAGACGCACCTAGGATTCAGAGGGGGAAAATTTTTTAAAAAAATGTTTGTGTTAAACCGGCTCTGTCCCCGGGCGTCTGTGCCTCTTATGGAGCAAATTAGGGGAGTGCATACATTTTTTTTCCTCCCCATTTTGTTTTCAGGTCTGGGGAGGGCCATTTCTGTCCACTCCAGAGATCAGAAAACTTGTCTTTCTCTGGGAAACCCCCCCCCAAAAAAAAAACCCCATCCCAACCCTTTAAATTAATTAACAACCCCCCACCCTCCTGACCCCCCTTCAAGACCTGCCAAATTAATTTACTACAACCCCCCCCCTCCTGACCCCCCAAGACCTGCCAAAAGTCCCTGGTGGTCCAGCGGGGGGTCCAGGAGCGATCTCCTGGGCTTGGGCCGTCGGCTGCCAGTAATCAAAATGGCGCCGACGGCCCTTTGCCCTTACTATGTCACTGGGGCCGACCAATGGCAGCGGTAGCTCCTGTGACATAGTAAGGGCAAAGGACCATCGGCGCCATTTTGATTACTGGCAGCCGATGGCCCAAGCCCAGGAGATCGCTCCCGGACCGCTCCTGGATCCCCACTGGACTACCAGGGACTTTTGGCAGGTCTTGGGGGGGTTAGGAGGGTGGGGTTGTAGTAAATTAAGTTGGCAGGTCTTGGGAGAGTCAGGAGGTGGGGGGGGGGGGGTTTGTTAGATTTTTAGTTTGTTTTTTTTATATTCGCTCCATAAGACGCACATACATTGGGGGAAAAAAAGTGCGTCTTATGGAGCAAAAAATACGGTAATTTGTACCCTGGTATGGCACTATCCCATTGGTTATCCTCTTTCTCCCTTGTCTCTGAGATGCCAATTAAGTCTGTCATCATTCACTTCTATATATTCTAACTCTCCTATCTTCTTAGACTTCTGGCATTAGCATTCAAACATTTCAAAGTGTGTTTTTTGTTTGCATTTTCATTCTGCTTTTTAATTGATAGGGATAAACTGGAATTTTGTAGCTCTTTAATATTTGTCTGTTTTAGTTTTTACTATGAATAGTTTTAACTATTTTATTATTTTATTGATGTTTTATTGTATTTACCCTGTTTCCTACTGTTATTTATTAGCTGTATCATGTAAACCGTAAAGATAGAACCTTGTGTTCTGAACAACGGTATATAAGAATTGCATAAATAAATAAATAAAACAGGTGAGTTTATAATTATAGGCACTTGGACTACTTTTCTTATTATTGGAACCTCTCTTTTGGGATGCCCTGACTCTAATGCTTCATTAGTATCCTTCGAAGATACCTCTCTCCAAACTATGCGCTGCTGAGCGACTATCGGTTTTCCCCTTTGATTTAGTTTAAAAGCTGCTCTATATCCTTTTTAAAGGTTAACGCCAGCAGCCCGGTTCCACCTTGGTTAAGGTGGAGTCCATCCCTTCGTAAAAAAAAGACTCCCCCTTCCCAAAAGGTTCCCCAGTTCCTTTAAAAACTGAATCCCTCGAGGGGAAAGGAGAGAGGAGGAGGTCCCGGAGAGAAGTGCTTGTTCCTTTACCAACTGTTTTCATCCTATCGGAGGAGGGTGAGGAAAATAACCCGGCCCGACAAAGAAAGGAAGACACCTTCTGCTGACGTCATCAAGAGGAGATGGAAAGATTCAAAACCGCCCCTCCTGTGACTTCTCTTGGGGGAAAGGAGAGAGGAGGAGGTCCCGGAGGGAAGCGCTTGTTCCTTTATCAACTGTTTTCATCCTATCGGAGGAGGGTGAGAGAAAATAACCTGGCCCGACAAAGAAAGGAAGACGCCTTCAGCTGACGTCATCAAGAGGAGATGGAAAGATTCAAAACCGCCCCTCCTGTGGCGCGCAGCTGCTGCCGTCGCGCTGCCGAAGCCGCGCGCGCCAAAGGGGCGCGCGGCTTTGTTTGTGTTTTAACACCTGAATCTCCGGAATATCAAATAATGTAACTTTGGAACTTACGTGAGTACTAATTTCTTATGACTCTCCTCCCCTCCAAGTACCCCCATTAGGCAATTCCATCGTTCATTAGCCTTATAGGCCTAGAGGCAGGAAGCAGAACTTCTTATTTATTGTTTTGTACCTATGCCACATTCCAAATGAAAAGCAAGGATTAGAGAACTTGGGGTAACTACCCTGGTTTCGAACTCCCTGCAACCTTCTATTGAGAGGTTTATGCTTCTGGTAATGGAGACTACTACTCCGCGGCAGTCCTTGGTGTTTTGTCCTGATGAGCGGGTGGACAGATCACCGGACATACAGGTCACCTTAAGTCCCGGAGCCCCGTCTACCCCTCCATTTCCCTTAGAGGGTTTTATGACAACGAAAGGACTAACAGGTGACAGGGTTATTTCACCTGTCACAGGTGGGTCTGTCCTGGTTCCCGGAGCAACGGGAATTCCAGAGAGCTCAGATTTGGGAGTTAAAGAATCAACTCCCTGTGTGGTAAGAGCTTCTACACCAAGAGGAGACAAAGAAATATCGGGGGAATCAAATGTACTTCTTGAAAACAAAGGAACTGAGCTTAATGTATTGCGCCCTGCTATTCCTAAACCTACTGAAGTTACCATGGATTCCTTATGGACTGCAATAATGGTTTTGGAAAAATCAGTATCCTCCTTAGTAGATGTAACTTCTGGCTTAGTTGGGAAAATACAACCTATAGAATCAAATATACATTTAAATATTCAAAGTATAACCACTTTAGATCTTAAGGTTACTACTTTGCAAAAAAATCAAGAACAATTGATTAAATCAGATATAATACAGCAAAGAAAATTAGAAAATATAGAGAATTCTATTAGGTATCAAAATCTACGCATATTAAATTTTCCCATACTAAAGATGATACCTCCTATAGAAATGTTCAAAAATTTTTATCTATGCGAGCTGAAGTAGAGAGCAAGGGAGCCAGATTTAATCTTAGGTTCCCATGCCAATGTATAGGGGCGGATTTTAAGAGCCCTGCTCGCGTAAATCCGCCCGGATTTACGCGAGCAGGGCCCTGCGCGCCGGTGCGCCTATTTTACATAGGCCTACTGGTGCGCGCAGAGCCCCGGGACTCGCGTAAGTCCCGGGGTTTTCCGAGGGGGCGTGTCGGGGCGTGTCGGGGGCGGGCCCGATCCGCGCGGCGTTTTCAGGGCGGGACGTAGCATTTCGGGGGCGGGTCCGGGGGCATGGTTACGGCCCGGGGCGGTCCGGGGGCATGGCCGCGCCCTCCGGACCCGCCCCCAGGTCGCGTCCCGGCGCGCTAGCGGCCCACTGGCGCGCGGGGATTTACTTCTCCCTCCAGAAGGCGTAAATCCCCCGACAAAGGTAAGGGGGGGGTTTAGACAGGGCCGGGAGGGTGGGTTAAGTAGGGGAAGGTGAGGGGAGGGCAAAAGAATGTTCCCTCCGAGGCCGCTCCGATTTCGGAGCGGCCTCGGAGGGAACGGAGGTAGGCTGCGCGGCTCGGCGCGCGCCGGCTATACGGAATCGGTAGCCTTGCGCGCGCCGATCCAGGATTTTAGCGGATACGCGCGGCTACGCGCGTATCTACTAAAATCCAGCGTACTTTTGTTTGCGCCTGATGCGCCTACAAAAGTACGCCAAATCGCGCTTTTTGAAAATCTACCCCATAGTGAATAAGCAGGGTGTAAAAAATGTATACTTTGAACCTGAACAATTGCGTAAATTCTTAGACTCAGGGTCCAATGTGATTTCAAGTTAGAGTTATTTTGATTACGGTATGTTATAAAATGGCAAGTAATGGAATCCCCTAGTTACAGCAATTTCAATTTCAATTTAATTTCTACTAAATTCCGCTTTAGATTTGGTAATTGCCTTTCGTTACATTAATATTACATAGGAATTTATTGCAGTTAATTGTAAAATGAATAGATTATTTATTTCTTTGTTTAAATGGAATAGTTATATATAATTATTTCAATGTTAAACTGCATCCTATTGTATGTTGCTTAAATTTTGCCTGTAATTATGGTAAACTTCATAAATAAATTTAAAAAAAACCAAAAACTGAATCCCTCTTCCTTGCACCATCATTTCATCCATGCATCGAGACTCCAGAGCTCTGCCTGCCTCTGGGGACCTGCACATGGACCAGGGAATATTTCAGTGATTGCTACTTTGGAGGTTTTGCCGAGAGAGCTGGCTGGAGCCTGAGGCAGAGAAAGTTGTTTGCCAGAGACTGAGAGAAAGCTGTGTTCCTGGAGGCTGCAAGGATTGCTGCTGTGCTGGAAATCTGAAGCAGGGTTGTGTTAGAAATTGTAGAGAATGCACATGGAGCCTGAGGCAGGGAAAGCTGTGTGTTAGAAGCTGCAGGCAAGCAGAGCTGTTTGTGACAGTGTATGAAAGTGTGCTTATTGTAATTTTAATCCTTTTCTGAGGTAAGAAATTAGTTAAAAGGAAGGATAGCTGGTCCATGGTTTTTTTGGGGTTTTTTTTTTTTTGCCAGCTTTGATAGATACGTGGATGATTGATGGTCTGATTCTGAGCTGATTTTATTGAAGTACATACTGCCTCAGAAAGAAAAACTTTCATTACGTCCTACAGACTTCAGATTGTGTTCACTCCATCTGTACATAAAGGCGCTACAGTGTTTAATCACAGGATCTGTAAATAAAGGTACCTCTGTGTTGTTTCCTTAGAGGGAAAAAACATCTTTGAAATAACTTGGAATATAGAAGTCCTACAACTTGTTCCTGTCTTTACTGGCAAATAAGTGTGGAAGGTGAGAGAGAGAGATTAAATATTTTCTTTACTTTGTGAATTCTCTCAAATCAAGCATCCTTAGACAGGGTTGAAATATATATATATTTTATTTCTAATAATAAGAACTCCAGTGTCATTTATACACTCATGCTAGCAATATTATAGACTTCGGAAGATTGGCAGTGTGAGGCAGTCAGTCTTTATTGATTTGTTTTGAGATAGCGTAGTAGGTGAACCACTGTATCCTGAGACTTTGTGGTCAAGAGTGGTAGATCAGGTCCAGTCTGCACCATCAAGCAGCATGAGTTATTCCTAGATCACAAGCCACCAAAGCTTCACATCATTCCTAGGTCAATGCTCTATACCCAGCATTCACAAGCAGCACTCTCAAAAATTATTACCCAGCGATCAAAAGTAAGTGCGCACCAATGAACTGTGACACAATTTTGGAAAATTGCACTAGTGCAACATACATGGACACACTAGAGGTCAAAATCATTGAGTTAAATCAGGTTATAGATAAAAGTTGTACTGCAAGTAGAATACTCAAAAATTACTAACAGTATCAAGCCCCATACATTACTAAAAGTCTGCCGCAAGACCTGGTCGCAACTGAGTAAGTTGCTCCATATCCCGCACTGGCTAACATCCCTAATCACGATAGCCGCTAACCCCGACTTTCCGCCAGGTCTTACTTGCTCTGTTTTCCAGCAGTGGACATGACGCGGACTCCGCTATATCCACCAACTATATGACCCACGCACCTTGCAGCCTTATAGCTATCCAGATCTGAGGACCCAATATGGTTTACCCGCAACAGATTATTTTGCATATTTGCAAATCCAACATTATTTGTGACACAACAACAAGTACTTCTTAGACACTCCACAGATGGCAAAGCTCAGGAACGTATTTCAGTCCCCCTCCCACCAAAAGCCCACCATCACATTGTATTATAAGATACTAGCGACTAGTGGTAGCTTGACACATATCGCGCAGCTCTATGAAAAATGGACCACATGGTCCCTGTTTCACATTTCATTTGACGATTTTTAGCATCTCTTTGGATGTCTCAGATAATGTCCTTTTACGAGAGTCACATTACAAATTTCTCTGGCGCATGTATATATCATATATGCATTGTTTCTGGGAATGTCCCCTGGTTTTTTCCTTTTGGAGCCGGATCTCTCAAAAATGTTCTCACATTGTGGGACATAGTCTTCCCACAAATCCTAATTTATGGTTGTTTGGTTCACCAACTGCATTGACCTGGGAACCTACAACACAGACCATGTTATTTCTACAACGAGCGGGCCTACTGGGAAAGAAGGTTATTTTGACACAATGGCTTGATAACAAGGAACCCAACCTGGATTTCTGGTTTACTAAACTACTCAACCTTAGTACCTTAGAATTCCTAGCTGCCAAAAATACCTCTATAAAGAAACTAACACTGACTAAAGGAATCTGGGAAGATTTCCATCATTATTTAGAACCCAAGATTAGCACACCTAGTTCTACTCTAACGACCACTTGAAATGGAGGAGGAATCATGCCACTAGGGAATGGAGTGACTTGGTTGCACCTCTATGGGAAATACACTGTTGATTAGCTATGGGCTTAGAATCCAGATTCTTCAGCAACACGGATCATGGACACACACATCCATTCACACATGCTGAGCATCTCGTTACCATTTTGTATTAATCTGGCCTATAAAGGAGATCCAATGACATTAAAATTTACTAGTAGTAACAAAGGTTATGTCACATGGAATGATATGTTGTGACTTTATGATAATGATCATATGTTTGGTACCATGGTCTTTGGATACGTGGGTATCTGCTGCGTATCTGCTATGTACGCTTCTCCGCCAGATTTACCCATAAGGGCAAAGAGTATGCGGCCTGGTACCTGAATAGCTCCAGTGACCCTACAAACAGCTCCAGAGGCCACTAGAGCCATAGAGAGCAGGTTATATAGCAGTGGACAGGGTACACCCAGGGCTTTATTATTATTATCACTCTTCTTTATATGCACACTGATCGGTAGGGGGGGAGGGGGAAGGACAAGGGGGGAGGGGTTTTCATGTTATTGCTGTAATCTAGTTGTACTGTAACCGGTTGTTTATGGGTATGACACGGTGAAGAGACAGATGTTATCCCTCCTGCGATTATGTAGATTGTATCATACTGCGTAATGTATCGCTTTCATATTTCTTTGTATTTTTCCCTCTGTTACATGCAACTTATTCTCAAGTTTATTGTTTATTTGAAAAATCCAATAAAAATAAAATAAAAAAAGATAAAAGTTGTTAATATTTATTTGTAGATTTCCAGAATTGCCTAAAGAGCTTGTAAATAACAAGTTAACACAAATAATAATATTTCTTAAATTAAAGTTTAAATTCAACATTTGTTCTCACTAAGAAGTAATTTTGTACAGGAACCAGTTTCTATTCCAAACTGGGTTAAGAATTAGAGTGAGAGTCACATATGAAAAATTGTTTTTTTTGTGCACCAAAGTAAATTATTTCTCTTGAAATTGATATTATTGAAAAGTTTGTTTGTTCAATAATTATATTTGTTTCTAGAGGTGATGAATCTAGAAAATGATGCATTTGCCAGCAAAATAAAATCTCCAGAACTGTGAATTCCAAATGAGAACTCACCATGGGCTTGTACAGATGCAGTATCTTCTCTCTTTTTCTACTGACCGTTCCTCTCCTTATTCAGCCAAGCATCTTTCTGTCTTTTATAGTCACCTTATCCACCTGTTTGGCCAACTTAAAATCATTGGCTATTGTCAAAAAGAATGCATCCATAAAAGGACATCTTGTTTTCTAAATGTATTTTAAACTGCATAAATGAATATCCAGTTTTGGAAAATATTGTGCCACAATATTTGATTTGCTGACTCATGGTATACTTTTATGTTCTTAATTTCTTACCCATAGACAAATGTATACAATATTTGGTTGTATGTGGTAAAATTTGGTTGCAGCCCACAATGTTAGTAAATATATTTCATCCCAGATGAATGTTTTATGACTAGGTGACCAAGATCTTGCCAACTATAGTTAATGATTTCTGTTCAGAGAGGGTGGTAGATGCATAGAACAGTCTCTCTGTGGAGGTGGTGGAGATAAATATAGTAAAGAATTCAAGAAAACATGAGATAAAACACTGAGGATCTCTGAGGGAGTATTACATACAGGAGCTGCCTTTCTCATGGAGTTTCAGGACTGGTCTGGTTATCCCCACCTGGATCCCTACTCTTATTCTCCAGTCTCTGGTTACGTTCTCTGAGCCCCACTTGCCCCACAGGATCCCACCCATAGAACATACTCTCCTTAGTGAATTTAAGGTGGAACAGATGCTTGGTCCTGCCCTGGTAAACAGGGGAACACTAGGGACATTGCCTCACATACTCTCCCCTCAGCTTGTACCCGTCGGGCCAACCATCTCTACTCCTTCCTGGATCCCATCCACGAAAATCCAAGACATCCTATTCCCCTTCCTCTGCCTTCCCACCAGCTATGCTCGGGAACTGGGACCTAGTGACATGCTCACCCCATCTGTTAGGATTACTCTTGACAGTATCACGACCACCACCCAGTGTGCCATTCGTGCAGTGCACATCCCCAGTCCTTTAACTGCGTCCTTTGCTAGCTCTTGATTCAAATTCCACTCCGATGGAGCTTTTTGGACTACCTGGGGAACTACAAGTGCTGGTTCCCTATAAGCAGTTGTACCTGCTTCCTTGCAACTGGTATCTCTGATGTAGAGCCCCTCCTTGGCTCCTCTGTATCCTCAGTTGATGAAGTCTCCACAGCGCCATCCTCTGGGCTCTCCATGGACTCTTCCTCCATGTTCTCTACAGTGCCTCCTCTGGGCACTCCGCGGTTTCCTCTTCTATACACTCTGCTGTGCCTCCCTCTGGCCTCTCTGCAGTTTCCTCATTTGTAACTCTTCAGAGCCTCACTCTGGCCTCTCTGCAGTTTCCACCTTTATATACTCTGGCCATTCACAGATGCCAGTCGTTGGCTTTTCCTCAGCTTCACTCGCTGGGGTCCCCACAGCATTACCCTCTGGGCTCTCCATGGCATCTCTTGCTTGCTTTTCCATGCTCCTTCTCTCTGGATTTCTCACAGGAGTTGGCTTTTAGTTCCCAGCAGGTTTGGGCATCTTACAGGGTCTTCCTCAGGACCTCCTGTAGCGTCTCCTTCTGGCAGATCAATGGTGCAGCCCACTGGCCACGCAATACTGCCTCCTCCCAGGCAGTCTGTTTCATCCTTCCAAGGCTCTCTGTGGCCTCTCAGGGATCTTCAACGCCCGCTTCTCTGGGCTTCAGAGCTACCAATTGTAAGGAATTGGCACAGCTGCTTATAGGGGAACTCCTGGTAGTGTTTAATCAGCCTACAGTGTCTTCATCCGGACCACCTGTAGTGCCAGCCTCTGGCTTCTCAATGCTGTCCTCTTCTGTGCTCACTGCAGCCTCTCCTCCTAGGGCGCACTGCCAGAGCACACTGAGCACCTGGTCAATCTCTGCTGCAATCACATTTATCTCTGCCATCATCAGTACCCATCCATCTCCCTGCATAGCCAGGGTACCTGGGAGTAGGCTTTCTGGCTTTCCAGCCTCAGCTTGCCTCTCAAGCACTTATACCTCCAGCCTCAAGTTCTCTCGTCCCTCTGGCTCTGGAGAGCTGGGAACTCCTATCAGCTGCCCTCCTTCCCTGCAGAGTAGCTTGCTTGCCGCAAGAGGGCCTCACCTTGTTTCCATTCACCACACTCACAGCCCACTCTGGCAGCTTTTCCAGGGCCACACCATGTTCAGCATGCCTTGCTGCATTAGTGTTCCTTTCCCTTTTCTTTTTTTCAAGGCAAAAAAGAAGCCTGCATAACCAGCATTAACTAAATCATGTTTATTTATTTATTTATTTATTTATAACTTTTATATACCGAGGTTCAATTAATCCCTATATACCTCCACCTGGCTTCTTCTGTTAGTCATTACAAACCTACCACTTCCTGGCTGTTCCTGCAACCAGGCCCACTCACAGTTTCCTCTCTACCTGAAACTTTTAAACTTTGGATATTTTTTTCTTCAGTGCAGCTTCTGAGCCACACCCTTTCACAAGCTATGGTGTTCTGTGCACCATTGCTTCTGTACTTTTAGAGCCACAGGCCCCCTGTGTTCTGTAATATGTTGAGAATCACAGGTCCTCTTCACAACTCTCTGTACTTCCAAACAGACACTTACTTGGAAGCTGGGGGTTTTTTTCTGTGCAAAGCTTTAGGAAAAATCACATGCATTACACTATATGTGGGAATGAGCGAGGATTACCACAGGCCTGGAGACATGAACTAGTCTGACTCCAGCCTTTCTTAAAACATAATCTTTATTCACAGCTTCAATCATGTACACAACAGAAGACTGTCTTTACATTCAGATCTCTCTACTCACAGTTTGTTCTGCTTTGTCTCAGCTCAGAGTTTGGACAGTTTTACATACAGGTGCTGCCTTCCTCCGGAGACTCAGGCCTGGTCTGGTTATCCCCACCAGGATTCCAACTCTTATTTCCCAGTCTCTGTTTACATCCTGTGAGCCCCACCTGTCCCGCAGGATCCCGCCCATAGAGCATATTCTCCTTAGTGGATTTAAGGTGGATTAGGCATCTAGCCTGGTCCTGTACAGGTAAACAAGGGAACACTAGGGGCATTAACCCACAGAGATATGGGAGAATGGTATATGAGACCATTCTCTGTGATTTAATCTTAAAAATGGGTAATAAAATGTCAATTGTTCATTTCTGGGCATTTGATGCAATCCTGCTGCGTATCCCTGAATGCAAAATTTCTGTAATTAAAAAGGCAATTGAGTGTCTTGAGTTGAATTCAGAATTCAATATAGATAACTATGCAAGGTAGAATACTTTTAAGATGACTCTTATAGGTTATGTCATTGTATACTCAGCAAAAGCTCATATAAATTAAAATAATATATAGGGATCAATTTTTCAAAGCAAGTTATACTTGCATTAAAACTTGTGAATTTAACAAAGATGTTGCCATCTTTAATGTGTGATTTACTTTAGTAAATAATGTATTAAAAGTGGTACTTTGCATTAACTAAAGCATTTGCCCACTTCCATACATTCTCCATCTCGTTATGGGGTCTATTTATCAAAGTGCACTAGAGTTAAAGAAAGTGTTAACACTTGCTGAATACACCTTGAACACAACAGTAAAGGAATAATTTTGTAAAAGCCCACATAAAGTAGATGGCAAAATGCCCATAAATTATACCAATTTTGAAAGTAAACTTACGTGCGGAAGTTTGCTTTGAAAATTCTCATCAAAACTACCTGTGCAGAGTTATATTTGCTTTTACGTGTGCAGAATGTTTTTCTTGAAGTTTTACTCACATGTGTACTTTTGAAAATGCAAAAGTGCAGAAGCACAAACCATACCTCTACCCCACTCTCAGGAATGTCTTTGTTCAGTCACACATACAGGACATACACGCATAAGTTTGTTTGCTTACCAGGCAAGCAGTTTTATAATAGACCATTCCAGCAGGTAAAGCACAGTTTTACCCACAGAAATGCCTTTAAAAATTACCCTCCCTATACATTCACTGCACATTAAAGCTGCAATAACATATTTGTGTTAACGTTAACATGTTTTTCTCAATCATTTCACATGTTAAATATTTAAATGAGCTGATAATACAAAAATATGTAAAGTTAAGTGTTTGCATTAATAGTGGTGTTAAAACCAAAATGCACTACATTTAAATGAGCTGACTTGTATAGTTTTGCATTTTTTTCAGGGTATTTAAATTTTTAACACATCAATATTTTGTGAAATGTATATTAACATTTGTTATTGCTTTAATACACATTCAATGCATTTGCATATGTTGAAGCCACATTCAACATGGATTAACATTTGTGTCATTTCTAACTGTAACGCCCCTCACCTCTGGTCTGAAGTGCCTCCGGTGTAGCCTCCAGTATCAAGCTACATCCAAGGAACATGGCTGAACTTCCCGTAGCTCTTGAGCCCTTTTATAGGTCCCGCTGCAGGACTTGCTTTGACACACGCAGATGACAGTACATCCTGTCTTTTATAAAGGGAGGCTGAGAACTACTACCCAGTGCTTTCCCAACAGGTCCCTTGCTTTCTTTTGCGGTGTCAGTTGCCCAGCATGTTCCGGCGTTCCTGCCTTGCTCCTGGTATCCTCCTTGTGAGACCTCTGATTCCCTGTTTAATTCTCCATTACACTTGTCTGCCCTGGTGTTTGCTGTTACGTTCTCATCGCACCCTCAGTCCAGATTCCGTTCTCGGTCAGCTGTCCAGCTTCTGTCACCACCTTTGGATCATGACAGGAAAGTCCTGCCAGCCATCAGAACATGAGAGCTTAACCAGTGGGGGGAAGTGTTTGGCTAGGCAGATGACCTACTCCAGGGGAACATCAACCTGTTAAGGCCTATCTTGTTCTGACATAAAATAGGCAGCTCAAACTTAAGAGTGGTCCAAAGGCTCACTGCCCCCTGGCATGACACTAACTCACTTTGATAAATAGACCCCTATAATAAGGTGGAGGATAAACTGAAACATTTAGAGCATGCATATGTGTTGCACCTTTAATCAGATATTTCAGATTTTCTGATGCAATTTCTGTTAGGTTTAAACTTTACAAAAGTAACAGAGAAAATCTTATTTAAAATTAAAGAGGGAAGCTATAACCAAAGGGACAGATTGCATGCTTAGTTGGCTTATAAAAAGGGTTTAGAAAAACTACCAGATCTAATAAAAATATGAACATGGGCAAGAAGTAATAGACCCCATGAAGATTAACATTTTTTTATGCTTTTTGTAAGAAAAAATATTTCAGATAAGAAGTTACTGGTTAGTTACTATTATTAAACCTACTGATTTGGGGTAATGAAAGAGCTGCTGTCCTCTTCCAATTGGTCCAGATTAGTGGTGAGTAGGTGGGTGAGTAGTCTTCTGTCTATTGGGCATGGAGCTGCACATGGCCACATCAGTGGTGGGCTTCATTCTTTAACCTGGTAGAAGGGGTTTTGTATGTTTCAGGCTTTGTCTGGGAATGGGTCATGTGTCTCATAGATGATTCTGCTGAGCGACTGCTTTCCATAGAATGAACTTTATGAGAACATAAGTTTTCACTTTTTAGAGGATCATTACCAATGATAGAAAAAGATTCATGCAAAAAAACAAATCTGATTCCATGTATTGGTTTTCTGTGGTTCATGTTCCTGTATAATTATCCTTCTGCTTAATTCTTCTTCATTTCTAATTTGTCCTCATTTGAATGAGGAGGTAATAATCTGTATGGCTATAAACATGAGTACCTTCTGTAATATGATTTTCTTTGCAGTACATAAAAAGAATTTGATGAAAGTTAGATTTTGGAGGATTAGCTTTAATTTACAGTTTATACCAACTGCATGATCTACAGTAGCATAGTTTCCACTGTTTTAAACAGCAAAAAGCCATGTAATCTTGACAAATATATTACACAATATATAACTAAATGGAAAGAGTTTTAGCAATGTTTATAAAAGAAAGACTGCACTGAGTAATATTTCTAACATTTCCATGGAATTTGTTGATGTTAGCTACAATGATATGTTAAAACCATATATTTTTGTGGTGTGGTCTGGTGTGCAGTTCCTTATGCTTTGGTGTATTCAAGTCTAAAATAAGAAAATGACAGTTATCATCTGGCTTCTTGGCACAAATAGTCCATGAAACAATCAAATAGAAATCTCATAATTCACGGGCAAGAATGAATTGTAACATGGTGACCTGGTTTTTTTTGTTTTTCTGTCATGTAGGATTCAGCACTTTATAAAGAAGTTAGATAGGGAATTTCAAATAACATTACTAAATATGAAACACAGAAGTACAGAGATTGAGCTTTTGCACAGTAACTGTTAAGTTTTTGTTTTTAAAGCATCTCTTATGGTTTTAATTACTTCTCTTTGTATCTGAAATGAAAATAGTAAGGTGTGAGGTCAAAGCACTGGCATGGTTTGAATCAAGGACAGTTCTGGAGAGGGATCACAGCCCTAACCACTAGGCCAGTCAGCAACAAAGGGGATATGGAAAAGTTAAAGAAAAGACCTAGGTGGATAGCCAGTTTAGCCATACCCCTGAGAATTTAAGATTGGTTGGGGTGGAGATGACAAGAGTTGCTGGGAATTGGGAAGTCTGTCTCCAGATTTTCATTCCCAGTGTGCTATAAGCATACCTACCACTGGATATTTGGTCTCCATATCGCTACCCTAAGTTCTTGTTGCCCGGCTATCTGCTATTAGGCCCTTGCTAACAAACTCTCTCAGCCTCCATGCTATCTGCTATGAGTGCACATCCTCAAGTCTCCCATCTCAGAGACTTCTAATCTTGACTGTAAATATCATTCTGTTCTAATGTCTGAGGGCTGGAACCTGACAGGTCTGCCAGGAACCACATTCTGCCCTCAGTGTTCTCTGGCAAAAGCATGGAAGATCCAAATCCCATGGAGCTAACCAAGTCCTGCAAGGGCAGACCATTATGCTGGCTAAGGAAAATCGAGCCTTCCAATAATTTTTCCAGCTTCAGATGGAGAATGCTTCACCATGACATCATCTGACGACAGTGCCACCAGTGTGGCCTGAAACCCCTACCACTGCCCCTACCACTGCCCCTACCACTGCCAGAGGATTCATCATCCCTCGGGAATTTCCCGGGGATGATGCCAAAGTACAACTGTTAGTAAGCCTACTTGCTAGATACACCTTAAACTAAACCTTCCCACTTCTAGAATGGGATAACCCATTATCAAGGAACTAGGAGGTTGTCTTCTGCTCTTGGACCCACACCTTTGATGACACCATACCTGTTCAGTAGAAATAGCTCTCTGTCATCTGAAACAGGAATCCATTTCAGTTGTAGCCTATACATCCCACTTCTGCCAGGTAATTGTAGATACTGAATTGAATGAGTTTGCCTTATAACATCAATTTCATAAGTTGCAGAGGAAGGGCATCAAAGTTGAGCTAGCCAGAGAAAGAACCTCCTTTCATCCCCCAAAAGGAATTGATACTTTCATTGACCTTTGTATCAAGACTGACACTCAGCTGAGTGAGTGGCAATGAGAACAAAAGGCGCAACAAGGCCATCTGGCTCCCATTTGGCAGTACTCACATGAGTGCGTGCAAAAGCTGAAATGTTGGCTTGGACTCGTAAGACCCTGGGCAAGCAGAGTTTCATTGAGCAGTGGAAGACATTGAGGGGTGTGAGAAGCACCTTGTCCATTCCTCATATGAAGCATTTGACACTTCAGCTGCTTCTATAGTAGCACAGACTTGCTTAATTGGGAGTGAATGACATTCATGAAGATGTGCCCTACATAAGGGACAAGTTATTCTTGGATAGGGTGCAGGAGACAGTAGCTCTGATTAAGGAGGATCAATCCACTCTGCAGTCATCATCAACAGTGGCAGGGGACCATCTTGCTGCAGTTGGAAGGCAGTACTTCTTATAAGTGTCTGTTCTTCCTAAGGAGTTCATGCCACCCTTTTCTTTGCCACCTGGCTCCTCTCATTCTCTAGCAGCAGCAATTACCTGCTAGAGGTCAGTGAATGGAGAGGCATCATCCAAATGCCCAGCAGCAGTCACCACCTAAGCCTGGGTCCAGTTTTTGATACCCTTGGGGCCCATCTTCCCACCTCTTTTGATGGGGGGAAAAGGTTCAGTTCTTCCTATCTGAATGGATTTGTGTCACAATGGATAGGTGTATCCTGAAATTGTTGAGTATGGCTATCATTTACTTCTCTTGCCTCCTCCAAATAGACTGATGGCAGATTTATTTATATATTTTTGAAAATGTGTAAACCACTAATCACAAATCTGTTGTACTAAGCAGTGTTCAAATTAAAATATAAAACATTGTTTTTATAACCAATTTAAAAAAATGACAAAATTCATTAAGACGACATAAAATGACATTCAGTTAAAATGAGATTTGCTTTTCAGTGGTTAGGTACCGTTTCCATTTTCATACAATGCTTCCATAAACAGGTATGCTTTCAATCGCTTTCAAAAGGTTTTCACCTCCTGTATTAATCTAATACAGGAGGTGAAAACCTATTAATCTATTAATTTGTAAAGCATTCTGTAACTGGGGGGCTATTAATGAAAAGAACCGAACTCGTGTTTCCACTTGAACATCCTTAGGTGACGGAACGGAGAGCAAATAATGAGTTTCTGAACATAGTGAATGTTTTGGTTCATATTTACTTATTGTCGCAGCCAAATATGATGGACCCTTGTTTTTTTATACCCATAAAAGTTAATGAGAATATTTAGAGGGGCGAAGATGGTGGTTTGAAGAGAGGACATGGCGTTTTAGGCTCTCCTATGCTTTGAAGTTTTTTCCTCTGGAAATTGAGATGCCGCACACTAAAAGAAAAGGATGGCTCAGGGAGGTTTCCTCTGCTCCCCCTGCTACTGGAGCCATTCAATAGTATATCGAGAGCTTTTTCGCCCCGCCGAAATGTTAAACTTCGGAAGCGTCCGCTGCAGGTACTGGTAAGTTATGCACCTCACCCCTGCTGGACATGCACCTCACTATGAGCCCTGGAGCACCTTCAAATCCCTCTCCCCCATCACGTGCTCAGATCTTAGACCTGGGTGCACTGGCTAGACGTGAATCGTCAGGAGAGCCGGTGGTTGCGGAGGCAGGATCCCAGGCTGGTACAGCAAGACCCGATAGAGGAGAGGCCCGAATGGAGATCTGACACCGCCATTTTTTTCTCAAGCGGCGGTGAGGCCTAAGGAACATCTTGGCACAACCCGGGCATCTATCCTGGTCGCGGATGAGGAACTTGTGTGGCTCCTTGAAGAATTGGGTAAGTCCCACAGTGACAACTTGGCTAGCACTATCCAAACACTAAAACTGGTTAAGCCTGAAGTCATTTCCTTAGATTCTGGTTGGGAAGCCCTTATTTCCATTCAAAGCTCCATTTTCTTGTTAACAACGGTTATAACTGAAGCCAAACACTCAGTTCAAGTTATGGACTCTGTTACTTCTGCTCATAATGCCAAGATTACTGCTTTGGACCAGTGGATGGAGGCCCTATACTTAGTCCAGAATAGCCTTGTACAGTTGGACTTAATTATCACTAAAGGAGTGGAAAATATGGAAAATGCTCTCAGAGCTTTAAACCTGAGAGTTTTAAAATTTCCCAGCGTTAAGTTTGTGACACTCCGTGATTTGTTTAAGAAGTATTTACAGGAAGATTTGCAATTTTCAGTGAAGTCTTTTCTCCTATATCTCAGATTTACTTTACCTCTCGAGAGAAGAAATCTAGTTCTTCTAATGTATTGCAAGAGAGCTATTGTCCAATGACCCCACAGAAAATCTTTCCACATTTTTTGAATCTTCAGGGACAGATCAAGTGGAATACTGTGGAACTTTGTTGTGTTTATTTTTCCATCTGACCGTGACTCCTTATTGAAGTTGTTTCTCCATAACCGAGATAAGTTGTTTTTTGGTCAGAAAATATGGATATATCCTGATATTACTAGGGCTACCCAACAGCGTAGAAAGAGATTTCTTGAGATGAGCCAAGAAACACATCAATTAGGAGCTAGGTTGATATAGTTGCACTGGAGAAGGTAAAGAGAAGGGCAACCACAATGATAAAGGGGATAGAACAGCTCCCCTATGAGGAAAGGCTGAAGAGGTTAGGACTGTTCAGCTTGGAGAAGAGATGACTGAGGGGGGATATGATAGAGGTCTTGAAGATCATGAGAAGTCTTGAATGAGCAGATGTGAATCGGTTATTTACACTTTTGGGTAATAGAAGGACTGGGGGCATTCCATGAAGTTAGCAAGTAGCACATTTAAGACTAATCAGAGAAAATATTTTTTCACTCAACACACAGTTAAGCTCTGGAATTTGTTGCCAGAGGATGTGGTTAGTGCAGTTAGTGTAGCTGGGTTTAAAAAAGGTTTGGATAAGTTCTTGGAGGAGACATCATTGCATAAGAACATAAGAAATTGCCATGCTGGGTCAGACCAAGGATCCATCAAGCCTAGCATCCTGTTTCCAACAGAGGCCAAACCAGGCCACAAGAACCTGGCAATTACCCAAACACTGTTATTAATCAAGTTGATTTAGGGTATAGCCACTGCTATTACTGGCATCAGTAGCATGGGACCTACTTAGTGTTTGGGCACTTGATCTGACCCAGTATAGCAATTTCTTATGTTCTTATGATTCTGGTTCTTCTAAGGCATATGGCCTCAACAGTGCACGTAGTTCCTCTGACTCATCTGCATATGCTTGGTACTTAGGGAACCATCTGGAGCCAGTGGGTCAGGTTTTTCAACTGTTACCCACCAAATCTCTGTAACTCCAGAGCTGGGAGGATCCCTTCAGTGGTGGATGAACCTGGAAGTTCTAACTGTGCATCTTTCATAACAAGTTCCAGCAGAACAAGTGAGAAGAGCATTGAGAGGAGAGGATCACCTTTCTGGTGGCTGGAAAGAATCAGTAAGTACTGCTTGGAGAAATTTTTAAAACTTATAAGTATTGCTTCAGTGTTTACTGAAGATGATGTGGAGAGATATCCATTCCAGAGAAGGTATTCATGGGTGATGATTCAGATTAAAAGAACCGAATCATGGTGAACCTGGAAGATGTGGTAGGCCTGATTGACAAACTGAAGAGTAGTAAATCACCTGGATCAAATGGTATACACCCCAGGGTTCTGAAGGAACTCAAAAATGAAATCTCAAATCTATTAGTTAAAATTTGTAACCTGCCATTAAAATCATCCATTGTACCTGAAGACTGGAGGGTGGCCGATGTAACTCCAATATTTAAAAAGGGCTCGAGGGGCAATCCAGGAAACTATAGACCAGTGAGCCTGACTTCGGTGCTGGGAAAATTAGTGGAATCTATTCTAAAGATCAAAATCACAGAGCATATAGAAAGACATGGTTTAATGGAACAAAGTCACCAAGGATTTACCCAAGGCAAGTCTTGCCTCACAAATCTGCTTCATTTTTTTGAAGGGGTTAATAAACATGTGGATAAAGATGAACCAGTAGATGTAGTGTATTTGGATTTTCAGAAGGCGTTTGACAAAGTCCCTCATGAGAGGCGTCTAAGAAAAGTCACGGGATAGGAGGGACTGTCCTTTTGTGGAATACAAACTGGTTAAAAGACAGAAAACAGAATAGGATTACATGGTCAATTTTCTCAGTGGAAAAGGGTAAACAGTGGAGTGCCTCAGGGATCTATAATTGGACTGCTGCTTTTCAGTATATTTATAAATGATATGGAAAGGAATACAACAAATGAGGTAATCAGATTTGCAAATGATACAAAATTATTCAGAGTAGTTAAATCACAAGCGAATTATGATAAATTGCAAGAGGACCTTCCGAAACTGGAAAATTGGGCATCCAAATGACAGATGAAATTTAATGTGGATGAGTGCAAAGTGTTGCATATAGGGAAAAATAACCTATGCTGTAGTTACACGATGTTAGGTTCCATATTAGGAGTTACCACCCAGGAAAAGGTTCTAGGCATCACAGAGGATAGTACTTTGAAATCGTCGGCTCAGTGTGCTGCAGCAGTCAATAAAGCAAACAATGTTAGGAATTATTAGGAAGGGAATGGTTAATAAAATGGAAAATGTCATAATGCTTCTGTATCACTCCATGGTGAGACCACACCTTGAATACCGTGTTCAATTTTGGTCTCTGCAGCTCAAAAAAAATATTGTTGCGATGGAGAAGGTACAGAGAAGGGCAACCAAAATGATAAAGGGGATGGAACATCTCCCCTATGAGGAAATGCTGAAGAGGTTAGGGCTGTTCAGCTTGGAGAAGAGACGGCTGAGGGGAGATATGATAGAGGTCTTTAAGATCATGAAAGTTCTTGAACGAGTAGATATGAATCGGTTATTTACACTTTCAAATAATAGAAGGAATAGGTGGCATTCCATGAAGTTAGCAAGTAGCACATTTAAGACTAATCGTAGAAAATTCTTTTTCACTCAATGCACAATTGAGCTATGGAATTTGTTGCCAGAGGATGTGGTTAGTACAGTTAGTGTAGCTGGGTTCAAAAAAGGTTTGGATAAGTTTTTGGAGAAGTCCATTAACTGCTTTTAATCAAGTTTACTTAGGGAATAGTCACTGCTATTGATTGCATCAGTGCATGGGATCTTCTTGGTGTTTGGGTAGTTGCCAGGTTCTTGTGGCCTGGTTTGGCCACTGCTGGAAACGGGATGCTGTGCTTGATGAACCCTTGGTCTGACCTAGCATGGTAGTTTCTTATGTTCTTATGATTTTGGTAACACTGGTGATAATACTGTGATTAGAATCAGGATCTGTCTATAGAAAAACACCAACCAGGATAACTTTTGCCCTAAGCCTTTAACCAGACTGAATTGCATTACTCATCCTAATCCACAGATTTCATAAACTGACATTACCTAAGCACTTGGGATCTTTATTTTTTAATGAAATAATAAACCAAATATATAAGCCTTGAGTCTTATTCTTGAAAAATGTTATTCAGTAGTTACTGATTGTGGAAAGCCCTGGTGTATCAAACAGAAGGAGGGGTTGATTGTTTTCTTATAACATCCAATGTCCTGAATAGAAGTTGAAAAGACAGATCTCAGCTCTCTTAGAAGAGACCTTTATTTATTTAAAACACATTTATTTTGTGCCAGTTCAAAAAGTTCTTGGCAGCGAACTACAATTTTGTTACAAATTGCAGACAGGGGAGTATGTGTCACTTTCTGGTCGATGGCTAATATTTATTTTCAGCACTCATAATGTGCCATATTATGACTCTGTTATCCCTCTCCAATTTTACATTTTGTCTTTGTTGCAGCCTGCCTCCCATGTCAGACTATTATCATAAGCTATCCTCTGTGAGAGCATCATATAAATATGGAA
The DNA here is from genome assembly GCF_901001135.1 of Rhinatrema bivittatum. Classification (NCBI taxonomy): domain Eukaryota; kingdom Metazoa; phylum Chordata; class Amphibia; order Gymnophiona; family Rhinatrematidae; genus Rhinatrema; species Rhinatrema bivittatum. The sequence continues at coordinate 713,367,879 of NC_042616.1, forward strand.
AAACATAAAACATATGGATGCTCACAAGGAGCTATATAAAACTCTTGCTTTTATTCTGGAGTTTCCAGGTGGGAGAGGAAAAAAGAGTCTTGAATGTAGACAGATCTGTGAATTTAGAGGAGAACTATGATAAGTATCAGGTATTGCATAAAATGCTTAACATTATACCTCCATAAGTAAACTTATAGAATAAATGTGGCCCCCACTTGGCCTCTAGAGGCGAGCTAGCAGTGTAATAGAGTGGGCCTATTTCTTAACCATTCAAGTAGTAGAAGATTTGCTAAGAGTTCAGAGGTGTTTTAAAGTGTGTGCACTACTATTAATAACCTTGTAGCAAAGGAGGTTCTGAGGAAGTCCAAGAGGGTATATGATGTAATTTTCTGTACTGACAGGGAGGTTCTTTCCCCAAAGGGGACTGAGTTAAATCTGGGAATATAAAAATACCTCCCCCTGAGGTACATGGTGGAGATTGTGTGGAGTAGTTTTTAGCTAGCATTCCTACGTGCACTGTAGTTGAAGTTGATCTGAAGATTTGGTTTTGGTAAAGACCTGTGAAGTTTGAAGAATTGGGAAGTAGGGAGATCAACACGGAGAAGTTGTCATTGTCTGAATTGCCAACTCTGGGATAGTCTGGATTGTTCAGAATCTCGTCCTGGGAAGTATGCCTCTAGGACAAAGTGGAAGGATTTTTGAGGGTTTATCTGCTGAAGTGTGAGTACTATATTCAAGATCAAGAGAGATTGTAACTTTTTCTTGAGACCATTGAGGGCCTGGAGAGGAAGGAGCAGAGAGCTTAACATTGGGAGTGACTTACAGTTTATGAGATCTGCATATCTGAAGAGTAACTGAGGAAGAATATGGAACTGTGTATTTTGTATCTGGATTTACCTGCTATTTCTACTGTGGATTTTGTTGTGCTTTCTGAAACTGAATTATTGTGAGGTCCTGTCCTCCCACCATCAAGGGTCCTCTGTGGGCTTTGTGGACTGTCTGCCTAGTCTTCCCAGCACTGCAGCCTTCTGCTTGGATGTCCTGCTAAGTCCTCCCAGCTCTGTGGCTTGTTCATCCTGCTGGCAACCATGTTGTTCCTGTCCTGCCTCCCAAGTCTCACTATGCACATTGTCAAAGCCTGGTCCCATATATGGTCCTGGTTTTGGCCCAGTATTTGGTCACCTTGCTCTTGTTCCTTTTTCTTGTCTTAGAACTAACTCTTGTTCTGAGTCCTAGTCTTTGTTGTTGTTCCTAGTCTTAGTTTTGTGTTCTGCCTTAGGTTTTTCCTGGCCCTAATCTTAGGCTTTACATTGGCCCTACTCTCAGGCCACGTACATAACATAATACTTGCCATACTGTGTCAAATCAAGAGTCCATCAGGCCCAGTATCCTATTTCCAACAGTGGCCAATCCAGATCACATGTACCTGGCAGGATCCCAAATGAAATATAGATTCCAAGCTGGTTACCCAAAGAATAAGAAGTCTGCAACTCCACCTTAATAATGGTTTATGGACTTTTCCTCTAGGAACGTGTCCAAACCATTTTAAATGCAGCTACACTAATTGCTTTCACCACATCCACTGGCAATGAATTCCAGAGCTTAATTATGCATTGAGTAAAAAAATATTTTTCTTATTAGTTTTAAATATATTGGGGCGGATTTTAAAAGGCGCGCAAATAGCCTACTTTTGTTTGCGCTCCAGGCGCAAACAAAAGTACGCTGGATTTTAGTAGATACGCGCGGAGCCGCGCGTATCTGCTAAAAACCTGGATCGGCGCGCGCAAGGCTATGGATTTTGTATAGCCGGCGCGCGCCGAGCCGTGCAGCCTACCCCCGTTCCCTCCGAGGCCGCTCCGAAATCGGAGCGGCCTCGGAGGGAACTTTCCTTTGCCCTCCCCTCACCTTCCCCTCCCTTCCCCTACCTAACCCACCCGCCCGGCCCTGTCTAAACCCCCCCCTTACCTTTGTTGGTTTTGGGCGGATTTACGCGAGCAGGGTTCTGAAAATCCGCCCCATTACCTAGTAACATTATTGTGTATCCCCTGCTCGTTGTACTTTTTGAAAGAGTAAACAATTGATTGTTTACTCATTCCATTCCACTCATTATTTTATAAATCTCTATCATATCTCCCCTCAGCCATCTCTTCTCCAAGCTTGAATAGCCCTAACCTCTTTAGCCTTTCCTCATAGGGGAATTGTTCCATCCCCTTTATCATTTTGGTGACCCTTCTCTTTACCTTTTCTATTTCTGTTATATCTTTATTGAGATGTACTGATCAGGACTGCACGCAATACTCAAGATGAGGTCACACCATGGAGCAATGCAGAGGCTGTTATGAAGTCCCCTGCCCACGGGTCCCACCGCGAGCAGGCACTCACCATTTGCTGCTGTTTCCCCAACGCAGCATGGACGCGCCATCGGGCCTCTCCAACGCGGCTGGAGCCACGGTCTCGCCTGGCTCACGCGGCCCGGAGGCCACCCGGACTCGCCCTCTTCACCGCGGCCAGAGCCGCGGACTTTCCTGCCATCAATGGGGCCGGGATCGCCCCCGACACCACTGTCATCTTCGCGGCGCAAAGGCCGCATCCCCGGGCTCAAGTGGCGGTTGGAGCCGCCCCCGGGGCCTCCCGCAGCGGCTGGAGCCACTGCCGACGTCGGAGCCTGCACCCAGGCTCAGCCCTGCTTTCTTCACGCCATACATCGGTGCAGGCCGCTGTCCACGGTCCTGCACAGTTCTTCTGCTGCTTCTTAGGCGCCGGCGTGCGCCTCTTCACTGAATTTAAAGGGCCAGGCACAGGAAGTGTGCTGGCCCCACCTAGGGAGTAGACTTCCTGCTTTAGCCCTATAAAGGGCTGCTCCATCAGTCTGTCTGTGCCTTGCATCTGAGTGACATCTCTCTGGAGGCTCCTGCCTGCCAGAGCCTTGTAAGGTCTCCTGTTCTTCGTGGAGCTCCTCGTCTTGTCTGCCTTCGTACCACGTCTTCGTGTCTTGATCTCTTGCCTGAGGTTCCTGACCATGTCCTGATGTTCTGTCATGATCTTCCATGTCCTGATGTGCCTGCCTGTCCGGATGTTCTTCCCTGCATCTTCGTCTGGTGCTCCTGAGCCTTCTGTTCCTGTAGAGCTGTGGTTCTCGGATGTTGTCGTGCCCGAGAATGGAGTGGCCTGCAGGTGGGATTGGTCCCTGTGCTCCTGAGCCTCTGTTCCCGCCAGCCATAGGTGGAGCTTTGGATGACATTGGCTCCGTCATTGGAGTTCTTCCTTGCCTGGGTCTTCCCTGCGCTTGTCCTGCTCTCCTCGTGGTCCGTGACCAGCCACTTAGGGCTGTGTAGGGCGCGTAGTGGGACAGGGTGGTCTGCGACTCAGTCCCGTGGGTGGGCTGAGTAGTGCGCCCTGAGACACAGTGTCAGTGTCCTCCCTCCCAGTTGTTGTCAAGTTCCAAGTCTCGTCTGTGATGCCGTTGCATCAAACCAAGTGTCTTTGTCTGTGATGCCGTTGCATCAATCCAATTGTCTTTGGTGGTGCCGTTGCATCAACCCATGTGTCTTTTCTGTGATGCCGTTGCATCAACCCAAGTGTCTTCGTCTGGGATGCCGTTGCATCAAACCAAGTGTCTTCGTCTCTGATGCTGTCGCATTGATCATAGTCCTGTCTACATGTCAAGGCTTCTGTCTGCCCTGAACCTCAGGCCAGACCTGCTGCTCCATGCTGTTCCTTGCAGCAGGTCTGAAAGGGCTCAGAATGGTCGGAGGACCATTCAACTTCCAACATCATCCTGTTGTTGTCCTTGGGAGCTTGCAGGCCTGGCAGAGGGTAAGACTGTCAGCTGTGCTGGAGCCCACCGTCAACCCTCGGGTCGGTCCTGGACAAGTCTGGGGTCGGGCTGAGGCCCAAGGGCACACTAAATCACGCTCTTCCCAACAGAGGCATTATGGGATTCTCTGTTTTATTCTCCATTTCCTAATAATCCCTAGCATTCTATTTGCTTTCTTGTCTGCTGCTGCACATGAAGCAGAAGACTTCAATGTATTTTCAATGATGACGTCTACATCCTTTTCCTGAATGGTAACTCTTAATGTGGAACCTTGCATTGTGTAGCTATAATTTGAGTTTCTCTTCCGGAGGTGCATCATAAGAACTTGCCATACTGTCAGACCAAGGGTCCATCAAGCCCAGCATCCTGTTTCCAGCATTGGCCAATCCAGACCATAAGAACCTGGCAAGTATCCAAAAACGAAGTCTATTTCATGTTACCATTGCTAGCAATAGCAGTGGCTATTTTCTAAGTCAACTTAATTAATAGCAGGTAATGGGCTTCTCCTCCATGAACTTATCCAATTCTTTTTTAAACACAGCTATATTAACTGAACTAACCACGTCCTCTGGCAACAAATTCCAGAGTTTAATTGTGTGTTGAGTGAAGAAGAACTTTCTCCAATTAGTTTTAAATGTGCCACATGCTAACATCATGGAGTGCCCCCTAGTCTTTCTATTATCTGAAAGACTAAATAACTGATTCACAGATACCCGTTCTAGACCTCTCATGATTTTAAACACCTCTATCATATCCCCCCTCAACTGTCTCTTCTCCAAGCTGAAAAGTCCTAACCTCTTTAGTCTTTCCTCATAGGGGAGCTGTTCATTCCCCTTATCATTTTGGTCACCCTTCTCTGTACTTTCTCTATCGCAATTATATCTTTTTTTAGATGCGGCGACCAGAATTCTACACAGTATTCAAGGTGGGGGTCTCACCATGGAGCGATACAGAGGCATTATGACATTTTCCGTTTTATTCACCATTCCCTTCCTAATAATTCCCAACATTCTGTTGCTTTTCTGACTGCCGCAGCACACTGAGCCGATGATTTCGATATGTTATTCACTATGATGCCTAGATCTCTTTCTTGGGTGGTAGCACCTAAAATGGAACCTTACATTGTGTAACTATAGCATGGGTTATTTTTCTCTATATGCATCACCTTGCACTTATCCACATTAAATTTCATCTGCCATTTCGATGCCCAATTTTCCAGTCTCACAAGGTCTTCCTGCAATTTATCACAATCTACTTGTGATTTAACTACTCTGAACAATTTTGTATCATCTGCAAATTTGATTACCTCACTCGTCGTATTTCTTTCCAGATCATTTATAAATATATTGAAAAGTAAGGGTCCCAATACAGATCCCTGAGGCACTCCACTGCCCACTCCCTTTCACTGAAAAAATTGTCCATTTAATCCTAATCTCTGTTTCCTGTCTTTTAGCCAGTTTGTAATCCATGAAAGGACATCGCCACCTTTACCATAACTTTTTGCTTTTCCTAGAAGCCTCTCATGAGGAACTTTGTCAAATGCCTTCTGAAAATCCAAGTACACTACATCTACCGCTTCACCTTTATCCATATGTTTATTAACTCCTTCAAAAACGTGAAGCAGATTTGTGAGGCAAGACTTGCCTTGGGTAAAGCCATGCACACTTTTTTCCATTAAACCATGTCTTTCTATATGTTCTGTGATTTTGATGTTTAGAACACTTTGTACTATTTTTCCTGGCACTGATGTCAGGCTTACCAGTCTATAGTTTCCCGGATCGCCCCTGGAGCCCTTTTTAAATATTGGGGTTACATTAGCTATCCTCCAGTCTTCAGGTACAATGGATGATTTTAATGATAGGTTAGAAATTTTTACTAATAGGTCTGAAATTTCATTTTTTAGTTCCTTCAGAACCCTAGGGTGGATACCATCTGGTCCAGGTGATTTACTTCTCTTCAGTTTATCAATCATGCCTACCACATCTTCTAGGTTCACCATGATTTGGTTCAGTCCATCTGAATCAATACCCATGAAAACCTTCTCTGGAACGGGTATCACCCCAACATACTCTTTAGTAAACACCGAAGCAAAGAAATCATTTAATCTTTCTGCTATGGCCTTATCTTCTCTAAGTGCCCTTTTAACCCCTCGATCATCTAACGGTCCATTTGACTCCCTCACAGGATTTCTGCTTCGGATATATTTAAAAAAGTTTTTACTGTGAGTTTTTGCCTCTACGGCCAACTTCTTTTCAAATTCTCTCTTAGCCTGTCTTATCAATGTCTTACATATAACTTGCCAACGCTTATGCATTATCCTATTTTCTTCTGTTGGCTCCTTCTTCCAATTTTTGAATGAAGATCTTTTGGCTAAAATAGCTTCTTTCACCTCCCCTTTTAACCATACCGGTAATCGTTTTTCCTTCTTTCCACCTTTTTTAATATGTGGAATACATCTGGTCTGTGCTTCTAGGATGGTATTTTTTAACAATGACCACGTCTCTTGCACACTTTTTACCTTTGTAGCTGCTACTTTCAGTTTTTTTCTTACAATTTTTCTCATTCTATCAAAGTTTCCCTTTTGAAAGTTTACCATGAGAGCCGTGGATTTGCTTACTGTCCCCCTTCCAGTCATTAATTCAAATTTGATCATATTATGATCACTATTGCCAAACACCACCACCACCATTACCTCTCTCACCAAATCCTGTCCTCAACTGAGAATTAGATCTAAAATTGCTCCCTCTCTTGTCGGTTCCTGGACCAATTGCTTCATAAAAATGTCATTTATTCCATCCAGGAACTTTATACCTCTAGCATGTACTGATGATACATTTACAAGTTTAATATTTGGGTAATTGAAGTCTCCAAAAAAGAAGTGGAAACCAAAAATTAAATATATTGTAGCCTTGAAGGTGTCAGCAAGCCTGACGTTGTGAAACTTAAAAAGTAACCAACCGGTCTTCTAATCATCCACCTTCAAAAACCTTTAATGCAAAAAAATGTTTTTAAATGTCCTCTGTTGTCAAAACAGTATACGGTGAAAGACTCTTTGATACTTTTTATCCAACTAGCCCAACACGGCCATTGTTTCACTGTAGAAGCTTCTTCAGGGGCATGCGATCATTTTAAATATAAAGAGTCATAGAGATTCCATCTAGGAACAACATTGTCAGTATTAATAAAAAATTATCTTTTAAAATTAGAAAAGTACTTATTTATTTATTTTTTATTTATTTAACTCTTTTCTATACCGACATTCATGATACAAATCATATCATATCAGTTCACATGGAACAGAGGTGTTGTAACATTGGTATTAAGGAAGAAGACACATTTACAATAAAACAAGGATATGTAAACTTGGAACTGAAAGTGCAAGAGACACTTATCTGTTTACATTCAGATAAGTACTTTTCTAATTTTAAAAGATAATACAGCGAAACACTGGCCGTGTTGGGCTGGTTGGATAAAAAGCATCACCGTATACTGTTTTGACAACAGAGGACATTTAAAATATATATATAAATATAACAAAAAAATTTTTTTTTGCATCAAAGGTTTTTGAAGGTGAAAGATTAGAAGACAGGTTGGTTACTTTTTAAGTTTCACAACGTCAGGATTGCTGACACCTTCAAGGCTACAATATATTTAATTTTTGGTTTGCACTTCTTTTTTGGTGAATATATTCTATGGTTAACCACTGACTCTCCTTGATTAGGTAATTGAAGTCTCCCATTATTACCACACTACCAATTTGGTTACCTTCCCTAATTTCTCTTAGCATTTCACTATCAGTCTCACCATTTTGACCCGGTGGATGGTAGTATACTCCTATCAATACAGACTTCCCTGACACAAGGGATTTCGTCCCATATAGATTCAATTTTAAATTTAGTCTCATGCAGGATGTTTATCCTTTTGGACTCTATGCCATCCCGGACATAAAGCGCCACACCGCCTCCCGGGTGCTCCTCTCTGTCATTGTGATATAATTTGTACCCCGGTATAGCACTGTCCCATTGGTTGTCCTCCTTCCACCATGTCTCTGAGATGCCAATTAAGTCTATGTCATCATTCACTGCTATACATTCTAATTCTCCCATCTTACTTCTTAGACTTCTGGCATTAGCATACAAACATTTCAAAGTTTGTTTTTTGTTTGTATTTTCATTCTGCTTTTTAATTGATAGAGATAAGTTAGAATTTTTTAGCTCAGCTGAGTTTTTAGTTACAGGCACTTGGACTACTTTTCTTATAATTGGAACCTCACTGTCGGGATGCCCTAATTCTAATGCATCATTAGTATCCTTTGAAGATACCTCTCTCCAAACCATGCGCTGCTGAGCGACTGTCGGCTTTCCCCTTTGTTCTGGTTTAAAAGCTGCTCTATCTCCTTTTTAAAAGTTAGCACCAGCAGTCTGGTTCCACCCTGGTTAAGGTGGAGCCCATCCCTTCAGAAAAGACTCCCCCTTCACCAAAAGGTTCCCCAGTTCTTAACAAAACTGAATCCCTCTTCTTTGCACCATCGTCTCATCCACACATTGAGACTCCGGAGCTCTGCCTGCCTCTGCTGACCTGCGCGTGGAACAGGGAGCATTTCAGAGAATGCTACCCTGGAGGTTCTGGATTTAAGCTTTCTATCTAAGAGTCTAAATTTGGCTTCCAGAACCTCCCTCCCTCCCACATTTTCCTATGTCGTTAGTGCCCACGTGTACCACGACAGCTGGCTCCTCCCCAGCACTGTCTAAAATCTTATCTAGTTAACGTGTGAAGTCCGCCACCTTCGCACCAGGTAGGCATGTTACCAGGCAATCCTCACACTCACCAGCCACCCAGCTGTCTACATTCCTAATAATCAAATCACCAACTATGATGGCCGACCTAACCCTTCCCTCCTGGGCCGTAGGCCTTGGGGAGTTATCCTCGGTGCGAAAGGACAATGCATCACCTGGAGAGCAGGTCCTTGCTACAGAATCCTTTCCTGCTGCATCAGATTGATGCTCTCCAATCATGAGACCTTCTTCCTCCAAGGTAGTACCAGGGCTGCCAGTTTGAAGTTGGGAGTTGGCTACTATGTCCCTGAAGGTCTCATCTATATGTCTGCCTCAGCTCCTCCAGGTCTGCCACTCTAGCCTCCAGAGATCGAACTCATTCTCTGAGAGCCAGGAGCTCTTTGCATCGCATGCACATATACAATTTCTCACCAGCGGGTAAAAAAATCATACATTTATTTATTTATTTATTTAAAATTCTTATATACCGCACAATGGGTAGGGGGCTATCCGTCTAGGCGGTTTACATATTTGCACATACACAAGTAGTAATACATATTAACAAACAGTTCATAAATTCATATACAAGCATGTTAAAATTCATAAAATAGACAATTAAATTAACAATCATAATGTAATGTGACAAACAATATAAATTGTATGCATGGGTGAAAAGATGAGTTTTTAGCAATTTCTTAAATTCTGTACGGTTGGCTGTCAGGCGGATATGTTCTGGGAGTGTGTTCCACAGTATTGGACCGGCGACAGAGAATGCTCGTTTACGGGTTAATGCTAAACTTACGGATTTTACTGTAGGTACTTCAAGAATGCATTTGTCAAGGGAGCGGAGTTGTCTAGTAGGTCTGTAAATTCTTAATAATGAGCATAGCCAGATGGAATTGGTATTGAAAGTAGGTTGTGTATTGTGGACAGAATTTTATACGTTATACGATATGAAATTGGGAGCCAGTGCAGATGTTGTAGAATAGGAGTAATATGATCTGTCCGGGGTGTGTTATATAACATTCGAGCGGCTGAATTTTGTATTAACTGTAAAGGTCGTATCGTAGATTGCGGTAAACCAAGAATGAGAGAATTACAGTAGTCTAGTGAAGATAAAATTAGTGCCTGGGTAATCAGTCGGAAGTCGTTTGGAAGAAGGAGTGGTTTGAGTTTTTTTTATCATGTATATTTTGTAGAAGGATTTTTTTACGATTTCAGATATATGGTCAGTCATTGTCAGTTTAGAATCTATCATTACACCTAGGTTTTTTGCATAAGGTTTTATATTGATTTTATATATGTGACACTCGATGCAAAAGACTGGGAAGCCCACCTCCTGCTGCTGGACTGCTGCCTTCACTCAAATTTGTTCAGTTCCTACTTAAGTTTTAGGTTGCTATGGGAGCAGGAATGTGTCTAATTAATGTTCTTTAAATGTATTAGTGAATTCACTATATGTCTGGTAGTGGCCTACACAGGAATGATCAAACTCTCAATAAGGTGTTGTTTTTTGGGGGGGGGTTTTAAGTGGCACCTGCCTATAAATTAAAGGATGAGCTAGGGGTGGGTGGGCGAAGGGTGGGAGGGTTGGGAATTACAAACAGTCTATCTTTAGTTAGTCAGCCAGAGTGATTCACTGCTCTCTTGATTAACAAATGTTGGTACCTGATCAAACCAAATCACACTACCTCAACACTTTTCCAAGGTGAGTAACTGAACTGAACTTTTCAACCTTTTTACCTAGGTATACACTGCTCCTAGCTTATTTCTAGCTTCTGGATTTTTTTTTTTAAGTATACAAACACTGTAACTTCTGCTTACTACTGCCTTACAGACTTTTAAAAATAAACACACCAACTACTGTTTACTAGCTGCCTTACTGACAGACTATTTAAAAAATACAGTCTAACTTCTGTTTATTTGCTGCCTTACTGACTATTAAAAGCACAAACACACGGAATAATATTACCAAATAGTTATCTTACATAAGAACATAAGAAATTGCCATGCTTGGTCAGACCAAGGGTGCATCAAGCCCAGCATCCTGTTTCCAACAAAGGCCAAACCAGGCCACAAGAACCTGGCAATTACCCAAACACTAAGAAGATCCCATGCCACTGATGCAATTAATAGTAGTGGCTATTCCCTAAGTAAATTTCATTAAAAGCCGTTAATGGACTTCTCCTCCAAGAAAGTATCCAAACCTTTTTTGAACCCAGTTACACTAACTGTACTAACCACATCCTCTGGCAACAAATTCCAGAGCTTTATTGTGCGTTGAGTGAAAAAGAATTTTATCCGATTAGTCTTAAATGTGCTACTTGCTAACTTCATGGAATGCCCCCTAGACCTTCTATTATTCGAAAGTGTAAATAACCGATTCACATCTACTCATTCAAGACCTCTCATGATCTTAAAGACCTCTATCATATCCCTCCTTAGCCGTCTCTTCTCCAAGCTGAACAGCCCTAACCTCTTCAGCCTTTCCTCATAGGGGAGCTGTTCCATCCCCTTTATCATTTTGATTGCCCTTCTTTGTACCTTCTCCATCGCAACTATATCTTTTTTGAGATGTGGCGACCAGAATTGTACACAGTATTCCAGCAACTTTGCCCCATTGCTTTTAAAAAAAGACAATGTCCCAAGCAAAAACTTACTCATTCATTTCAGCCACCAGCAAGGTGATCCTCTCCTCTCAGTGCTCCCACTGGATTGTAACGTGGCACTTGTCCACATTAAATTTCATTTTCCATTTGCATGCCCAATCTCTCAGTTTTGCAAGGTCCACTTGCAATTTCTCAGACTCCTCTTCTGATTTAATAATTTTGTGTCATCTCCAAAACTGATCACCTCACTTGTTCCCATTTCCAGGTCATTTATAAATAGGTTAAAAAGCAGTGGTCCCAGAACAAATCCCTGGGGCACTCCACTATTCACAATTCTCCACTGGGAAAATTTACCATTTAGCCGTACTCTCTGTTTTCTATTAACCAGTTAGCAGTCCACAATAGGACACTGCCTCCTATCCCATGACATTTTAATTTCCTAAGAATTCTCTCATGAGGGACATTTACAAATGAATTGTGGAAATCCAGGTACAGTATATCAACAGGCTCACCTTTATCCACATGTTTGTTTATGCCCTCAAAAAAATATAGTAAATTGGTGAGGCAAGACTTCCCTTGGCTAAATCCATGTTGGTTTTGTCCCATTGGACTTTGACTATCTGTATTTTCAGCAATTTTGTTCTTTATGATAGTTTCTACCATTTTGTCTTGTCTTTCCTTGTTCTGTTTCTGTACATTAGTGGGTGCCTTCTCATTTAATCCCTCAGCTCAATCCTATTCCAGTGGGCACCTTCCAGTGACTGGTGCGAATACCCCTTTTTGAGTCCTGCTGGCCACCCGCATTTGAATGTCTAACCCAAAGGGAAGGTGGCTGGTATAGTCAAAAGACTCCTGTTCCCATCCTCTTCATGCCTACTCCTCTAGTGTCCAGTCCCATCCCCTGTCCCAGGGGTTACAACACAGGCAGTATACCCTGACAATTATTCTTTCAATTACATTTTTTCTGTTGTAGCATCTACTTGACATGGACTAAGTTTATTTTAAAGGTATCCGCTGCCAGTTTAGCCTTATACAAGATTTTACTCAAATTCTACTGGACCCTGAAAACATTTTCCTGCACCCTGGTTGAGCGAGTCTAGGGCTCTCTGGGACTGAGGAAATGAAGCCCAGTGAAGGAAGGATTAGATTAAAATTTTATTGTGGCAACTTTGGTGGTTTGTTATAAAATCTGTTTAGAAGTATGTTAGTAAGAGTGAATAGTACTGCACACTAGATCTCAATGGTCTTACCTGTGTTAAATTAATACACATGGACAATTCAGCAGGTTACACACAGATCTATTTTGTTTTGCAAATGGAGAGTCCTTTTGCAAATTACATATTAGAATAATGGCAAAATCATTTCACTAAAATAGCATTTTGGTCAAAGTAGGAGCCTCTTTAAAAACAAATGGTGTATGCAAGTCATCTAAAGAAAGGACATCTTAGTCAAGTGCATGCCAGGCTACAGTATGTTAACATTTATTTATTTTAATTCAAAGCTCTTATGTTCTGCCTAATACAAATAAACCTTTGTTCTAAATAGATTACAGTCCAGAAAGTATAACAATAAAATGTTCACATATCATCAACAGTCACAATATGATGCACATAATACAAACAATTCATTTAAAGCCCATGTCAGTAGGGACCTAGAAGGGGGCATAGACATAACTGAGTGCCTCATTTATTAAGCACTTTTCCCATAGACACAGAATTGGAGAAAAGCTTATCAGACCCTACCTAAGTCAATGCTCCAAAAGCCTGTGAAAAGTAAAAAAGCTTATATGTCAGGATAGTCAATTTGAAGCTTACCCTTTTTGTTACAGGAAGCTAATGTAGCTTATGTAATGTGGGGTTAATATTGTAGATGAAAGAGAACTGTTATTCTCTTAATCAGCATGGGTCTCTCAGCCTGCATTTAATAATATTACATTGTAATTACTGTTGTGGGCTCTGCCATGGCTCTTCCATGCACAGTACTTCTTCTAACTTATGTTGGGGATCTTATTTCTTCAGTGTAATAATTGCACAGCCAGATTGGAGCATATGCATAGGTGTGTATATATATATCTATTATTTATTTATTTATTTTTTGTTAAACTCTTTGAGCCCAATATTCACCACTGCCAGTTAAGTAACTTAGCTGGATATGACTAATATGGCTATGTTACAACGTATATTCAGCGGCATGGCAAAGCTGCTGAACATACACATATATGTGTGCACTTAGCTGGATAAGTCTACCCAGCTAAGTTTAGACCTGCTGTATAGGACATCTAAACTTAGACGAAAACTTATTAGGCTAACTCTGAATATCCATAGTTAGCAGTATAAATTATATGGCTAACTCGCTCCACACCTGATCCGCCCAGTACACTCCTACTTTTTGTGCATGTAACTTTTAGCCGTCTAAGGGACTTATGGGGGCTAAACAGTAGCTGCTGATTGTAGGCCCCATAAGTCCCGCTTACCCGGCTAAATAGCGTTGAACTTGCTTTGAATATTGGGCCCTTTGCATATATAGTTGCAGAGTCTCACACTGATATATTTTCCCCTTCCCCAATTGCTCTGTGAAGCATTATCACCTGCCACCCTCTACTCTGATTTAGTTGAGCCGAGGAAATCTAGGCCAGCTGTGAATAATTTATTCTTAATGCAAGCCAGGTCACAGCTGCCTTAGCAAATCATATCAAGATCTGAGCTTTGCTAAAAGTCGAGCTGGGTCTTGGCAGGTTTGTCCTTCCAATGTGCATTTTATCTGACCTCATATTCCATTCTCTACAGAATTACCCTTGTATTTGGAGGCAATGTTGTTAGAACAACTATCAAAGATCTGGAAAATGCATCTGAGGTCACTGTGATATCTTTCTCTACCTGCCTTCCTCTAATTTAAAGAATCTGTGCTGAAGCATGATTTGAACGTTTGAGAACAGCAGCATCTATATATACATTGCTGAATGACAGTATGATAGACAAATGTCACCTGCATCTAGAAGTGACAGGTGACAGCCTCCAATAGATGGGGTACAACGATCACCCCTGTATTTATAGCAGTGAGTTAGATTAAACCACATTTTCAGCTTGCTTGCCCAGAATTATTTAGGCTCTAAAATTATTACCTCAGACAGCAGCTTTGCAGATGGCATTTTCCACATAAATCTTGTGCATTTGATTTATTAGATACTATTTGAGGAAAACAGACTGTAACTGTTATGAAAAGGGTTCTTTGGTAAAAATGATTGCAACCACATTACAAAGCTTTTATGATAAGAAGTACAGTTTTGGTTCATGACACTTATGTTATTTGATTGCTACCATGCACACATTCATGGGAAATTTCAGAAAAAAAATACTGATGATTCTTGTGCCATACATCCTGTGATGATATCCGTTATAAAATACCAATAAAAATAATGTGACCTTATAATTTATTATTATTTTCTATTATGTTAATCGTTATCTCAGGTTAATGAAAATTTTAGTTAAATGATTGAAGAAAATAAATTACGATGTTAAAGCCAAGTTATTCATTTTTGCAGTGCATTACTTTCTGAACCAATTAAGTGTTTAAGAGATCGTAGTATAAACACAGGATCCTTAGTGGGGCAAAGGGGGGCAGGAAAGGTAATTAGGATGTCAAAGGCAGAAAGAGAAAAAAAAAGTTACAGGTAAAGCAAGGTGAATTTTTTTTTTATAGTGGAAGATAAGACAGAGGTGAGATTTATTTATTTTTTAAAAACCCTTGTAAGGTAGAGAAGAGAAAAGAAGGAATCTGTAGAAGGTAATGAGGAAAAAGTGGAAATACTAACAAATAGATTAAAAGTCCCATTATCTGGCATGCAGGAGAAATAGTCCATGCCATTATCTGAGTGCTACCTGCTTCCTGCTCCAGGCAGTAGCCTGTACCAAGCAATGGGAGAGAGGGTGACGCTGGAATGGACAGAGCAGAGAAAAACTATTCAAACTACTCTGCTCCCTAATCCAACCCCTACTCCCAGGGGAATTCTGCACAACTGCGCAGTGAATAATTTGCACAGAATTCTCATATTTTGTTCAGAATTTGGTCAGGTCCAGTAAACTGCTAGCGGTAACCATCCCACTCGTGGCCGAGGATCACAGAAGCTGGTAGGCCACAAGTGAAGCCCATCCTGCTCACGGCAGAATATCACAGAGACCCAGCTTTCCACTAGCAGAGCCCAGGCCTGCCTATGGCCAAAGACATGGAAGTGAGAGGCCCAGGTGAAGTCCAATACACCTATTACTGGACAGAGATGCCCAGAATGAGAGCATGTGAACTTATGTGAAAGAGAGAGAGAAAGTGTGAACATGTGTGTGTGTGAGAGAGCGAGGGAACCTGTGTGAAGGAGTGTGTATGTGAGTGAGAGATTTGGGAGCCTGTGTGTGAAGGTGTATGTGTATGTGAGAGAGAGCCGGTGTGATGAAGGGTGTGTGTGAGAGAGAGAGAGCCTGTGTGCAGGAGTGTGTGAGGGTGTGTGTGTGTGTGTGTGTGTGTGTGTGTGAGAGAGAGAGAGAGAGAGAAGGGAGCCTGTATTGAGTGTCTGTATGAGAGAAGGCTCAAACTCTAGGAGTAGAGGGCTGGGAATTTGTAGATAGAGTGGAAGAGGTTGAGACTGGAAGGAAGGGGAGAGATAGTGACGAGCAGGGGAGTTGGGGCTTGAGAGGGCAGAGTAAAAGGGGGTCTGGCCAGGAAGTTGGGAGAGAGGGTAGAAAAGATAATTACAGTATCTTTCTAAGGGAATTCTGCTCAAAATATTTAAAACTCTGCATCTTTGATTAATAACTTTTCTGTATTACATTTTAACTTTAATTACTCAGAGACTGTAATATATATTGTTTTATTTTGACCAATATAAAGTATGCAGAATTTTATATTTTTGTGTGCAGAATTTTTTAATTTTGTGCAGAATTCCCTGAGGAGTCCCTTCTTTCCCCTCCTGTCCCTTGCAGAGAATAGAAAGAGAGGGAAAGACAGAACACGAGCTAAACAGAGAAAAGCTACTGTACTCCCTAATCATGAATGGCGTTCTGTTTAAATGTTGGCATCGGTTTAAAAAAATAAAGCTGTTGCTTGCCAGTTGGTTGCTTGCTGAATAATGGGACTTTTACTGTACTTTATTCACTGACGAAGGAATTAAAAAAACAACAATGGTTGGCAGAACGGTATATGGTAGCAGAGTAGATGCCAAAGAAGAATGGGTTTTTACTGAAAAACCAGACTGAAAGTGGACAGAGCCATGAGTCTGGATGGAATATGTTACAATTCCCAGAGAAGGACAACCAAAATGATAAAGGGGATAGAACAGCTCCCCTATGAGGAAAGGCTGAAGAGTTTAGGGCTGTTCAGCTTGGAGAAGAGACGGCTGAGGGGGGGATAAGATAGAGGTCTTTAAGATCATGAGAGGTCTTGAACGAGTAGATGTGAATCGGTTATTTACACTTTTGGATAATAGAAGGACTAGGGGGCATTCCATGAAGTTAGCAAGTAGCACATTCAAGACTAATCGGAGAAAATTTGTTTTCACTCAACGAACAATTAAGCTCTGGAATTTGTTGCCAGAGGATGTGGTTAGTACAGTTAGTGTAGCTGTGTTTAAAAAAGGATTGGATAAGTTCTTGGAGGAGAAGTCCATTACCTGTTATTAATTAAGTTGACTTAGAAAATAGCCACTGCTATTACTAGCAACAGTAACATGGAATAGACTTAGTTTTTGGGTACTTGCCAGGTTCTTATGGCCTGGATTGGCCACTGTTGGAAACAGGATGCTGGGCTTGATGGACTCTTGGTCTGACCCAGTATGGCATGTTCTTAAGTCCATTAACTGCTATTAATCAGTTTACTTAGGGATTAGCCACTGCTATTAATTGCATCAGTAGAATGGGATCTTCTTGGTGTTTGGGTACTTGCCAGGTTCTTGTGGCCTGGTTTGACCTCTGTTGGAAACAGGATGCTGGGCTTGATGGACCCTTGGTCTGACCCAGCATGGCAATTTCTTATGTTCTTATGTTCACAGTCTGGCAGCCCCTACCTCCTGGCACAGGGGCTTGACCTCGGCCCTCCTCACCTCAACTGCGGCGAGCAGTCGCCATCACACTCCTGCCATCTCCCGGCCTCCCTGCTCACCCTGAGTCAGTCCTCCACCATCTCCAGCTGCCTCCCATCCGTGGTGGGGGAACGCCGCCGCACCGACCATGCCGCCGGTGCCTTCTTCCTCTGCCCCTGCTCCTAGGCACATGCGCACGAACACCTCTGTCAGAGATTTAAAGGGGCCGCAGTGGAAAGGCTCCAATGGCCCCTACTGATGACATCAGCGGCCCTGGGTTTATAAGGCAAGCTCTGACAGTCAGAGCTTGCCTTGGCAACAGGTCTCCTCGCTGTCGTCTGCCAGTGTTCCTGAGTTGCTGTTCCTGATCCTGTGCCTGTACCAGTCTCCAGTTCCTACTCCGGATTCCCAGCTCCACTTCTTGCGTCCCAGCTCCTGTTCCTCACCCCTTGGACAGACCTTGGCTCTTGTCCCCGATTGCTCCTTGACCACTTCTTCTGCCACCTGCCTCTGACCTCTGGACTGGACCTGACCACATCTTCTGCCGCCTGCCTCTGACCCCTGGACCGAACCTGACCAAGTCTTCTGCTGCCTGGATCAAACCACCGGCTCCTGGTTGCCGCCCGCCTCGTCTGGCCGTATTATACCGGATCATCCATGCAGAGGCCCACCTAAGACCAGCTGGCCCCAGCACCCAAGGGCTGAATCTGTGGGGAATGTGGGCTGGTAGTGGCGAAACTCCTGCTGGCCTCTGCTTCCCATCCGGCCTTGTCTCCCGATGGTGGGGACCTGTGGGGGCCAACACCATCTCGGGCCAAGGGTCCTCGCCCATAACAGGTTGCCAGGGCCATGGGCCCAGCTGAGGCATCCGCTGTGCAGGCCATTCCAGGCCTGGCCCTCAAAATCCAGCAGCAGCAGCAGCAGTACTTTGAGGCTCTGATGGTCTCCATCGAGTGACGCAACGTTCGCTTGGACTCTGGTCCTGCTCCAGCAGCCGAGCCAGTGCCGACAACCAGTCCCCCAGTGAAGCGGGTGCCGCAGAGGTCATCCATGTTGCCTCAGGCACCTCCTTGATTCAATGGTGACCCAAAGCTATGCATAGGGTTTATTAACCAGTGCTATATGCATTTCACTCTGCAGGCCGCCGCCTTCCCGGATGAGATGACCAAGATAACCTTCATCCTCTCACGACTCAAGGGTAGAGCTCTATCCTGGGCCTCCCCACTCTGGGAGCAATCTGATGCCCTCCTTCAGGATCTAACCCGCTTTGTCACAAAATTTCAGAGGACTTTTGATGAACCAGGGAGGTCCATGAACACCAGCTACAATCTCCTGCACCTCCGTCAGGGCCTGCGACCTCTCAATAACTATGTCATCAAGTTCCGCACGTTGGCCACGGAGTTGGGTTGGCAGGAGGATTGCCTCCGTCCCATCTCTTTGGATGGCTTATCTGCGCAACTGAAGGCCGAACTCGCAGCCCATGAGTTACCAGACTCCCTGGAGGACCTAATTGACCTAGCCGGTTGTATCGATCAATCGTGCCCAGGAATGCAGTCGTTAACTGCGCCCTCGTCGTCCGCCTTCTAAGTCTGCTTGGTCTTCCTCCACCCTTGAGCCCCCAAAGCTCTGAAGAACCCATGCAGTTGGGACGAGGCAAACTTTCTCCTGAGGAGCATCTTCAGAAGAGACAGTCTGGATTCTGCTTATACTGCGGAGCCACAGGACATCGCCTATCCCAATGTTCATTCCATCTGGGAAACTCCCTGGCCTAGGGCCTGCAGGGACCCTGACCCTAGGTGTAACCAATCTGGCCCTCTGACTTTCCCTTCCAGCGAACCTGAGCTGTGATACCTTCTCTTGCCGACCTTAACCCTGATCGATTCAGGGGCTGACGGGAATTTCCTGTGGGAGAATCTGGCACACCACCTGCATATTCCCATCGAGCCGCTCAAGGTCCCCTTAACCATCGCCTAAATCCATGGGGATCCCCTGCCAGGGAGAATCTCGAGGGTCTTTGTACCAGTTCAGCTTCAGGTCAGAGCCCTCCACCACAAGGAAATCAAATTTTACATTTTGGAGAAAGTCCTGGGCCTACCTTGGCTCCAGTGCCATTCCCCACAATTCAACTGGGCCTCTCTGCAACTTTCGGAGTGGGATACTCACTGCCGGGGGTCCTTCCTAACACCCATCAAGTCTTTTGAGGTCTCCCTGTCTCTCCTGTTGTCTATGACAATCCCCGGAGTCCCAGCTCCATATGCAGACTACTCCGATGTGTTTTCTAAACAGATGGCTACCATTCTGCTACCTCTCCGGAAGTTCGACTGCACCATAGAACTTCTGCCCCGGACCTCGCCTTCTAGGGGCAGGGCTTACCCACTCTCGGTTCCCGAAACAAAGGCGATGGCTGAATACATTAAGTAGAATCTGGCCAAGGGCTTCATCTAACCCTCTTCCTCATCCGCAGGGGCAGGGTTCTTTTTCGTAACGAAGAAAGTTAGGTCCTTGCGCACCTGTATTGACTACAGAGGCCTTAACACCATCACCTGCAAGGATAACTACCCACTACCTTTTCAGAGGAATAGCCTAGTGGTTAGAGCAGTGGGCTACGAACCAGGAGACCAGAGTTCAAGTCCTGCTGTCATGCCTTATGACCTTATGCAAGTCACTTTATCCTCCATTGCCTCTGGTACAAACTTAGATTTTAAGCCCTCTGGGGATAGGGAAATACCTACAGTACCTGAATGTAAACTGATGTGATATCTCAGATCAAATGTTGGTATAAATAAATAAATAATAATGAGCTGTTTGACTGCTTGCAGGGCACCACTGTCTTCTCCAAACTGGATTTAAAAGGTGCCTACAACTTAGTCCAGATTCGCCCTTCGGATGTTTGTAAGTCTGCCTTCAATACCAGGGATGGGCATTACGAGTTCCTCGTGATGCCCTTTGGCCTTTGCAATGCCCTGTAGGTCTTCCAGCAAAAGATGAACGAGATATTCTGGGATCTCCTGTACAACAAAGTTCTCATTTATCTGGACGATATTTTGATCTACTCCCAAGACCTACAAACACAATGCCTGGACATGTGCCAAGTCCTCCAGAGTCTTGGTGACAGACACCTGTTTGCCAAATTAGATAAATATGTGTTCAAGAAGCCGAGTCTACCCTTCCTTGGCTACATAGTCTCCAAGAACAGCTTCGCCATGGACCCCAGCAAACTCCAGTCTATCTGGGACTGGCCTCAGCCATCCAGCTTGCGTGCACTCCAATGCTTCTTGGGGTTCGCCAATTATTATTGCCAGTTCATAGCCAACTATTCCGTCATCGCGGCATCATAAGAACATAAGAAGAACATAAGAAAATGCCATACTGGGTCAGACCAAGGGTCCATCAAGCCCAGCATCCTGTTTCCAACAGTGGCCAATCCAGGCCATAAGAACCTGGCAAGTACCCAAAAACTAAGTCTATTCCATGTAACCATTGCTAATGGCAGTGGCTATTCTCTAAGTGAACTTAATAGCAGGTAATGGACTTCTCCTCCAAGAACTTATCCAATCCTTTTTTAAACACAGCTATACTAACTGCACTAACCACATCCTCTGGCAACAAATTCCAGAGTTTAATTGTGCATTGAGTAAAAAAGAACTTTCTCCGATTAGTTTTAAATGTGCCCCATGCTAACTTCATGAAGTGCCCCCTAGTCTTTCTACTATCTGAAAGAGTAAATAACCGATTCACATCTACCCGTTCTAGACGTCTCATGATTTCAAACACCTCTATCATATCCCCCCTCAGTCGTCTCTTCTCCAAGCTGAAAAGTCCTAACCTCTTTAGTCTTTCCTCATAGGGGAGTTGTTCCATTCCATCCCTCACAGCATTAACACGTAAGGGTGCGGACTCCAAGAACTGGAACCCCGAGGCTATCTCAGTCTTTAAGGCTCTCAAGGAGGCCTTCCTCAAGAAGCCATGCCTGCAATACCCTGATCCCAGCTGACCATTCATCGTCGAAGTGGATGCCTCCTCCGTGGGGGTCGGAGCCGTTCTCAGCCAGTGCTCCCCAAGGAAAAATTCCAAGCGTGTTCGTTCTACTCCCACAAATTCGTGCCCACGGAGAGCCACTACGGTGTTGGCGACCATGAATTACTTGCCATCAAGTTGGCCTTGGAAGAATGGCTACTGTGGCTCGAGGGAGCTCAACATCAGTTTGTTATATATACCGATCTCAAGAACCTTGAGAACCTCAAACAAGTCCAGCGCCTAGGTGCAAGACAGGCCCACTAGTTGCTCTTCTTCTCATGGTTAGACTTCGATCTTAAGTATCTCCCAGGAGAGAAGAATTTGCGTGCAGACACACTCTCATGCTCCTTTGAACCTGAAGATGTGCCGGATACCCCACAGCACATCATCGACCCAGCACACATTCACCTGCTCGCATCCACCCTGGTGCTTGTCGGGAAAATGATAGTTTCCCGCAGGCTCCGAGAGAAGGTCTTGCACTGGGCCCATGACTCCTGAGTCGCCGGGCATCCTGGGCGTGCCCGCATCCTAAGCCTACTCCGTTATTATTGGTGACCAAACATGATCCAGGATTCCCGAGCCTTCGTAGACTTCTGCCCCATATGTGCCCATCAGCAGGCCCCAATCCCCATTCCAAAGGCACCTTGGGTCCACATCTCTATGGACTTCGTGGTGGATCTCCCCAATTCCAATGGCCATACCACAATCTGGGTAATCGTGGATCGTTTTTCAAAGATGGCCCATTTTGTTCCTCTTCCTGCTCTGCCATCTGCTCCTGAACTTTCCCACCTTTTCTTCACCCATGTATTCTGGCTACATAGCCTACTTAAGTACATTACCTCCGACCACGGGCTCCAGCTCGTAACCCGATACTGGTGGGCCCTCTATCAAAAGTTTGGAGTGAAGCTTTGCCTAACTACCGCATATCTGTTGCATCGGAGGTGAACCCTTGGGCTGAGGTGGGGTTGACACAACCCGTAGGTGAGGACCTATGGGTCCCCACCGTTGGCAGGTGGAGAGGGCTGAAGATAGAGGCCGCTGGAGCTTCACATATACCAGCCCTTGTTCCCTGCAGGTTGAGCCTTTGGGTGCCGAGGCCGGCAGGTCTTAAGTGGGCCTCAAGGTTGGTTAGCAAGAGAGGTTGGTTCAGCCCAGAGACAGCAGACAATAGGTGGTGTAGTCCTTCCCTGGACTGGGAACCATACTGGAACTCGGGCGCCAATGGAACGGAGATGACCTGGGGGCACTCGAGCAAAAGTAGGCTGAAGCCTAATAAGTCCATGTCCAGGGAGTATGCTAGGAGAGGCGTCAATGACAGGCTTGGATCAGGGTTGGCGGCAAAGCGGAGGTCGTTGCAAGCAATGCTGAGTTCTGGTCATGGAGAAGTCAATAGCAAAGTCAGGCGTAGCGGAGGTCTGGGTCTGGAGGTAGGCAGTAGCCTAGTCAGGCGTAGCAGAGGTCTGGGTCTGGAGATAGGCTGAAGCGTAATCAAGCAAAGCAAAGTCGATATCCGTAGAGTCAGTCCAAAACATAGACAGGGCGGGAACAACGAAGGTCAGAAATGAAGAGTAGAGAGGATTCTCCAGTAGCAATGAGTACTCGAGTAGCGATGAGACCTGTTGAAAAGGCAATGATATGGAGCGAGGCCTGAGCTTAAATACACCGAAGAGTTTGACATCATCATCCGGGACCATAGCCATGTTCCCGCCGTGGATCCTTCATAAGGATCAGTGATGCGTGCGCGCCTAGGGAGGGGCGCGGCGCGAGTAGTGGCGTCTCTCCGCAGACCAAGCGGAAAGGCCCAACGAGCAATGGCATCTTGAGCTACAGCACTGGGGACCAAGGCAGAGCCGGAGGCACAGGGGGCAGCCCGAGGTCGGAGCCGGCAGCCCACCACCGCTAGCGAGGAGGAACCAGGAGCTGGAGTCTGTGTAAGAAGGTGAGGGGGCAGCGCCGCTGGTCTGCTGCGGACAGCACGCGTAACAGTATCATCCCCATGCGAATGGCCAGACAGAGTATACAACTACTCGTTGAAGACCATCTTAAGCGCATATTCCAATGAGTAGGACAACTGGTCTCAACTTCTACCCTATAAGAACATAAGAACATAAGAAAATGCCATACTGGGTCAGACCAAGGGCCCATCAAGCCCAGCATCCTGTCTCCAACAGTGGCCAATCCAAGCATTAAGAACCTGGCAAGTACCCAAAAACTAAGTCTATTCCATGTTACCATTGCTAATGGCAGTGGCTATTCTCTAAGTGAACTTAATACAGGTAATGGACTTCTCCTCCAAGAACTTATCCAATCCTTTTTTAAACACAGCTATACTAACTGAACTAACCACATCCTCTGGCAACAAATTCCAGAGTTTAATTGTGCGTTGAGTAAAAAAGAACTTTCTCCGATTAGTTTTAAATGTGCCCCATGCTAACTTCATGGAGTGCCCCCTAGTCTTTCTATTATCCGAAAGAGTAAAAAATTGATTCACATCTACCCGTTCTAGACCTCTCATGATTTTAAACACCTCTATCATATCCCCCCTCAGCTGTCTCTTCTCCAAGCTGAAAAGTCCTAACCTCTTTAGCCTTTCCTCATAGGGGAGCTGTTCCATTCCCTTTATCTTTTTGGTCGCCCTACTCTGTACCTTCTCCATTGCAATTATATCTTTTTTGAGATGCGGCGACCAAAACTGTACACAGTATTCAAGGTGCAGTCTCACCATGGGGCGATACAGAGGCATTATGACATTTTCCACTTTATTTACCATTCCCTTTGTAATAATTCCCAACATTCTGTTTGCTTTATTGACTGCCGCAGCACACTGAACCGATGATTTCAATGTGTTATTGTTTGTGAAGTAAAGCAATCTCCTCCCCAAGTTGTGTTTGGGACCTTTGAGGCCTTTGAATTGAAAGGTGGGGTAATGTGGGTTTTGTGGTTAATTGGAGTTCGTAACCATGTTGCGCGATCTCTAAAACCCATTGATCGGATGTTATCATCTCCCAGGCTGCTAGGCGAGAATGGATTCTGCCGGGTGATGTTTGATGCTGTGGTGGTGGCTGAGGTATTAAAAAGATGGTGTTGATTTTACCTGGGCTGCCGGTTGTTGGGTTGGCTGCCTCTGGTTTCGTGACTTACCCCTCCATTGATTTGGGGTCTGTTGTTGCATTTGTGGACGCTGGTAAGATGGGTAAGATGGTGTATGATATGACTGGTAAGACCTGTAGGGTCTGCGGACATACGATTGCTGACGATTAGAGCCGTTGTAACGGCGTGTAGATGAGTATTGTGATTGTGCTGTCAAGGATTGAACCGCTAGAGCTTCTTCTTTTAATTTGCCTACTGTTTCCTGAAAGCGCTCTCCAAATAAATTGTCTCCTGTACACGGGAGGTTAGCTAGTTTTCCATGCATATCTTCCCTTCTGGCACTAGAACGCAGCCATGCCATTCTGTGGGCTGCAATGGCTGTAGCAGACGCCCTGGAAGATGTCTCAAATCCTTCCTGTATCGCCCTCAAAAGTTGTGTAGAACACTCTTCTATATCATGGAGAGGCGGTGGTATCTGGTCTCCAGTCGATGTAAGCATACCTTTCGTTGCTTGTATGCACTCATATAGATATTGTACCATATAGAACTGATGGTGCATAATCCGGGCGTTTAACGTTGCATTCTGGAACATCTTTCTTCCAAACTCATCTAAACATCGGTTGTCCTTGCCTGGTGGATAGGAGGTATGTGTCTTTGTCTTCTTAAATCTTTGCATCACAGATTCAACCACAATTGAAGCGTGTGGTAATTGTGGTGTAGTGTGATGTTTTCTGCATTCGGAATTTTATATCCATCTTTCTTGAAACCGCTGACAGAGAGTATGGCATTTCCCAGGATTTCTGTAAGATGCTATGTAAGACTTCTTGCGGTGGAAGAGACGTGGGTTCTCCTGGAGCATCAAAAATCTTCAGTAGACCCATAGTTTGCGTTCTAGGATCCGTATCCTTTTGGACCTCTAGGTGTAATATCGTACCCAGTTTTTCTAAAAACTTTGGGTAAGTGAGGTCCTCTGGAGGGGAATACAGTTCCTGCGGCTCTTCTGGTGGGTCAGATGGGTACCCGGTAGACGAGGATGGTGACGATTGTGGAGAAAAGGAGTCAATTGTCGTTTCTGGGTTTTGAGCTGGCGAAGTTGGGCGACACCTTACGGGAGATGACGGAGGCTCCACCGATGGTTCCCTGGAAGTGTGTATACTCAGTTCCGGGGAACTGACAGAGGTGTCATTAGACATCTTAAGGGATGATTCAAGGGTTTCAACAAATCCTGCTAATGATTGAGATAGCTGAAAAAACGCTTCTTTTGTTTGCGGAGGAATTGCTGAACAACCGGTTTGTTTAGATACATCACTTGTATTAGGCTCCACAGGATATGGTTGAGGTAGATTATGTGGGACATCCAGTTTCTTCCCAGATATCTTACTTGGTCTATTGCCTTCTGTAGTCCTAATGGAATTATGTGAGGACGTAGAGGCAATGGAGGAAGGAACTTGTATTACTTCCTTGTTTGATCTGTGTAAAGGTTTCGAACCTTGTGTATGAGAAGAAATAGAAGTAGAAGGGCTTACGTCCCAACCCATAAGTTTTTTGTGTAGCCTTTATATGCTTTGAGTGATGTGAATGCCTAACATGATGGGCTGACGAGATTTCTGTATGGGTTCTTTTTTCTGACGATGACCGTCTTCTGTGTTTTGATCTGTATCCTTTAGAAGTGGATTTTGAGGACCATGAGCGGTTTGGTGTTGACTCTTTAGAGGTTGAATGGGATACCCCTGGAGACTCATGCCGTCTTTTTAAAGTATGTTGTACTTGATGGGATGACTGTTGTGCTTATTTGTTGACTTTTGCGCCGTGTGCGCCAATATTTGCGTCATTGACGCCGGTTTTTGTGCCGCATGCGCCGTATCTTTTGGTGTTGTATTTTTGTGCGCCATCGGCGCCGTACTCTGTTCCTCTGGCACCGTGCGTCGTTTGCTTTGTATTGTGTTTTGGCGCCGTATGCGTCGACGCTGATGCAACCTTCTGCGCCGCTCCCGGCACCTTGTGAGTCTTAGTGTATTCCGATGCACAATGCTTTGAGGACAGTGCAGTCTTCGATAGCGAGGCCAAATCCTTGTCCCAGTCCCTCGGATCAGGTCCCTGAACCGACAGTCTAAGGCAGTGGTTCTCAACCTTTCTAATGCCGTGACCCCGCAATACAGTTCCTCATGTTGCGGTGACCCCCCGC
Source organism: Rhinatrema bivittatum (assembly GCF_901001135.1). Classification (NCBI taxonomy): domain Eukaryota; kingdom Metazoa; phylum Chordata; class Amphibia; order Gymnophiona; family Rhinatrematidae; genus Rhinatrema; species Rhinatrema bivittatum. Next base: position 713,394,427 of record NC_042616.1, read on the forward strand.
CCTCGCCCCGTGAGGGTGGGGTGAGGGCGGGGCTTTGGTCATATGGGGGCGGGGTTATGGATGGGGTTGGATTTTAGTGCACACTTATCATTTAATTATGACATTTATAATGTGAATGTAACTCAACTCACCATAGGTTCTCACATGCATGGCACACTGACCCATGATCGTCACGGGGCTAGATGTAAAAGTACAGTTTGTATCCACAGGAACCCCCCTGACCCACAATAATGGATGTAAAGCAGAATTTATTTATTTATTTATTTATTTAGTGACTTTTATATACCGACTAACGTTGGGAACATCTCGTCGGTTTACATATAACAGAACTGAGCAACAGGCTTTACAATTTTTGCGTAATTAGATAATTAAATAAGGAACATTCAGAGCATACAAATAACAGATTAGATTATATAAGTAAAATTATAAAAGTGTGATACATGAAAGAGGTTATCTAAACGGGGATGGGGGGGGTGGGGAGGGGGAGATTCTGATATATAGGGGTGGGGAGGGGGAGATTCTGATATATAGGAGGGTATCCACAATTAAAGGAGGTATATATACACGTGATTGGGAACACATTTTTTATATATAAGTTTTTTATATACAATATGTAGTCCTGATAAATTCACTTTATGGGGGGTGAGGGGGAAGAGGTAGTTTAGAGTAGAGGGAGGGGGTGAAAAGGAGGTGGAAAATAGGAGGGGGGAGGGGGAGAGGTTAGGAGTTGTGGGGGGGTGGGGTTAGAGTGGTTGTGTGAATATAAGGGGTAGAAGTAATTGAGGAGCTAGGATTGGAGACCCAGGTCTGCGGGGGGGGGGGGGTGAGAGTGTATGTGTGTATATTAGGTATAAGAGTGTTTGAAGAACCAGGTCTTCAGGTTTTGCCTGAATATTTTTGGGCAAGTTTCTTGGCGGAGGGAGGTAGGTAGCTTGTTCCAAAGAAGCGGGCCTGCTAGGGATAGGCTCTTTCGTTTGTGGTGCGGAGTTAGTAAGCTTAGGTGAGGGGGTGTGTAATGTAGCTAGATATTGTTTTCTGGTGGGTCTATTGCTGTTGTGAAATGAGAAGTGTTCTTTGTACCAGTGCATGTTCTGGTTGTGAAGAGATTTGTGTATTAGGGTGAGGGCTTTGAAGGCAATTCTAGATGCTACGGGTAACCAATGTAAATGTTTGAGAACCGGAGTTATGTGATCATTTTTGTGGGTGTTGGTGAGTATTCGGGCGGCTGCATTCTGGAGGAGTTGTAAAGGCTGTATGGTGTTTTTAGGCAAGCCTAATAACAGGGAGTTGCAGTAATCTATTTTCGTTAATATGAGGGCTTGTAATATGGTGCGGAAGTCATTGAGATGTAGGAGAGGTTTAAGTCTTTTTAGGGTGTGCAGTTTGTAGAAGCAGTCTTTGAGGGTATTATTGATGAATTTCTTGCAGTTGAGGTGACAGTCAATGGATACGCCGAGGCTCCGAACATGGGTGGGAAAGGTGAGGTTAGTAGTAGGAACATTGTTGTGTGTGATAGTGGGGGTCATAAAAATGGTGGGGGTGATATTAGGGGGTGATATGTGGATGAGTTCCGTTTTAGTAGCGTTGAGGGAGAGGAAGTTGTTGGATAAGAGGCTGCTTATTTCAGAGAGGGCGGATTTCCAAATTTCCATGGCTTTGTGTATTGAGTCTTTAATAGGAATAAGTATCTGCACATCATCGGCATATATGAAGTGCGGAAGGTCAAGTTTAGCAAGGAGATGGCAGAGGGGGAGGAGATATATATTGAAAAGAGTAGAGGATAGAGATGAGCCTTGGGGTACTCCTTGAGCGAGGTTGTGTGGTTTGGAGGTGGAGTTACCCATTTGCAAGCTAAACTGTCTATCAGCTAGGTATGAGTGGAACCATTGTAGGGCCAGGCCTGAGATGCCAATGCTGCTTAGACGTTCTAGTAGGATTTGATGTTTAATGGTGTCGAATGCAGCGGAGATGTCTAGGAGAATAAGGATGTATGAGAGACCTTTGTCAAGACCTTTTAAGATTTGGTCGGAGAGTGAAATGAGTAAGGTCTCTGTGCTATGGTGTTTGCGAAAGCCAAACTGTGAGGGGGAAAGGATGTTGTTTTCATCCAAGTAGTCTGATAGCTGTTTGTTTATGGCTTTCTCAAGGACTTTAGTGATTAGGGGCAGGTTGGAGATAGGTCGGAAATTGGTGAGATCAGAGGGGTCGAGGGAGGGCTTTTTCAGTATGGGTTTAACAATGGCATGTTTAAGGTTTTTTGGAATAGTGCCAAGTTCAATGGACTTGTTTATGATGTTTGATATGGGTTTAGCGATGATCCCGGGGATGGAGAGGAGATGTTTTGTAGGAATGGTGTCTGTAGGGTGTGTAGAGGGTCTGATTTTTTTTAGGATGGATTCGATTCCTAGGGATGAGGTGGTGTCAAATGATGAGAGATTAGAAGTAGATTGGGGTTGTGTTGTATCGTTGTATGTTTGCTTGAGGGGGAAACGCGCCATGATTTATTTATTTATTTATTTATTGTTTTTGTTATACCGAGTTTCATGATAGGCATCACATCAACCCGGTTTACAAATAACAAGGAGTGTAAAGCATAACGTAACGTAAAAAACAATATTTTCAATAAGAACCTTGAACTTTAAATACAGTGAATCAGAAAAAGGGAGAGGGAAAGTTACAAAAAACAAGGAAAATAAACTTGGGATGGAAGGGGAGAAATTGAACAGCACAATATTTACATTTCAGCCTATTGATACATTAGAATAGCAAGTAAAAAAATAAGACTATGAAACGGTACATAGGTAATCAAATGAATAAATATGACAGTTGTGAATGGTAATAGTATGATAAATATTCAGCAGGAATTAGTGAGAGAGGGTTTGAGGTTGGTTGATTCGTGTTTACATTCCATTATTGCATACGAGTTAGTGCTAGTGAGAGGAGGTTTTATTCAAGGCTTGGAAATGCTTTTTTGAAAAGCCAAGTTTTTAGTCTTTTCCTAAATGTTAAAGAGCATGGCTCTTGTCTCAAATCAGGTGGGATCGAGTTCCAGAGAGCTGGACCTGCTGATGAGAAGGCTCTGAGACTCAAGGATTTATGTTGGTAGGTTTTGGCCTTTGGAATTTGGAGTGACTCTTTGTAGTGTTCCCTGATAGGCCTGGCGGAGGTGAATTTTTTAAGTGGTATTTGTAGGTCAAGTTGCGTGTGTTGGTTGATAGTTTTGTATATGATGTTAATGGTTTTGTACATGATTCTATAGTGGATCGGAAGCCAATGGAGGTTTTTGAGAATAGGTGAAATGTGGTCAATTTTCCTGGAATTTGTAAGGACTCTGGCTGCAGAGTTCTGAACCATTTGTAAAGGTTTGGTGTAAGAAGCTGGGAGGCCTAATAGTAATGAGTTGCAATAATCTAGTTTGGAAAAGATTATTGCTTGCATGATTGTTCTGAAGTCCTGAGTGTGAAACAGCGGTTTTATTCTTTTCAGGATATGTAATTTGTAGAAGCAATCTTTGGTGGTTTGGTTAATGAATGTTTTGAGGTTGAGACGATTGTCTAGGATGGCTCCTAAGTCTCTTACGTGGGTTGTTTGAAGGAGTGTGGGTGGTTTAGGAAGTGTGTTATTGTTTTCCGGTGATATGAGCAGGAATTCTGTTTTCGACGCATTGAGTACAAGGTTTAGACTGTTGAGGAGAAGTTTAATTTCTAATAGGCAACTGTCCCAGTATTCCATTGTTTTTGAGATTGATTATTTTATAGGGATTACGATCTGTACGTCGTCTGCAAAAAGGAAATGTTTCAGGCTTAATTTTGTTAGTAGTTGGCAGAGTGGTAGCAGGTAGACATTGAAAAGGGTGGGTGAAAGTGATGATCCTTGCGGCACTCCTCTATTAGAAGGGTGGTATTGGGATTCTTTATTATGAATTTTGACTCTGTATCCTCTGTTTTCTAGAAATGTTTTGAACCAGTTTAGTGTGGCACCTGTTAAACCAATGTTTGCCAGCTGTTTTAGAAGAAGGGCGTGGTTGACGGTGTCAAAGGCCGCCGAGAAGTCAAGGAGGATTAGAAAATATGCTTGGCCTTTATCAATACCAGAGAGTAGGTAGTCCATGAGTGAAATTAGTAGCATTTCGGTGCTTGCGGCTTTGCGAAAACCATATTGGTTTGGGGACAGAATACTGTGGTCCTCTAGGTAGTTGGATAGTTGGGTGTTTACCAGTTTTTCCATGATTTTAGCTATAAATGGTAGGTTGGAAATAGGGCGGAAGTTGTTGGGATCACATGCATTTAGATTTGGTTTTTTTTAGCAGTGGCTTGATTGAGGCAGTTTTTAGGTCATCTGGGTAGATGCCATGTGATAAGGAGCAGTTTATAATATCTGCTAGGGTTTTTGCTATTGTGTCCGGGATAAGAAGAAGCATTTTGGTAGGGATTTGATCAAATGGGTGTGATGACGGTTTCATTCTTTTTAATACATTTTGTATCTCTGTGATTGTGATGGGTTCAAAGGCATTAAGCTGGATGTCTTTATTTTGGGGAAGATATGTGTTATCTGGAGACGTAGTGTTTGGAATCAGCTGATTAAGGAGATCCGATATTTTTTTGTTAAAATGAAGAGCCAATTCGTCTGCTTTAGTCTGGGCTTGTTCGGGTGGTATATCTGGAGTGATAGGTTTAGTGAGGCTGGAAACGAAGGCGAATAGAGCTTTTGAGTCAAAGCTGAGATGATGAACCTTTCGGGCATAGTAGTCTCTTTTGATTTTCAACGTGGTACTTTTGTAAAGATGGAGTGATCGTTTGTAATCAGAGAGTGAGGCTGGTGAAGGGGCTTTGCGCCATTTTCTTTCTTTTTGCCGAAGCAATTGTTTGAGTTTTCGTAGTTCATCATTATACCAGGGTTGACGTTTGGATGTATTAGCAGACCTTGTTTTGGTTGTCAGTGGGCAGAGAGTGTTTGCTATAGATTTTGTTATTTTGGACCAGGATTGGAGGGCAGTGTTAGGGGTAGATACTTCAATGAGTGGTAGATCTGAGGTTAGAGCTTTACTTAGATGTTCCGAGTTGCAAGGTTTTCTGTATAGGAAAGAGAGTCTTGAGTTGAGTTTGGAGTCTGATCGAGGTAAGGAAAAACTGGTGGAGATTAGAGAATGATCTGACCATGGGACTTTTTTGCAATTTGGTTGTTTTGTAAGAGAAATACCAGTGTTTGTAAAGAGTAGATCGAGCGTGTGGCCTGCTTTGTGGGTGGGTTTATTGATTTGTTGTCTGAATCCCATCGCTGACAGTGCGGTGAGGAGGGCTTCACAGTTTGTAGAGAGGGGAACTTTGTCAACATGTAAATTGAAGTCACCCAGGATTATAGCAGGGGAGTCAAGATTGAGATGCAGAGTTATGGTTTCGATGATAGGAGAGGAGTCTGACTCTAGTAAGCCTGGCGGGGCATAGACTAGCAGGATTTGGAGTTGTTCTGATTTGAACAATCCTAGTTCTAGTTTAGTTACTGTACTGATGGGGTGGTGTGAGAACCTTAAGGATTTTTTTGCAGCTAGGAAGATACCCCCTCCTCTTTTTTTTTGTCTTGGGATGGAGAAGAAATCGTAAGTCTGCGTTGGTAATTGGTTAATGAGTGTGATGTCCGTGGATTTGAGCCATGTTTCTGTTATGGCGCAAACGTCTGGGGTTGTGTCCTGCAGTATGTCGTTGAGTATAAGAGTTTTGTTGGTGAGAGATTGGGCGTTGAATAGGATTATGGTGAATAGGGTGAGGCCTAGTAACTGTGTAGTGGGGGAAATCATGATTGGGATGAGTGATTTGTAGGTGCGTGGTCGGTAGTACATTATTGTTCAGGTTGGATCGGTGCTGGATGAGTGCTACCGGAGCTTGGATGTGCTGCTAGAGACTGGATGTGTGCTTCTGTAGCCTGGATGAGTGCTGCTAGAGATTGGATGCGTGCCTCTGGAGACTGGATGCGTGCCGCAGGAGACTGGATGCGTGCCGCAGGAGACTGGATGAGTGCTGCTGGATGAGTGCCTCTGGGGACTGGATGAGTGCTGCTGGATGAGTGCCTCTGGAGACTGGATGAGTGCTGCAGGAGACTGGATGAGTGCCGCTGGATGAGTGCTGCTGGAGACTGGATGGGTGGATGTGTGATCGCTGGATGGATGGATAAGGGTGGGTAATGGCTCTTGCTCTGGGACGCTCCAAGGAGCGCACTAAGGGGCAGGCCCCTTAGGTTGCTGATGATGTTGCTGATTTTATTATGGAAGAATAAGGCAAGTTCTTCACATTTTGTCTGGTTGTCTATGTCTGGTATGGATGGTGTGCAAGGTTTAGTTAAGTTGTTAACTAGTTGGAATAGGGCTCTAGGATTGAATTGTAGGTGGTGTATGCGTTGTGAGTGGAAGTCTCTTTTGGTTTTATCGATAGCAACTCGGTAGGAGTGCATGTAGGATTTGAATTTATTTAGTTGGGTGGTGGAGGGGTCTTTGAGCCATGCTCTTTCGAGCTTTTTTAGATTTGATTTCATGTTTTTTAGTTCTGGCGTATACCAGGGTTGTTTGTGTCTTTGGGACATGTCAATTGTGCGTTCCTGTATGGGGCAGATCTTGTTGGCTATCGTGTTGGTGATGTGGTTCCATGATGTGAGTGCCGAGTCAACATCTGTTGACTCGGCACTCACATCATGAATTATGACATTCCCCATACAACTCACCCTACAAAAAAGATATTCTGGTTCTAGTGACATCTCAGTAACAGCAACTCAAACTCCTTCTATTTCCAGGCTCATTAGCCCTACTTATGAAAAGACAGCAGTTTACCACCAATGCATGTCCTCTGAGAAAACACAACAAATAAGACCGATACAAACGCTTACATGCTAGCAAAATATCTCATCTCGGTAACAGACACAGAACCGACCTAACATACTCCCAGGATCTGTAGTAATGCACATAAACTAATCTGCACACAGTTACACCTTTATTATGGAATACACTCAAACAGGAGCAACCCTATCTATGAAAAGGCAACACTACAAATATTAAATCAGGTTCTAAAAACCAATACACCTCTTATTAGGAAAACAGAACTAGCAAGCAGCTATATATCCCCACACAGAAATAATTGTAAAACTATACTAATAAGCAGAATAAATGTTACAAAACAGCTATGAACATCCAACAATTAAAAACTCATAAAAACTATTAAACATTCTCCAAACACCAATAAAATATTTCAAAAAAGCAGACATCACACAATTAAAATGGCAGTCAAGAAAAATAAACTTAAAAAGCCACCTTTACTTACCCCCTCCAGCAGCTCTCCTACTCCCCTTCCCTGCAGGCCGTGGCACTCACCAGAAGCAGCAGTAGAAGCTAAGCTCTATACTTATGGTCCTCTTCCTTAGTGCCCATGTCTCTCACACACACACACCATACCAGTCATGCCCCCATGACCAGTTTCTGTCTCTCACACACCAATCATCTCCCAAACAGTCTTTGGCACACACACACCAGTCACCTTCCTGAACAGTTTCTCTCATGCCATACACACACACACACACAGGCTTCCCACTCCCGTGTTCTACTTACATATACGGGCTTCTCACTCTCATAATCACTTTCTCACACACACACCAGTCACCTTCCTGAACAGTTTCTCTCATGCCATACACACACACACACACAGGCTTCCCACTCCCGTGTTCTACTTACATATATGGGCTTCTCACTCTCATAATCACTTTCTCTGTCTCTCTCTCTCTCACACACACACACACACACTCACTCACTCACCAGTCTCTCACTCCCATGCTTGTTCTCTCCACGTGCACAGGCTTCTCATTCCCTGAATCACATTCTCTCATATTCACACACACACACCAGTCTTTTTCTCTCACACGCACCATCACCTTACCAAGCAGTCTCTCTCTCTCATGCATGCACACTCACCCAGGTTTCTCACTCCCATGCTTTCTTTCACCCCCACAACACCAGGCTTCTTACGCCCATGCTTTCTCACATACCCAGACTTCTCACTTCCATGCTTTTTCTCTCTCTCACACACACACATCAGTCACCTCCCTGACTAATGTCTCACACTCTCACATACATATCAGTCATCTCCCTGAGCAATCACTTTCATTGTCTCTCACATACACACACACATCAGCTCTCTGACCAATCAATCACACAGGCTGGCTGGCTGCTTCTCTCTCTTTCTCTCACTCACTTCCTCCCCCCCCCCCCCCGAGCACAAATGGGAGCTGCAGCAGCCTCCGCTGGCCAAGAAAGAAGAATCCCATCGGCCGCGGGAGGCTCATGCTGCTGTCTCCTTTCTCCATTACCGGCTGCTTCTATTGCTCGAGGACCGATGCTGCAGCCGCTGCTGCTACTTTTTTGCGCGGCGTGGCGCGGCTCTCTCGCCTTCCCGCGCACCGCGATTCACTTCCTGTTCCGGGTCACGGGAGGGGGGGGGCAGGCGCAGGAAGAAGAAAAGGCCCAGCCACGGGTGCACAGCTTCTTCTAGCGCCGCTGCCGTTCCCGCTGGGCTTGAACGTGCTGACAGCCCGGCGGCAACGGCAGCGGGAGAGACCGGGAGCGCGCGACACAAGGCGACCCCTGTGTTTTGGGCGTTCGACCCCCGCCGGGGTCACAACCCATAGGTTGAGAACCGCTGGTCTAAGGCGTCGTGAAAACTCCTTACCTCCAGGCCTGGAGGATCCAGGACCCCACGACGCTGCTCTCTTTAGTGGTGGGGCTGGATTTTTAGAGGGCCCTGGTGAAGAGTGAGCCTCGGAAGGCTCCGAAATATTCAGGCGCTCTCTCATCTTGTAGGCCCGCTGTCTTTGGGTCCTCGGTGACAAAATTCACAGTCACTTTGACCGTGATTTGGCCCGAGGCACCGGTAACATCGGTCATGGCCATCTGTGACCGACATTACCTTCCCGCATCTGCAGGGTTTGAATCCCAATTTTCTAGACATTTTGAAAAACGATGAGGAGAAAACGAGCTCCGCATTCGATCCCACGCGCAGAAAGAACACACTGAGGAGAATCTGTACTTTCCTGTGCAGGAACACACGCGCAGCCGCAGAGAGCAAAACTCTGGCCTCTGCTTGGTAAAGCTCTGCCTCCTGGGCCTGAATGACAGTTCCCATAACAGCATGGCTAATTCAGCCCTGCTATCAATGCTTTGACATCTATACAGTTCTTTCCTTCTTTAAGAATCTGCCATGTGTAAGGATTGCTTAAATGTACCTAGGAAGGAAGTGGGATGTCACTGCAAATCTGATGAACTATTCCATGAAGAAAAGAATGACCTATCTGGGTTATATACCACTGTGCTATTGCATAGTCATACTCATTGAGGTTTGGTTTCTCTCATAGCTACTTGTAATTGCTTATTTTAGAACATCCTCAACTTTGGATATCTGTCAGTTTTATTTTATTTTTTTTTTTTGTTAACAGTTTTGGGGCATTTGGGCCAGTCTCAAAAATATTATTGATTTACTTTAATATTGTGGGAGATAATACATGCTCCAGTGGTTTCCCAGATTTCTAAAATATGCCTCATTTTTAGTAACCTACATAAGCATATTAATGTTAAAATCAAACTGCCTAATTTGTTCCTAACAATCAGGTTTAACTTACACACCTAGTTTATTATGTTAAATTGTTACCGTACTATGATGGCACACGAGTAATTTGTAATCTATACCACCCATACTTCTCTTTATCGTGCCCTTCTGTAAACCGTTGTGATGGTATTTAACTTAACGATGGTAAATAAATACATCTTAGTACACTAGTCTACCAGTGTCACTCAACTTCTGCAGTAGAAAATAGTTGTATATGAAGTAATACTCTTCTAAAGTTTAAAAGAGAAAACTATTTTCATTGAACACTTTGTCTCTCGTCCCCATTTCCCCCAAAAGTGCTTCTGATTTTAAATGTGTTGTGTCTAATGTGTCCTTGTGAGAGCTGAGTGTTTGCTAGTCCTTGGCCGATTTATAGCCTTATGCTTCACTGTGGTGAGCAGCTTGCACATCTGCCAGTGTAAATTTGATATTCCTTGACTCCTTATGTGTACTCTTGTTTTCTAGTAGAAAGAAAGCTGTTGACCACTAAATCAAAACTGTTTCTTATGCTATTCAGAGGAAAGCAAATAAAGCTTGTACAGTTTTCTATGTTAAGCAGTTCTGGAGCAGAAACCAAACAGTCATTATCTGTTTAGGCTGTATCCCTTCAGTCTGTCCTTTGTAGTGCTGCCAAAGTTCTCCACATCACTGAATCTAGTAGTTAAGGAGAGGCCACATTCCTGTATTTGAAGAGATTGAGAGCTGCTCATAATATGGAATGCTTTTTAAATGGTAAATAGGTCCCTTAAATATGTTACGGTCTGGAGCAATAAGTTAAAGAAAAGATTCACTTCCATTTTTCATCAGATTTTTTTTCTTTACTTTTTGATTTGTTTGGACTAAGAGACTCATTTTATAATTACCAACTCAGGGTCCTATTTACTAACCTAACTAACATCTGATGCTACTCGACTGCATGTTATTTCCCTGTGTTTTATTAAATTGCAATAACAGAGTACCACAATTTAGTAAATTGAGCCAGAATTTTCTGTGAGTTGCCATGGCCAAGAAACTCACTTGTTCTTTGCTGCAGCAACATGTGATGGCAAGGCCCCTCATCCCTAGACCAGCATCTTTTAAGAGGACTGCATAGCCCTCACACCCCCACCCAGGTGAAAATATCCAGGTGGTCTGTGGGTGAACCCCTCGACCTCCTCCCGCATCCCTATATAGCCCATGATAGTGATTTGCTTTTCATATATTTGCAAGCAACGTAGATCATTACTATGGGTACATTGCGCCTGATTTAGGGGCCTGTAAATAACATGTAGAAATTTATGACAATCTTGATTTCCACTCAATTATTTGCATTTACTGCCTGATGATGATATTGCACTTTAACAAATCGGACTCTCAATTTGTTAACTTTTCAGTAATTTTCTAGTCTTTGGCCTGATACCCAGTTCCACCACTTTTTTTCAGACCTAAGAGGTAGAGCAGGCGGGATGTGTTACGGCTATGGCTGCTGTGCAACCGCCTCACCAACAGGGGTCCCTCTAGAGCTGGCTCTCCTGACAGGCCCAGTCTATCTCCCTTCTCCTCTCTATGTTCTGGGCTTTCCCTTATAACCCTGCCTGACAGTTCCCTCAGTGCTTCGGCATCGAGCTCGCCTGGGCTCCCTGCTCTAGCCTTCCTTGCTTGCTGTGCGTGTGGTCCTTTGACCTTGCTTTGCCTAGCCTTGCCTTCGGGCCTTCTGTCTTGCCTTGTCTTGCCTTGCCTTGCCTTGCGCGGCCTTTGGGCCTTCTGTCTTGCCTTGCGTGGCCTTCGGGCCTTCTGTCTTGCCTTGCGTGGCCTTCGGGCCTTCTGTCTTGCCTTGCCTTGCCTTGCCTTGCCTTGCGTGGCCTTTGGGCCTTCTGTCTTGCCTTGCGTGGCCTTCGGGCCTTCTGTCTTGCCTTGCCTTGCCTTGCCTTGCGTGGCCTTCGGGACTTCTGTCTTGCCTTGCCTTGCCTTGCGTGGCCTTCGGGCCTTCTGTCTTGCCTTGCCTTGCCTTGCGCGGCCTTCGGGCCTTCTACCTTGTCTTGCCTTGCCTTGCCTTGCGTGGCCTTCGGGCCTTCTGTCTTGCCTTGCCTTGCCTTGCGCGGCCTTCGGGCCTTCTACCTTGTCTTGCCTTGCCTTGCCTTGTGTGGCCTTCGGGCCTTCTACCTTGTCTTGCCTTGCCCTGCCTTGCGTGGCCTTCGGGCCTTCTGTCTTGCCTTGCCTTGCCTTGCGTGGCCTTCGGGCCTTCTGTCTTGCCTTGCCTTGCCTTGCCTTGCGTGGCCTTCGGGCCTTCTGTCTTGCCTTGCCTTGCCTTGTGTGGCCTTCGGGCCTTCTACCTTGTCTTGCCTTGCCTTGCGCGGCCTTCGGGCCTTCTACCTTGTCTTGTCTTGCCTTGCCTTGCGCGGCCTTCGGGCCTTCTGTCTTGCCTTGCCTTGCCTTGCCTTGCGCGGCCTTCGGGCCTTCTACCTTGTCTTGCCTTGCCTTGCGTGGCCTTCGGGCCTTCTGTCTTGCCTTGCGCGGCCTTCGGGCCTTCTACCTTGTCTTGTCTTGCCTTGCCTTGCGCGGCCTTCGGGCCTTCTACCTTGTGCTGTGTATGGTCTTCGTACCTTCTGCCCTGCCCTGCCTTGCTTACTGTGCGTGCGGTCCTATGGGCCCTCTGCTCTACTGTCTGTGTGTGTTTGGCCTACGGGCTCTGCCCTGCTTACTGTGTGTGGCCTACGGGCCTTCTGTGGGGGTGTGGCCTACGGGCCTTCTGACCTGTCTTGCCCCGCTTACGGTGTGTGGCCTACAGGCCTTCTGTGTGTGTGTGGCCTACGGGCCTTCTGACCTGCCTTGCCCCGCTTACGGTGTGTGGCCTACGGGCCTTCTGTGTGTGTGTGGCCTACGGGCCCTCTGACCTGCCTTGCCCTGCTTACGGCGTGTGGCCTACGGGCCTTCTGACCTGCCTTGCCCCACTTACGGTGTCTGGCCTATGGGCCTTCTGTGTGTGTGTGGCCTACGGGCCTTCTGACCTGCCTTGCTCTGCCTCCTGCCCTGACCCAGCCTGAACCTAGACACTGCTATCTGCCGCCTGCCCTGACCCAGCCTGAACCTAGACACTGCTATTTGCCTCCTGCCCTGACCCAGCCTGGACCCAGACCCTGCTAACTGCCGCCTGCCCTGATCCAGCCTAGACCCAGACACTGCTACTTGCTGTCTGCCCTGACCCAGCCGGGACCCAGACACGGTTTCCAGCCATCCCTGTCTCTCTCCACCTGGAGCCACCCTTTTGGGTGGTGTTCACTACCCCTGAACTCAGCCCAAGCGTAACAGTATGCCGAAGCCATCAAATTCCAGGGGAAGAGATAGGTTTGTGTGCTACCGGTGAGTCAACTTTTTTTTCACTATTACAAGATGCCTCCTTCAAAGTTTTATACCTGCAATTCCTGTCAGACCTTGAATTACCTAAGCTATCAGAACTGTCTAGCCTGTCAACTTGCTGGTCAGGAACACTGGTCGTGCAGTAACTGCAATAAGAGAAATGTCTCTGTCTATCAAGAGTGTTTAAACTGTTCTACTCCACAGCCAGGATGGTGGAAATGTTCATGTATTCCGTGCCTTTTGCCTCCAGGCGAACCCTGCCCCCGCTGCAAAGCTAACGGGCCATCTGTTTCTCCCAAAAGCTCAGCTAGTTATACTACCGGGCGTTCAGCTTCTGGCCCAGTTAGCAACATTATTTCATGTAACAGTTTATGGATTAAGCATTCTAGCACTTCATCTCTGGACACTTTGGAAAAAACTTGCTACCAGGAAACAAGTATTAATTCTGAAAATCTTAGAACTCACCGGGTTAAGAAGCCTTCTGTAACTTCCACGCTAGAGCCTCAGAAACGAAAGCTGAGAGAAGTAATTAACTCTAGCAGAGCTCTGCTTCCCACAGCTGCAGTTAAGACACTAACGAGCACCTCCCTAGACGTCCTAGAACTGCCTGTGCTCTCTCTAAGCAGCTCCTCCAGAAACAAAAGCAGGAGCTTCGGACTCAAGGTATCAAGCCCACGGCAGTACAATCTTTGTCCTCCCTGCGCCTTAATTCTAACCTTGTTGCTCTGCCACCCAAGCATGCTGCATTACCCCAAGAGGGGCCTGAGCCTGCTGCACCACCCCAAGAGGGGTCCAAGTCTGCTGCATCTCCCCGCAAGGGGCCCAAGTCTGTGGCATCACCCCGCGAGGGGTCTGAACCTGTGGCATCACCCGAGAGGGGTCCAAGCCTGTTTCATCACCCCGAGAGGGGCCTGAACCTGTTTCATCACCCCGAGAGGGGCCCGAACCTGTTGCATCACCCCAAGAGGGGCCCAAGCCTGCTGCATCACCCCGAGAGGGGCCTGAACCTGTTGCATCATCCCGAGAGGGTTCCGAGCCCGCTGCATCGCCTCGAGTGGAGTCTGAGCCCGCTGCTTCACCCCCGGATGGGCTCGAACCGGTCCTGCTGCTGGCCCCGGAAGGATCTGAACCAATCCTACTGACAGACTGTGTCTCTCAGCCGTCTGAAACTGCCGAACCGGTCTTGCTGCTGCCCCCGGAGGGGTCCGAACCGGTCTTGCTGCCGCCCCTGGAGGGGTCTGAACTGGTCCTACTGACAGACTGTGTTTCTCAGCCGTCTGACACTGCCGAACCGGTCTTGCTGCCGCCCCTGGAGGGGTCCGAACCGGTCTTGCTGCCGCCCCTGGAGGGGTCCGAACCGGTTTTGCTGCCGCCCCTGGAGGGGTCTGAACCGGTCCTGCTGTCGTTCCCGGAGGGGTCCGAACCGGTCCTACTGACAGACTTTCTGACTCAGCCATCTGAGTCTACTGAACCAGTCCTGCTGCCGCTCCCGGAGGGGCTCGAAACGGTCCTGCTGCCACTCCCAGAGGGGCTCGAACCGGCCCTGCTGCCGTCCCTGGAGGGGTCCGAACCGGTTTTGCTGCTGCCCCTGGAGGGGTCCGAACCGATCCTGCTGCCGCCCCCGGAGGGGCTCGAACCGGCCTTGCTGCCGTCCTCGGAGGAGTCCGAACCGGTCCTGCTGTCATTCCCGGAGGGGTCCGAACCGGTCCTACTGACAGACTTTCTGACTCAGCCATCTGAGTCTACTGAACCGGTCCTGCTGCCGCCCCCGGAAAGGCTCGAACCGGTCCTGCTGCCACTCCCAGAGGGGCTCGAACCGGCCCTGCTGCCGTCCCCGGAGGGGTCCGAACCGGTCCTACTGACAGACTTTCTGACTCAGCCATCCGAGCCTGCTGAACCGGTCCTGCTGCCGTCCCCGGAGGGGTCCGAACCGGCCCTGCTGCAGTCCCCGGAGGGGTCCGAACCGGCCCTGCTGCAGTCCCCGGAGGGGTCCGAACCGGGCCTGCCAACAGACTTTGTTACTCAACCATCTGAGCCTGCTGTACCGATCCAGCTGCCGACTCGGGAGGGGCCCGTACTGGTCCTATGGTCGCCGACCCTGGAGGAGTCTGTGCCGGCCCTGATGCCGATCCTGGAGGGGTCCGGACCAGTCCTGCTGTCGTCTCAGGTGGGATTAAGGACTCTTTCTCTGCCCCAGGTGGGGTTTATGTTCCCCTTGTCACCCCAGGAGGGGTTATGGAAATCTGCACCGCCTCTGCTACCCCAGGAGGGGTCTAACACTGCCACCTTGTCCCAGGAGGGGTTATGGACTATGTTGCTGCCCCAGGTTGGGGTTGCGTCTGCCTTATTACTCCAGGAAGGGTTATGGACTGCCTTGCTGCCTCGGGAGAGAGTTGAACCTGCCGCATCGCCCCCGGAGTGGTCTCACGTTATTATTGAGTACCTCCTGCAAAAATGGGATCCAGGAGGAGGGGGAGGCCTTGAGGGGGGGGTACTGTTACGGCTATGGCTGCTGTGCAACCGCCTCACCACCAGGGGTCCCTCTAGAGCTGGCTCTCCTGACAGGCCCAGTCTATCTCCCTTCTCCTCTCTATGTTCTGGGCTTTCCCTTATAACCCTGCCTGACAGTTCCCTCAGTGCTTCGGCATCGAGCTCGCCTGGGCTCCCTGCTCTAGCCTTCCTTGCTTGCTGTGCATGTGGTCCTTTGACCTTGCTTTGCCTAGCCTTGCCTTCGGGCCTTCTGTCTTGCCTTGCCTTGCCTTGCGTGGCCTTCGGGCCTTCTGTCTTGCCTTGCCTTGCCTTGCGTGGCCTTTGGGCCTTCTGTCTTGCCTTGCGTGGCCTTCGGGCCTTCTGTCTTGCCTTGCCTTGCCTTGTGCGGCCTTTTGGCCTTCTGTCTTGCCTTGCGTGGCCTTTGGGCCTTCTGTCTTGCCTTGCGTGGCCTTCGGGCCTTCTGTCTTGCCTTGCCTTGCCTGGTCTTCGGGCCTTCTGTCTTGCCTTGCCTTGCCTTGCGCGGCCTTCGGGCCTTCTACCTTGTCTTGCCTTGCCCTGCCTTGCGTGGCCTTCGGGCCTTCTGTCTTGCCTTGCCTTGCCTTGCGTGGCCTTCGGGCCTTCTGTCTTGCCTTGCCTTGCCTTGCGTGGCCTTCGGGCCTTCTGTCTTGCCTTGCCTTGCCTTGCGTGGCCTTCGGGCCTTCTACCTTGTCTTGCCTTGCCTTGCCTTGCGCGGCCTTCGGGCCTTCTACCTTGTCTTGTCTTGCCTTGCCTTGCGCGGCCTTCGGGCCTTCTGTCTTGCCTTGCCTTGCCTTGCCTTGCGCGGCCTTCGGGCCTTCTACCTTGTCTTGCCTTGCCTTGCGTGGCCTTCGGGCCTTCTGTCTTGCCTTGCCTTGCGTGGCCTTCGGGCCTTCTGTCTTGCCTTGCCTTGCGTGGCCTTCGGGCCTTCTGTCTTGCCTTGCGCGGCCTTCGGGCCTTCTACCTTGTCTTGTCTTGCCTTGCCTTGCGCGGCCTTCGGGCCTTCTACCTTGTGCTGTGTATGGTCTTCGGACCTTCTGCCCTGCCCTGCCTTGCTTACTGTGCGTGCGGTCCTACGGGCCCTCTGCTCTACTGTCTGTGTGTGTTTGGCCTACGGGCTCTGCCCTGCTTACTGTGTGTGGCCTACGGGCCTTCTGTGTGGGTGTGGCCTACGGGCCTTCTGACCTGCCTTGCCCCGCTTACGGTGTGTGGCCTACGGGCCTTCTGTGTGTGTGTGGCCTACGGGCCTTCTGACCTGCCTTGCCCCGCTTACGGTGTGTGGCCTATGGGCCTTCTGTGTGTGTGTGGCCTACGGGCCCTCTGACCTGCCTTGCCCTGCTTACGGCGTGTGGCCTACGGGCCTTCTGACCTGCCTTGCCCCACTTACGGTGTCTGGCCTACGGGCCTTCTGTGTGTGTGTGGCCTACGGGCCTTCTGACCCTCCTTGCTCTGCCTCCTGCCCTGACCCAGCCTGAACCTAGACACTGCTATCTGCCTCCTGCCCTGACCCAGCCTGGACCCAGTCCCTGCTAACTGCCGCCTGCCCTGATCCAGCCTAGACCCAGACACTGCTACTTGCTGTCTGCCCTGACCCAGCCGGGACCCAGACACGGTTTCCAGCCATCCCTGTCTCTCTCCACCTGGAGCCACCCTTTTGGGTGGTGTTCACTACCCCTGAACTCAGCCCAAGCATAACAGGATGTTCCGCTCAGCCTTTCCCCTTCAGGCAGCCTTAGGGAAGTGAGGCTGGAGCAGACAGAGCAGAGAACAGCCACACTAATCCCTAATCCAGCTCCTTCCCTCCTGTTACCCCTCCCAGCCATTTCTACAGGGAACAGGAGGATTCAAGCAGATATTGCAGAGCGAAAAGCAGGCACAAAAAGGGGTTGAATAACCACCTATGTGCAAAAGTGCCAGTCGCCAAGACTTCAACATTGGCCTTGATAAGAACTAAAGCTCCTGAGTTTCAAACTTATACTAATTCAACCCCTATTTGTTTCAGTTGCCTAGGGCTCTATTTCTGGCATAACTACCCAGAACGGCGCTCTGCGACCTTTTTTCCAGGACACAATTAGATAAGAGTAGAGCTGGCGGTATCAATCAGTTACAGCTCCCTCACGGAAACAGAGCAGATCACCTCATGGTGGGGTAAATCAATTTCTACTCCCTGCAGAACTGAGCAGAGCTGGCTGTGGCAGGATCATTTCTGGCCCCCAGGACCCCAGAAAAAAACAGATCAGAGGGCGTCAGAGCTGTTTACCACACGACAAGAGAAGCCACGTGGCCTTGATTTTTGTGCAGATTCCTGATGCAGTTGAAAGGCAGGGCATGGGAAAAGATGAAGAGACAGGAGGGGAATTCCTGTCGGCACCACTGCTTCTGCTGCTGCTGGATGTGTTCACATACAGTCTATGTGTGTGAGGGTTAGGTGTGTGTGTTCATGAAGGAGAGCGTTCATACCTGACCCTTCACTCTCATATAAGTCACCCCCACCCCCGGCCGTGCCTTCAGTCCCGCTCCCTCCCACGTCACCTCCCTTTCCTCCACCCCCACCCGCTCTACAGTTCCACTTTCTACAAATTACGTTCTGCTCTTTTTCTAATGATAACTTTATTACACCACAGTAAAATGCACAATTTCCTGAAGTAGGGGAACCCTTCAAATCTCCTCGGTAAATTAGATGGGTGGTTTTAGAGTAGAATCATCAGCAAATATATAAAACTAAATGTGTAATGTTCTGAAGCTTACATCTACCATTATCACTCAGCATTTTTTTTTTAAGCTCTTTCCATTTCAGTTCTCTGATGACATATATAATTAAAATAACATCCAAAGAGGAGGTTTCAAGCTTATGTCCAATAGAGATGTGAATCGTGTGATCGATCGTCTTAACGATCGATTTCGGCTGGTGGGGGGAGGGAATCGGATCATCGCGGTTTTGTTTTTTTAAATATCGTGTAAATCGTAAATCGGGGGAGGGCGGGAAAATCGGCACACTAAAACATCCCTAAAACCCACCCCGACCCTTTAAAATAAATCCCCCACCCTCCCGAACCCCCCCAAAATGCCTTAAATTACCTGGGGTCCAGAGGGGGGGTCCCGGTGTGATCTTTTACTCTCGGGCCTCCGGTGCGTTGTAGAAATGGCGCCGGCGCTACCTTTGACCTGTCATATGACAGGGCAAAGGTAGCGCTGGCGCCATTTTGTTTTTTGTCCCCCGACGTCAGGAGCGTAGGAGATCGCTCCTGGACCCCCGCTGGACCCCCAGGGACTTTTGTCCAGCTTGGGGGGGCCTCCTGACCCCCACAAGACTTGCCAAAAGTCCAGCGGGGGTCCGGGAGTGACCTCCTGCACTCGAATCGTTTTGCCGTACAAAATGGCGCCGGCCATACGGCGTATGGCTGGCGCCATTTTGTATGACAAAACGACGTCAGGAGCATAGGAGATCGCTCCCGGACCCTCGCTGGACTTTTGGAAAGTCTTGTGGGGGTCAGGAGGCCCCCCCAAGCTGGCCAAAAGTCCCTGGAGGTTCAGCGGGGGTCCGGGAGTGATCTCCTACGCTCCTGACGTCGGGGGACAAAAAACAAAATGGCGCCGGCGCTACCTTTGCCTTGTCATATGACAGGGCAAAGGTAGCGCCGGCGCCATTTCTACAACGCACCGGAGGCCCGAGAGTAAAAGATCACACCGGGACCCCCCCTCTGGACCCCAGGTAATTTAAGGCATTTTGGGGGGGGTTCGGGAGGGTGGGGGATTTATTTTAAAGGGTCGGGGTGGGTTTTAGGGATGTTTTAGTGTGCCGATTTTCCCGCCCTCCCCTTCCCCCGATTTACGATTTTGACGATAAATCGGGGGAATTCCTATTAAATATCGCCTCTAACGATTTTTGACGATTTAAAATCGTCAAAAAATGATTCACATCCCTAATGTCCAACATCTGTCTTGCTGGTCCATTAAAAGGTATCGTATCCCACAAAAATACTAGCGATCTTAAGTATGGAAAGGAGTCATTTTTTTTTATTTATGGAGGCAACAAGGGCTTGTGATTAACTCTTTCGAGAATCTGTGAATGAGTGGCTTGAGATCTTCAACGTGTTGCATGTCAGAATAAATGCTCGAGTTTTGAGGAAATAAACATAGATTTAGTTTTTACCAAAACCTATTAGATATATACTTCTTATGATTTTCCCAGCTCCGGTTTTATTTGAACCTATTGATTCTGAGGTTGATCAGTATTCAGCTTGATGAACTTGAAAATATTATTAAATTGGCAAAATTTGCTTCTGCCAGTAACATTTCTTGTTCATTAAGTTTTATGGATGAAGTCCAGTTTTTTGCATTTCTAAAGCATGGGCTCATTATACTGGTGAGTGAGAAGTTTGTTTTCCTACTGGTAAACCTACAGAGATCAAAGTCTGTGTCTGAACAAGATATGTTAGTTTTCTGTTTGAAAAGGTTGTCTTGCAGGCCATGAATTACAAAACTTCCCAAAATGTTTAATGAAGCAGAAGAGCCAGAAGTTTTGACTTGCGCTGTTGTTTTATTTGATATAATATTTTTAAGTGTCTTGGTACTGTCCAGATTTGAATTCTAGCCTATATGTCTAAATCTATCTTGTGCACTGTGTATAAATGTCTTACAGCCTTTTCATGAAGTTTATTATTATTTTCTGGTTATTACATTTTATGTTTTCATAGTGGTATTGGTTGTTTTTATAATCAAGGAACATTGAGTAAAGGGTATTTATTTGCCTTCATAACTTAACGTCATGCTTTTAGCTCAATATTTCCTGTTCTAAGCACAGTGGAATGATAAATATTTTGACTAGCTCAACTTTTTTCAGTTTTGGAGTGAGGTACTGTATGCAGAAGATTTTACCTGAGCATATTGCTTTATATTTATCTTTTAAATGTTAGACATATATCATTTAGTAAACATTACATAGCAAAATAGTAAATGATTGCATTAGGGGACATTTTATTGCTTTACCACCTTAAATAGTCATACCAGTACCAACATAAGTTTATGTTCCAATCAGACCTCTGCCTGGCAGTAGTAAATGAAATGCTGCAAATGATATGGTGACCTTCTGTTGATGGATTTGGAAGAACATGGCCTTATTTTCGCCCCACCAAAATATTAAAATTAAAAAATAGTTGTAGGGCTATCCTGATGGCTTAATTGGTAGAAAGTCTGGATTCCTAGGCTAGGACTTTGCTCCCTGGGCCAGCAGGGGTTTTGGATGCTGCTGTGGCAGAAGAGTTCACAGCCTCCATGGGTTAGGCAGTAAGGGAATATCAGCTCTTCAGCATCTGTGAGCTGGATTCAGGCAGGGCTGCTGCTTCCATTAGGCAAACTAGGTGGTCTCCGAGAGCGCTAAGATTTTGGGGGGCAGCAAAATCCTGCTAGTGTGATGGCTAGAATGGTGCTGTTGAGCCAAAAATCCATTTTAAAATATATGCTTATATTAAGAGTAATTGTTCAACAAAACCTCTATCAGTTAATAATGCCTTTGTACTTCCTCTGCTTTCCAGTGTCTAATGATGGTTTACAAGCCAAACTTGAGATATGGAATTTGGCTTTGCATATTTCCATTGATTCAGTAGCTCCTTTAAAAATGTCAGTGTTCTACATTCTAAATCCATGCCCTGATTTAGTTCTGAACTCATAGCTACAGAAAGAAAACTTCATAAGTACAAGAGAGCATCCCTCAACAGTTAATCTTGTGGCATATAGAATCTGTTTTATCTTGTGGCATATAGAATCTGTTTAGATGCATATTGTTAAATAGTGAATATTACAATGAAGGCCCATTTTTCCTTCTGGATTCATTCATAAGTGAATGATTCCCTTGAAATGTTTTTCACCTTGAAACATTTAACTAATTATGTTCCTTTTTTAGGCAGCATAGCCGACATGGAACTAAATTCTAACTCGTGAAAGGTTTGCAGACTTTTTTTGGTTTTAAACACGGCAGTAGTAATTTGCAAACAATTTTCAACTATGTCTGTGGTTCAAGATGTAAGCCCAATACCCCATGATGTTAAATGAGAGGAATTTTTACCAGGAGCAGCAAATAAAATAGTTCAGATAGTGAGTAAATTGAATAGCTCATTCTGCCCTTTAATTCCCTGCCCCACCGCTCTTTTAAAAGTTGTTAGGAATTATATTGATCTTAATAATCTGATTAATTTGTCTCTTGGCTCTGGATTTCTTTCTCCTGCTTTGAAGCAAGCATCCATCCGTTTGCTTCTAAAGAAAGTAAACTTAGATTCCTTAATATTGCAAATATCCATTCAGTCTCCTCATGTTCATTCCTTCTTTTGCAAAGTCATCGAAACTGAAGTTTTTGGGTTTTTTTTGTCAGCTTACTGAGTTTTGAGAACAGTGTTTTTCTGCACTCCCAACAATTTGGTTTCTGTAAACACTTTAGTATGGAGACCTTGTTTTATCCAGCACTTATATAATATGTGTGGGGCTTTGATTCAGGTATCATTTATATTGTAGTTCTACTTAACATTTCTTCTGCTTTTGACATGGTGAGCCTTGACATACTGATCTCACGCCTCATATAACTAGGGGTCAATGTCACCATTTTGTCTTGGTTTCATTCTTATTTAGCAGATTGAACACAGCAGGGACAAATAGGTTCATTTTCTTCCTCATGTCATACTGTTAATACTAGGGTTCTGCAGGGATTGACACTTTGTGCTGTTCTGTTCAATTTATATCTTTTTCTTCTCTGTAAATTTTTGGCAATGCTTGGAGTTAATTTTAAGATGTACGCTGACGACATACAATTCTTTATTTCTGTTAGGTCATCTTGGCGTCATACCTTTGACTATGTTAATCATCTATCTCCCGGCAATAAAATGTTGGTATGAAAGGGTGCCTGTGTATGTGCGGGGATGGGGGTGAGAGAGAGGAAGCACGTATGTGTACGTGTGTGAGACAGGAATCACGTGCGAGAGATACAGAGGAAGCGGGTGTGTGTGTGTGAGAGAGAGACAGAGGAAATGGATGTGCATGTCTCACACTCACACACACAGTCAAGCTCCCTCTGTCTCTCACCAAGCGTGAGAGACAGAGGGAGCTCCAGATTACGGTGCACCATTCCCATGGATGGGACATTCCCATGCTGAACGTCCCTCTGTGCCCCAACCACCTGCACCTCGGCCTGTACCACCTTTTGCCTGGATGCCAGCTCACCAGGCACTGGGTCCACCTTCACCACCCCTGCCTGTACCAGCTGTCGTACTGCCACCACCACCACAGCCAGTGCTGCCTCCTGCTGAACCCTCCTGCAGCCATGAACTTGAACTGCCACAAGCTCCTTTGTCCTCTCAGGGTAGCGTGAGCAGAAACAGAAGTCCACTGCACAGGAGCTACGGGTTAGGGCAGCCTAAGATTCCTGAAGGAAGAAAAACAGGCCAGCCAAGGAAGTGATAGTCTATTTTATTATTTATTTTGATGCACCTTTTTTGTCAATTTTTGTCAATAAATTCACATTCACCTTCTGAAATATCTTTGTCAGAGTGCACCTTTATTTTATAGCCTGCCTTTGACTCATGCAATGTATCTCCTGCAATTGTGTCTGAATCAGAGCCTCTCCTCTACCTCCTCTTCATCCTGATTTTTTTGCTGGCCCTTCTCCAGAGCAAGCATGTGACTGATCCTTACAAGGTTATGTAGCATACAGCAGGCTAGAAAGATCTCAGACTTTAGGGGGGCTGTAAAGAAGGCATCCTCCTGATCTGTCCAGACAGCAGAAACGTGTTTTAAGGAAGCCAAAGGTTCTCTCTGTATCAGCCCTGGTCTTACAGAATGCCCTGTTGTAGCAACACTCAGCTGCAGTCCCTGGGGTAGCAATGGGGATCATGAGCCAGATTTTGAGTGTCTAGCCTCTGTCACCTGTAGGAAGAGAAGCCACAGAAAAGCTGGGTTAGACACACCTTATGAGTTTGAGAGTGGGGCAGCTCGCATGGCTAGTTTAGAGCAACCCTGCAGTGCCAAAACCTAGTCAACCAAAATATAAGGGAGACAATAGGAAGCAGTGAAATTGGTATGTGGTAGATAGGGGATGGCTTCCTACCTAGAAGTCATCCCCCAGTGATGTGTCCTTGCTGGAAGTGATCATGAATTCTTGATTGTGAATGTAGGCATCGTGAATGGATTCTGGAAATTGGGGCACGACGTTTATAATGATGCCCTTTACATTGCAGACCACTTGCAAGTTTAGGGAGTGGAAGCCCTTGCGGTAGTGGTAGGCAGCCTCATCTCCCCCTGGTGCCCTTATTAGGACATGAGTGCAATTGATAGCTCCCAAGACAGAGAAGAAACATACAATTTGACAGAAATCAGTCATTATTTGGTGGTATTCCTGTCTTCTACAAGGGAAGGATATAAAGTGTTGTGTATTCCTGAGCAAGGCAGCCAGGACCTGTTCTATACACCTAGAGGTTGCAGACTGAGTGATTCCAGATGTGACCCCCTAGAGGTGCTTGAAAGGTGCCAATAGCGAAAAAGGCCAGGGCGGTAGTGATCTTGATGTATACTGGCAAGGCATGGCCCCTTTGGGTGGTAGATTATAGTTCCGGCTCTAACAGTTGTCATAGGCACTGTATGGTTTCCTTGCTGAATCTGAACCTGATCATTACTTTCTCCATTGACAGATCCAGAAACTGTGTCCCAGTCCTTTAAACTCTGTGTAATTGGAACTTCCTGCGCATTCTTCTCTTCCTCTCTCTTTCTCTTCTCAGCCGTATAGACCTGAGTATTCATGCAGCTATGATAATCATAATCTTGAAAATGGACTCCCAAGAATGAGTATCCCCCTCAAAAGCTTTAGGAACAACAGTCTCCTAGCCTCCTTTGTAAACCCCCCCTGTTCCTGTCTCTTCCCTCTCTATTTCTGTAAGCATCGGTCCACACTGAATATCTGATTACCCTGCCTTACCCCTTTTAAACCTGATTCAATACCTGGTAGTATTACCCTATATAACTTGTGCAGCCTCACCCAGGAGGTCCCAGTCTGTCCTTGACACATTCCCTCCCACTCCCTGCCCTGCTTCTGTGCCCGCTGACCCAGAGAGACTAACCCAGCTATGGAAAACTCCTGAGCAAAAATGAAAGCTTGCACTATTTTGCTTAAATAGGCAGTAGCAAATGTACGCACTGGTATGTGCCTGAATGCAACATCTCATAAGCGCGCAACCCTTATAATATACATCATGTGCGTGTATGTGTGTGGCCCGCCCCCGACATGTCCATTTTTGACGCATGCATGTTTGTGCGCGTAGGCCTGTACACGCAGAAAAATGCCGCCTATGTAAAATACTGCCCCAGCGCGCCCAGTATACATGTGTGCGTATCTCCATGATTTTGTGCCCTTTTAAAATATATCCATAAGGGTTTTTCCCATGGATACAAAATGGGAGAAAAGACTTAGGGGTAGATTTTCAAAAACCGCGAATAGGCGTACTTTTGTTGGCGCTCCAGGCGCCAACAAAAGTACACTGGATTTCAGTAGATACACGCGTAGCCGCTGAAATCCGGGATCGGCGCGTGCAAGGCTATCGATTTCGTATAGCCGGCGCGCGCCGAGCCGCGCAGCCTACCCCCGTTCCCTCCGAGGCTGCTCCGAAATCGGAGCGGCCTCGGAGGGAACTTTCTTTTGCCCTCCCCTCACCTTCCTTTCCCTTCCCCTACCTAACCCACCCGCCCGGCCCTGTCTAAACCCCCCCCTTACCTTTGTTGGGGGATTTACGCCTCCCGGGGGGAGAAGTAAATCCCCGCGCGCCAGCGGGCCGCTAGCGCGCCGGGACGCGATCTGGGGGCGGGTCCGGAGGGCGCGGCCACGCCCCCGGGCCGCCCCGGGCCGTAGCCACGCCCCAGGGCCCGCCCCCGGAATGCTCCCGACACGCCCCGCTCAGAAAACCCCAGGACTTACGCGAGTCCCGGGGCTCTGCGCGCGCCGGTAGGCCTATGTAAAATAGGCTTACCGGTGCGCAGGGCCCTGCTCGCCTAAATCCGCCCGGATTTGGGCGGATATAGGCGAGCAGGGCTCTTAAAATCCGCCCCTTAATGAATCTGGCCCTTAGTTTGCCATTTAAGTATTTTGATTGATTTCCTCACATACACTTAAATATCATTGCTGATTTATCTTAAATTGTATGTGCTCGGCTACTGACAACCAAATACAATGATACCAATAGAGGTCTAGCACTTTATATCGATTCTTTCCATATATCTGTTGAGCAGCACTATCTTGGAAAATTTGCATTTTCCTTAATCATTGCCTTTGAAGTTCCTAATAGTATTAGCTTCTAGTCTTGATTTTTGGGCATAAGAATCC
Source organism: Rhinatrema bivittatum (assembly GCF_901001135.1). NCBI lineage: Eukaryota > Metazoa > Chordata > Amphibia > Gymnophiona > Rhinatrematidae > Rhinatrema > Rhinatrema bivittatum. The sequence goes on from NC_042616.1 coordinate 713,420,257, forward strand.
CCAGCATAAAGATGTTTGGATATTTATATATTGGCAAATTGAAAGATGAAATTTGTTCTAAATCATTTTTGTAAATTTGAAGTAGTCCTTGATGTTTAAGGTTAATTAGCTGATTTAGATCTATTGTCAGTTTTTGAAAAGCCCTTGGAAACTACCCCTTTCCTGCCGAAATAACACCAGTCTCCTTTCTGTCAGCTGTCCACTTACTATGGTGGAGCTTTTGTGATATGACCACTGCATCCAGATTTTTTTGAACTGTTTATCATAAAAATATACTTTTATAGGCACCCTTAATTTTTCCTCTTTTAGATACACATAAGGGGCTTATGCGTGCCATTCTTTTAGCTTCTAGTTGCATTTGGTCTTCATATATTAATAAACAGTAGGCATCTTTATCATGCGCTTTCACTTGCAGCCTTTCCGTCCAGGTTGGGATCTAGTTGTGAAGGGTTGAATATGAAATTGTCTTATCTAGACACAGCCTTACAGTAGAACTGTTCTGGCATTGCAGGGTTGCTCTGTAGTTTTGACAGATTTTGTTCTCTGCCCATCTTCTGTAGTACATGTTTGTATGTATGTATTGAGGGAAGGAGAGAAAGTACATTTTTCCTGCCTTCACACACACTGTCACAATTTTTTTTTATGATCAGTCTACTTACTGATATAAGAGTGTGCAAGTGATTTTGAAATTAATATGCTTTCATATTACAGTGTACTTCTGTCAAATATCTAAGACTGACTTGCATGCAAGTAGAATTGGAAAATTCATCTGATTAATGGCACACAAGCATGAAAAGAACAAAGGATGGAGATAACACAGTTAATGAAGGGATTTCCACAAGGGTTGTGAACTAAGATTGTCTGTTGGTTCCTTATTTCTCTGCTTGTTTTCTATTATACGTAAAATGAAGATGCAGCCTGGTGAGACTTCTCGTTATCTGAATATCACTTCCGCTGCTCTCATTTGTGTCACCTTGAGTAAAGCTTTCCATTTGTTTGTTCTTAACTGGAATCATGCTGGAGAGATTTCTTTTGTGGATTCTTTGTAAATAAAGTTAGCAAAGGTAAAAACTTGATTACAAAACCAGACCAAAGGCATAATTCAGAATAATGTCATTTTATATTATATAACCTGTACCTTTCTAGAGCTTAACCCGTGTTGTGTCTGCATGTTGCAAAACTTGGATGCTGGCCCTTGGCTATGGAACATTTGTTGACAAAGTTTAAAAGCAAAATACTCATACACTTGGCTGTGTATTTTTAAACTTCCCTATATAGTCAAAGAAGAAAAACACATTTTATAACAAAATATACACATACAGTATGAAGTAAGACATTTCAGAGGTATATTATAGTTAGAGGGTTTGCTGGGAAAGTGCATAATTTACTTTAGTTAGCATTCACGATAATTTCCATCCTTATTATAATTTGATTTTTCAAACCTATTCATAAAGAATAATTGTGCCAGTTTACGTGTACACTTTAACATATTTACATTTCAGGCAGTTTTTGAAGGGAAACTACCTGAGCTCTGCTTCTGAATGAGTAGTTTCCCTTTAAAAATCATCAGTTATGTATGTACATTAAAATTGCCCACATACATTTATAATCTACCATATTTTCAGAAGCTAGTTGGGAATAAAATAGTATGTATGCATTTGAAAATTAAATGTACATTGGTTGCCTTACTCCCATGACCTAAACACCTCCAGGAAAGCCTCTTTTTACTGTGACTAAGACTATGCATACTCTGAAAACTCACATGTGCTTGTAACTGCTCTGAGCGTTCAGTTTTTGAATCTGACCAATTCACCAAAACAATTCAATGCCTTTGAAAAGTATCCTCAATATTATGCTTATATCCAGAACTCCTTTTGGATGTCTTGAGTCTCCCTGGAGACAGCTTTATTCAGAAATGGCTTTTTCCCATTCTGTTCCTATTGAAAACATATTTGAGTATGGTCCAGCGCAGGATGTGTAGGAGGCGAAGTGGAGCATGGATTGGATCTTGTAGTTCCTCCAGGAACTGTTTGTAATGTTGGACCAGTTGTGGAGAATTCCCATGACTGGCCTCACTTACCCAGGACGCCACCGAGTACCTTCATGGCAAGAACGCCATAATTCTCTACCTCCCTCTGGCCCACCATTGCTGCCTCTAGGCGCGCACCAGCCTATAAAGGCCCTACATAAGAAAAGTTCCTCAGTTGTACCCTCTGATGACATCACGCGGCTGTCACCATTGCAGTTGGATTGAGCTCTAAAACTTCTGGCTTTTTGCCTTGTGGAAAACATTTTTGTGTTTTTTTTCACTTCTCTCTTCTAAAGACTGTCGCCGGGTCCCTCTCTGTGCCTCCCGGTAGTGTTCCCAGTCAGGGTTTTCAGCATTTGGGTAAGTTTTCTTTCGCGGTTGGTTCCCCCCTGTGGTGGCAGTGCCTCGGTACCCATCTTCCATCGACACCCGCCACCATTGTTCCGTCTTTTTACCATTTGTTTCATCCCGTCATGGCCGCATCCAGCTTCCTCTGATTCCCCAGTGCCCAAGGACCATGTTGATTAATGATCCTTATGAGGTTTGCATTCTCCGCCTGGGTGCATCGCATGACGTCCAGGTTTGCCTTTGTGCACCCAGATGACCCCAAAGTGATGTGGGCTTCGACTCAACAAGTTGGACAACCTCTTTGGGTCAAGGAAGTCTGAGGCATCGGCAACATTGGCATCGGAGGACCTTGGAATCTCACCGATGGACACTACACCATCGACATTGGTGGGACCATCAATTCCGTTGAGGTCACTGGTGGACAGGGGCCCCAGAGACTGATCGTTGTTTATCTCCTCCGGGCCAAGGACGTCAGGTTCAACATCCTCAGCCTGGGCACCGGGGAAAGGCTGGGCCAAGCATCATGGAAAGATCAAGAAGCATCGGTACCAATCACTATCAATGCTTGGTGTCAGGCTGCGATGCCCCCAAAGTGACCCCATGGCTAGGAGTGCCAAACCTCCATCAATGCCTGGGTCCATAATGGTATCCACTGGTCCTGGTGCCAGTCGCCAATCCTCTTCATGGATCTGAGGAAAATCTAGTTACCCCTCCTCTTTCCCAATCGGTGTTGGCATCAGCAATGTTCGAAGAGGAGCTGGAGTGTGGAGTCCAGCTAGCAGTGGAGCAGGCACTGCAGGGCTGGACTCCACTTCGTGAGAAGTAGCACGAAGACTCGAGTTTTGCAGTTCAAGAACACAGACTTTGAGAAATGGGGAAGTACCTGAAGGAAGAACTAGAAGGCTGGGAGAACGAGAGAGATGTGGAACAACAGTGGACCAAACTAAAAGGAGCAATTACCAAGGCAACTAATCTATATGTTAGAAAAGGAAAGAAAAGAAGAGAAAAATGAGACCTATCTGGTTCTCAAAGGAGGTGGCTGACAAAATAAAAGCTAAAAACACGTTCAAGAAATATAAAGAATCCCAAAGAGAAGAACACAAGGAAGAATATCTAGTGGAAGTGAGGGAGATGAAGAAAGCAATCAAGAAAGCGAAAATTTAAGCGGAAGAAAGGATTGCCAAAGAGGTAAAGCAAGGTGACAAACATTTTTCAGATACATCAGTGAAAGAGACAGAGTGAAGGATGCTATAGCCAAACTCTGGGCCCATCATGAAACACCCCCCTCCCCCCAACAACTCTCCACTAGCACTCTGGACCTGTCTTTCTCATCTAGGAGGCCATTGAGGCAGGGGCCCAGATAGTCTTTCTTTAGCCAAAGGAAGTACTATCTTCTGCCTCCTCAATCCCATACACATCATCAGAGCTCTCACAGCCGTTCAGACAGCAGAGTGCTCCCAAGCCCCAGCCAGCTCCTCCGTCAACTCCGGGGACGGGGTTTTGATTGGGCCGTAGGGAGCCTAAGCCAGCTGCCCATTCCTAGGACAATGGACCTTCCGGTCGGGGGGCAGGTCCATGATACCTCAGACCAGTGGATTTTGTCCATCGTCCACCAGGGGTACTAATTAAACCTATTGGTTGTCCCATCAAATTACCCTCTGTGCCCATTTTGGGGTAATTGGGGGTAGTAGAGACGGAGCTCTCTTCCCTCTAATGGCCAGAGCGGTCAAGCCTGTACCACCAGGGCAAAGAGCGAAGATTCTACTTCAGGTACTTCCTGATTCCAAAGAAAACAGGAGGACTCTGTCCCATCCTAGATGTGAGGGCCTTGAACAAGTTTCTAAAAAAAAAAAAAGTTCAAGATGGTTTCCCTGGGCACCTTTATCCCCCTTTTAAAAAAGAGGACAGGCTATGCTCCCTCAACCTAAAGGACACATACACCCATATCATGATATTCCCCAGTCACAGGAAGTATCTGTATAATTCTGACTGCTGGACTGCTGAACTAGGCCTTGTTAAGTTTGTGCCAGCTGTTCTACGTGCTGTGAGGAAAGCAGCTAATTACAACTGCAGGATGTGGGCCTTAGCAAGAAGTGAAGGACATCTCATAGGACATATGTGTGTGGGCTGTATGAGAACCCAACTACAAAGGAAAATGCAGAGGCGGATAAGAGATGATTTATGTCTTCCTACAAAGTATTCTGGGAAGATGAAAATAGAATGGGAAATTGGACCCAAAAGAAAGAAAGGAAGAAGAACAGATGTTGGGGTACAGATGGCCTAGGGAAAAGAAGTCAGAAATGATCATTTAGAAATGATCAATACTTGGCAAAGGTATCTAGGAAAAATGTATATAAACCATGTAAGATTGTGACATAGGGACGGAGGAATCACAAACTGTACAGTGTTTCTTACTGACCCTGTATTCTCCTTCCCAGACACTTATATTGTGATTGGCCAGTCATTTATTTCCTATAATAAACATCTTACCAAATTTCTAAATTTTCTCTGAGTCTCATGTCTTGTATAGTGGGGCTAAACTGGGAGTGCACATTTTACCATATCTGGACAATTGGCTGGTCAAAAGCATGTCTCAGGCAGGATCATCCAGTCCATGTGTTTGACCATTCAGGTGGTGGAGTCACTAGGGTTTGTTCTCAACTACCCAAAGTCCCATCTCAGCCCTTTACCTCAAATGCACTTCATCAGAGCTCTGCTAGACATGGCTCAAGCGAGGGCCTTTCTGCTGTGCCAGAGGGCCATCGCTCTGGCAACCATTTCGACAGAGGTGCAACAGAGCCAGCAGGTATCAGCTTGGCATATGTTGAGGCTGTTGGGTCTCATGACTGTGGCAGCCCATGTCACTCCCTTGGCACGCTTACACATGCGCAGAGCCCAAAGGACCTTGAGGTCACAGTGGCACCAAGCCACTCAGAGCCTCCAAGATTGCATCTGTTACCCCGTCTCTCTGGGATTCTTTGTCCTGGAGACGGGTACTCTCCAGTCTGGAACAAGGTATTTCTTTTCGGAGTCTCTCTACTCAAATTGTGCTTATCACTGATGCATCTATCCTGGGGTGGGGAGCTCATGTAGATGGGCTCAACAACCAGGGACTATGGGACATTAAGAAATATTCTTGTCAAATCAACTTCCTGGAGCTTCGGTCAATCAGGTACGCGCTATGGGCTTTCAAAGATCGGCTGTCCAACAAAATTGTCCTGATCCAGACCAACAAACAAGTAACCATGTGGTATGTCAACAAGCAGGGAGGCACAGGATCATACCTCTTGTGTTAGGAATTGGTCTGGATCTGGTCCTGGCCTGGCCTGGCCCATGGGATATTGCTCAAGGCCAAGTATCTGGCCAGAATAGAGAACATGATAATGGACAGGCTGAGTTGAGCTTTCAGATAGAATGCATGGTCCCTAGACCAGGGGGTAGGGAATTGGATTTTCTGCCTCTGGGGAACCCAGACTTAGATCTGTTTGCGTCCTCCTGCAACCGGAAGCGGCTCGGTTCTGCTCCCTGTCCAGGTCAAATGGAAAACCAGCCTCGGATGCCCTTGCCCATCACTGGGGCAAGGGTTTTCTGTATGCATATCCTCCAATTCCCTTATGGCGAAGACTCTCTTGAAGCTTTGTGATCCTCATAGCCCCTCACTGGCTGAGATAGTTCTGGTTTCCACTCCTGTGGGAGTTGTCCATCCGGAAATCAATCAGTCTGAGGACTTCCCTGGATCGCATTATGCAAGATCAAGGCAGGCTGTGGCATCCCAACCTCCAGGCCAAGTTGTCACAGCTTGGATATTGAGAGGTTAATTTTGCAGCCACTTGATCTTTCTGAGGATATATCTCAGAGGCTTCCAGAAATCATTCCACTAGAAAGTCATATAGACTGAAGTGGAGGAGATTTTCCATGTGGTGTAAGCAGAAGGCCCTAGATCTGTTCTCCTGCTCCACACAAAAACTGCTTGACTACCTTCTACACCTTTCAGAGGCTGGCTTAAAAACCAACTCCATCAGAGTTCATCTTAGTGTAATTGGTGCATTCCACCACGGTGTAGATGGTATGCCCATTCTTGTACAGCCTACATTTTTATGTTTCATGCGGAGCCTACGTCAATTGAAGTCTCACCTAAGGCCTCCCACTGTGTTATGGGACTTCAATGTGGTGTTGGCTCAGCTAATGAAATCTCCTTTTGAGCCACCGCGCACCTGTGACCTGAAGTATCTAACCAGGAGGGTCATAATTTTGGTGGCAGTCACTTCAGTGTGCAAGGTCAGCAAGCCCCAGCCCTTAGTGACTTATCCACATTATACTTTTATTATGACAGGGTGGTCTTGCATACGCACCCTAAGTTCCTGCCTAAGGAGGTGATGGATCTCCTTCTTAAACAGTCAATTGTCCTGTCAATTTTCTTTCCCAGGCCCCATTTGCACCAAGGTGAACTGGCACTGCACAGTTCAGACTGCAAGCAAGCCTTAGCCTTCTACCTGGAGCAGACAGAAGCCCATAGACAGTACACCCAACTTTTTATTTCTTTTGATAGGAATAGGTTGCATGTTGCCTTGCCAAATAGACTATATCCAGTTGGCTAGCAGATTGCATCTCCTTCTATTATGACCAGACGGGACTGCATCTTCGGGGTTATGTCAAGGTATATTTTGTCAGAACCATGGCAGCGTTGGTGGCCCACTTGCGAGCAGTTCCCATGGAGGAGATCTGCAAGGCTGCAATGTGGTGTTCTCTCCACACATTCCCATCACATTACTGTCTGGATGAGAATGACTGACGCGACAGTAGGGTTCATCCAATCTGTCTTCCGAAATCCGTTTGAGGTTTAGAACCCAACTCTCCCAACCTAGGGCCCGTTGTTTGGGTTCAAGCTGTTTTGCCCACTGTTACCAACATCACTGGTGTTGTTGTGCCCATTGGCACCTGGTTAGGTGTCTGTTGGTCCCCTTTTGTGCTGGGTAGCAGCCTGTAGCTAGGGACTTGCCCATGTTGGAGGACTACCATCCTGCTTGCCCTCGGAGAAAGCAGAGTCGCTTACCTGTAACAGGTGTTCTCCTAGGACAGTTGGATGTTAGTTCTCACGAGACCCGCCCCCCCATCCCTCAGAGTTTCGTTTCTCCTGTATTTTTATTGGAATTCTAAGTTGCAAGACTGAAGAGGGACACCCCGCATGGTGTAGGGCATGCTGGACATGCTCTGTTTTACGCATCAGGCTCCATCTGATGATTTCACCAATGTGTGAGAACTAATATCCTGCTGTCCTGTTACAGGTAAGCAACTCTGCTTTATATGTTATGCCTATAGAATAATAGGACTCTATAAGCCAAGAGTAGCATAGTGGCGTATCCACAATTAATATGCATGAGAGAGATTTGTATGCAGTACCCTCCATTGTATGTAGATCTCTCTCATGCATACTCATTCTGGATATCCTGAACACCAGGACCATTTGTAGCTCTTAAGGACTGGATTAGGCCACCCATGCCATAACCGCTGCATTATTTAAAAAGTGTTGGAAGGAGGATAACCAATGGGACAGTGCTATATCAGGGTACAAATTATATCGCAATGATAGGGAGGATCAACTTGGTGGGGGTGTGGCACTTTATGTCCGGGAGGGTATAGAGTCCAACAGGCTAAAGATCATACAAGAGACTAAATGCTCAGTAGAATCTATATGGGTAGAAATCCCATGTGTGTTGGGTAAGAGTATAGTGATAGGAGTATACTACCGTCCACCTGGACAAAATGGTCAGACAGATGATGAAATGCTAAGAGAAATCAGGGAAGCAAACCAATTTGGCAGTGCAATAATAATGGGAGATTTCAATTACCCCAATATTGACTGGGTAAATGTAACATCAGGACTTGCTAGAGATATAAAGTTCCTGGATGTAATAAATGATTGTTTCATGGAGCAATTGGTTCAGGAACCAACAAGAGAGGGAGCTATTTTAGATTTAATTCTTAGTGGAACACAGGATTTGGTGAGAGAGGTAACGGTGGTGGGGCCACTTGGCAACAGTGATCATAACATGATCAAATTTAAACTAATAACTGGTAGGGGGACAATAAGTAAATCTGCAGCTCTAACACTAAACTTTCAAAAGGGAAACTTTGATAAAATGAGGAAAATAGTCAGAAAAAAACTGAAAGGTGCAGCTGCAAAGGTTAAAAGTGTTCAACAGGCTTGGACATTGTTTAAAAATACAATCCTAGAGGCGCAGTCCATATGTATTCCACGCATTAAGAAAGGAGGAAGGAAGGCAAAACGATTACCGTCATGGTTAAAAGGTGAGGTGAAAGAGGCTATTTTAGCCAAAAAATCATCCTTCAAAAATTGGAAGAAAGATCCATCTGAAGAAAATAGGATAAAACATAAGCATTGTCAAGTTAAGTGTAAAACATTGATAAAACAAGCGAAGAGAGAATTTGAAATGAAGTTGGCCATAGAGGCAAAAACTCATAATAAAAACTTTTTTAAATATATCCAAAGCAAGAAACCTGTGAGGGAGTCGGTTGGACCATTAGATGACCGAGGGGTTAAAGGGGCTCTTAGGGAAGATAAGGCCATTGCAGAAAGACTAAATGAATTCTTTGCTTCCGTGTTTACTAGTGAGGATGTTGGGGAGATACCAGTTCCGGAGTTGGTTTTCAGGGGTGATGAGTCAGACGAACTGAACGAAATCACTGTCAACCTGAAAGATGTAGTAGGCCAGATTGACAAACTAAAGAGTAGCAAGTCACCTGGACCGGATGGTATGCATCCCAGGGTACTAAAGGAACTCAAAAATGAAATTTCTGACCTATTAGTTAAAATTTGTAACCTATCATTAAAATCATCCATTGTACCTGAAGACTGGAGGGTGGCCAATGTAACCCCAATATTTAAAAAAGGCTCCAGGGGTGATCCGGGTAACTATAGACCAGTGAGCCTAACTTCAGTGCCGGGAAAAATAGTGGAAACTATCCTCAAGATCAAAATTGTAGAGCATATAGAAAGACATGATTTAATGGGACACAGTCAACATGGATTTACCCAAGGGAAGTCTTGCCTAACAAACCTTCATTTTTTTGAAGGGGTTAATAAACATGTGGATAAAGGTGAACCGGTAGATGTAGTGTATTTGGATTTTCAGAAGGCGTTTGACAAAGTCCCTCATGAGAGGCTTCTACGAAAACTAAAAAGTCATGGGATAGGAGGTGATGTCCTTTCGTGGATTACAAACTGGTTAAAAGACAGGAAACAGAGAGTAGGACTAAATGGTCAATTTTCTCAGTGGAAAAGGGTAAACAGTGGAGTGCCTCAGGGATCTGTACTTGGACCGGTGCTTTTCAATATATATATCAATGATCTGGAAAGGAATACGATGAGTGACGTTATCAAATTTGCAGATGATACAAAATTATTCAGAGTAGTTAAATCACAAGCAGACTGTGATACATTACAGGAGGACCTTGCAAGACTGGAAGATTGGGCATCCAAATGGCAGATGAAATTTAATGTGGACAAGTGCAAGGTGTTGCATATAGGGAAAAATAACCCTAGCTGTAGTTACACGATGTTAGGTTCCATATTAGGAGCTACCACCCAAGAAAGAGATCTAGGCGTCATAGTAGATAATACATTGAAATCGTCAGCTCAGTGTGCTGCAGCAGTCAAAAAAGCAAATAAAATGTTAGGAATTATTAGGAAGGGAATGGTTAATAAAACGGAAAATGTCATAATGCCTCTATATCGCTCCATGGTGAGACCACACCTTGAATACTGTGTACAATTCTGGTCGCCGTATCTCAAAAAAGATATAGTTGCAATGGAGAAGGTACAGAGAAGGGCAACCAAAATGATAAAGGGGATGGAACAGCTCCCCTATGAGGAAAGGCTGAAGAGGTTAGGGCTGTTCAGCTTGGAGAAGAGACGGCTGAGGGGGGATATCATAGAGGTCTTTAAGATCATGAGAGGTCTTGAACGAGTAGATGTGACTCGGTTATTTACACTTTCGAATAATAGAAGGACTAGGGGGCATTCCATGAAGTTAGCAAGTAGCACATTTAAGACTAATCGGAGAAAATTCTTTTTCACTCAACGCACAATAAATCTCTGGAATTTGTTGCCAGAGGATGTGGTTAGTGCAGTTAGTGTAGCTGGGTTCAAAAAAGGTTTGGATAAGTTCTTGGAAGAGAAGTCCATTAACTGCTATTAATCAAGTTTACTTAGGGAATAGTCACTGCTATTAATTGCATCAGTAGCATGGGATCTTCTAGGTGTTTGGGTAATTGCCAGGTTCTTGTGGCCTGGTTTGGCCTCTGTTGGAAACAGGATGCTGGGCTTGATGGACCCTTGGTCTGACCCAGCATGGCAGTTTCTTATGTTCTTATGTGTTTCTGATATTGTTTTGCAGTTTGTTAAGCATCACATTTCTTGTGTGTACATTTGTACTTGCAGACTTACTTGTAAGAATGTTAAGAACATAAGAAATTGTCATACTGATTCAGACCAAGGGTCCATCAAGCCCAGCATCTTGTTTACAGCAGTGGCCAATCCAGGTTACAAGTATCTGGCAAGTACCCACGCAGTAAATAAATCCCATTCTTCTAATTTTGGTTATAAGTAGTAGCTATTGCCTATGTCAACTTGATTAATAGCATTTTATGGACTTCTTCTCCAGGAATTTGTCCAAACCTTTTTTTTTAAACCCAGCTATGCTAACTGTCCTAACCACATCCTTTATCAATGAATTCTGGAGCTTAATTGTGCATTGAATGAAAAATAATTTTCTCAGATTTGTTTTAAATATGCTGCTTGCTAACTTCATGGCGTGCCCTCTAGTTCTTGTATTATCTGAAAGAGTAAATAACTTATTCCCATTTACCATTTCTACTGCTCTTATAATTCTATAGCCTCCGTCTCTTCTCCAAGGTGAAAAGCCCTAGCCTCTAGCTTTATTTCATAGGGGAGCCATGCCATCAACTTTATTAGTTTAGTCACCCTTTTCTGTACCTTTTCTAGTGCATATATCTTTTTTTTTTTAATTTATTTGTATTAATTTCAACAATTTAAAGCAAGCATAACCTTACTTACAGAACACAAAAATGATTTATCTGAAAAAAAAGGTAAAATAGAAAAATAGAAAACAATTACATCTAATGATCAATCATTTTTTCAAAGGAAAAACATAACATGGCTTAGGGAGGGCAGTAATAAATGGGAGACAAAAAGGAAAGAAACAGGCTTAACATGTTAAAGGCAACAAAAATTCTTTGGATCTATATGAACCTACTAATTTCCAGGAGAAGAAGACAATAATACTCCTGTAGTTAATAAGTGATTTGAGTTGTTCAGGAAGAAGGAATACAAAATATTCATTGTGAGAACGAATTATACATTTACAGGGATATCGTAGCACAAATGAAAACCCTAGAGATGTAATCTGAGATCTAAGAGTGAGAAAAACATGTCTTAATTCTTGAGTAGCTCGTATCCGGAAAAATATGACCATAAAAAGGAACAGAAATGTTCTTAAAGTATATTTTCATTACCTCGCTCAATTCTTCTTCAGAAATGAGAGACAGGAAGATAAGCATTTGTAGATCTCCGCATTGGAGTTTTCGAGAAATTGAGTTATATTTCCAAAAATATCCAAGTGTTTATCTGAGATGATCTCTTTTAACGTGCCACTGGGAGGAAAAACATCTTATTTATAGAAGGAACCTTTTCAACATCAAACCGCAAAATTTCAAGAAAATATTTCCTCAAAGTAGAGTAGGAATCATCCCCCACAATCTTTGGAAAATTCAAAAAACGAAGATTTAAGTGTCGAGTATAATTCTTCAGCGACTCCAACCTCTCAGAACAGTTACTGAGATCTTTATTCATCTTAGCATTACAGGATTGAATCTTAATATTGGCAGACTCGGATGCCAATACATGAGTTTTTAATTCACGAGTTGACCATCGTATCTTTCCCCCTGGTATCGACCTTTGCAGTAAGATTATCAATTTTTGTTTGGCATTCTTTCATAGAGCATCCAAACCCAGCAATCAGGTCCCATATAGCATCTAAGGTTACAACTGCTAGCTTGGATGGAAGATGGAAAGACTCATCCATAGGTCCATGAAATAAAATCCCTGGAACATACTTCACCGACACTGCAGGAGCCTTTCCAAGCTTTTCCCGGGTCTCACAGTAGAAGAAGTAACAGGACAAACCACCAGAACAGAAACGTCCAAGGCTTCCAATATACACACAGAGAACAGAGGCTGCAACAGACGAGCTCCACTCCAACCTCCCATTGCTGGAGCTGGAGAAACGTCATCACCCAGTGCTGCAGTCAGATGCAGAGAGTCTGTGATCACAGGAGCCATCGGGAGCCGAGGATCTGGGGGACTCAGAGTGACTTCCCCAGGCAAGTCTGGTGCTTTCTCACCGGGAAGCCAGGTACCCCCTCAGTTGTTTCCAGTCCAGATGTGTAAGATGAAATTAGGCGCTGCTCAGAAGGGAGGGAGGTGTCTGGGAGAAAGACACAAACCTTCCCTTTGCATTTAGCCGGCATACTTGGAGGAAAAATGTAGAAGAAACCGGGGAGCAGTTAAGTGCGCTGGCTCATGCCACTATATAGCCCTCCCGAAAAACTCCCCGCTTTTTTTGAGATGCGGCGACGAGAATTGCACACAGTACTCAAGGAACAAAACAGAGGTATTATGACATTTTCCGTTATATTCACCATTCCTTTCCTAATATACTGATTGTTTTTTTGACACTGAGCCAATAATTTAAATGTATTGTCCACTATGATGTCTTGATCTTTTTCCTGGGTGGTAACTTCTAACACCTAATAGCACATATCTAGTGTGTGGGTTACTTTCCCCTGTGAATCACTTTACACTAGTCCACATAAAATTTCATCTGTCATTTGAATGCCCAGTCTTACAAAGTCTTCCTGCAATTTATCACAATCCACTTGTGATTTAACAACTCTGAATAATTTTGTGTCATTTGCAAATTTGATCACCTCACTTGTTGTTCCCCTTTCCAGATCATTTATGTTACGCCCATCGGTCGCAGACGGCTGCGACCTCTGTTGCTCACCTCCTTTTTTGCAGTTTTGACTCTGTGAGGAAGACTTGCGGCCTCCGCCAGCTATCGCCGGCCTGCCCACCATTCCCGGGACTCCCTGGATGCCAAAAAACGTTGTGCCAAATCATACGGCTGATTTTTAAAGTCCTCCAAAGAAGAACATAGAAATGCTTTAAGTCATGTTCACTGGAATTCCAAAAAAAACCCGATGATTATACAATTGGGAAGTTCATTGGGTACCTTTGTCATTTTTGTTATCCATAGCTCAATTGTTATTGCAACATAACTATTTCATGTTTTCTGATCGTTTTTATTTACAGATCCATGGGACTGCTATGGGGTTCTCAATTGCCCCATCTGTTGCCAACTTGGTTATGAATAGATTGGAATGCACATACATCTATAAATCTCCGTGTTTTCAATATGTTTCTTTTGGATTTGATATATAGATGACCTGTTTTTTTGGAATTACAGTGAACATCTTAAGGCATTTTTTGGAATGGGTAAACACCATTGATAGTGATTTGAAATTCACTTTTCAGTTTGATTTTTCTAAAATCCCATTTTTGGATATTTGGATAATTAACACAGGCATTCATATACAAACTATATTACATCTCAAGGCAATTGACAGAAATACTTTATTGAGATATCATAGCTTTCATCCGAGGGCTTTTAAAAATGGACTTCCAGCCAGTCAATTCTTCCATCTGTGTCGTCTATGTTCTTCTTTGGAGGACTTTAAAAATATGTTGTATGATTTGGCACAATGTTTTTTGGAACAGGGTTACCCATTATCAGCAATACGGGTCGCGAATAAAAGAGAGTTATATTCGCCTAGAGCCTCTTTATTGGACTATCAAACCAGAAGTTCTTCATCCCAACAAGTCTGCGTATTACAACACACAGACAAATCATCTGTCATTGTTCAAAGTTTTACAACTACATTCAATATTTGCGGAGGAACCGATGATATCCTTTCAAATAGGACCTAATATCAAAAACCAGGTTGTTTGCGCCGCCTTACCCAAAACTGGACAGTCATCCAATGATTTCGACCATAAGGCATGCGGAAAATGTGACATGTACGCATTTACCATACAAGGAATTTCATGGCAGCATCCAATTACTGGCAGAAATTATAAGAAATCATTTTATAGTGATTGTAATTCTCATAATGTTGTGTATGTGTTGCAATGCTCCTGTCCTCAACTTTACGTCGGCCGGACTTCTCGTCCAATCAGGATACAATTGCAGGAACATCGCTAGTCGTTTTGTATACACACAACACAGAAGCTCCCATTGTCAAGCATTGTTTACTAAAACAACACACGTTTGATCAATTACAAGAGATATTTTGACCACATCCAAAATAGTCCAACAGGAGAGGTGATATTCGTTCACAGTTAAACTATAAAGAACAATGCTGGATTTTTAATTTGTCATCAGAATTCCTATCTGGTATGAATGAAAGCATTGAATGGATGACACTGATTTAAAGAGCTTTTTTTGGGTTATTTCATTGGTTCACATAGTCACATCTGTTTTGATTGGTTGAATTACAAGTCATAGCAGCATTTAAAAGCTTAGTTAAAAATGGCGGATCCATTAAAAATGCTATGGCCACTGAGTAGCAACAGGATAACATGTTCCATTGTTGAAAAGACAAGTATGTATTGAGTTATGTATTTTTCATGATTTGGGAATTACTCTTGGGCACTTTCATGATATTTTTTGTTTTATTTTTTAGAAAACCGTAAAATATATAGTTATTAAAGCCCCTGAGGAAGGTCCACGAAACACGCACTGTTTCGGGCAATATACCAGTGCCTCATGTGGGAGGAAAGGTTTCATGATAAGTGCCTCTTCTCAATTTTTTAATTTCAAGAAGAAATTATTTATTATTTTTAGAGAGGTAGCGTGGAGAAATGTAAGTGTGGATAACCCTGTGATTATAAGTTGGAGCAAATATATTATCACTTTGGTAATATATATAAGTGTTGTTTTACCTGTGACTGGTCCGACTTGCTGCCCTAGGCCGAGTTTGCCTTAAACTCCCACCAGTCTTCTTCTATTGGATCTTCGCCCTGCCAAATCGTATACGGACGCTAGCCTCTGCCTCCTCTTCCAGTACCCCTGTCTGTGTCGTCTCCGGTGGCACAGGCCTCTACACAAGAATTACAACAACTTTGGGAACACACCAAACAACTTCTACAGCAAGCTGGTCAAAAGGCAAAGAAGTTCTATGATGTCCATCATCGGGCAGCTCCTCAGTTGAACCCTGGATATAAAGTGTGGCTCAGCACCCGTTTTATTTGTTTGAAATTACCCTCAGCTCGCTTTGCTCCCAGATACATCAGGCCTTTCCCCATACTTCGCCGGCTGGGCCCGGTCAGTTATAGCCTTCATCTACCCACATTGCTTAAGATCCACAACATCTTCCACAACTCGCTATTGAAGCCGCTCATCCTATCTGAATTTTCTAAGAAACCGCCTGAACCCCAACCTCTGGCTGGTGAAGAGGATATAACATATCAGGTTGAGGACATCTTGGACGTGAGGAAGCGCAGAAAGTGTTCGAGTATCTGATCTCGTGTGAAGGATTTGGCCCCGAAGAGAACAGCTGGAAGCCTGCAGTCAATATCCTTGATAAAGAGCTGATCAAACAGCTCCATCCTTCTCACCCAAGAAAACCAAAACCCCCAGGGAGGGGCCCTAAGAAGGGTGGTACTATTATGCCCATCGGTCGAAGACAGCTATGACCTCTGTTGCTCACCTCCTGTTTTGCAGCTTTGATTCTGTGGAGAAGACTTGCGGCCTCTGCCAGCTATCGCCAGCCTGTCCACCGTTCCCAGGCCTCCCTGGATGTCGCGGAAGCTGCCGACCGCCATCTGGCCCTCGGAATCCCCTGCGCACACACAGGTCAGTTTTAAGCACATCATGGCAGGAGCCTCGGGGGCGTCCCCTCTGAATGATGTCAGTCCTCCAGGACATTTAAGCCAGCTGGTCCTGCCTACCGATGACTTGGCAACGAGTTCTTTCATTGCTGAATCCGCTTCACTCACTACGGACTTCCGTTCCAGGTCTACTCTTTTTGGTGTGAGACGCTCTGGGTAACTGCTCCTTGGGGGCCCTTCCTCGTCTCTGGCTATCAACTTCCCGGGGTCTCTCCTGGAACCTTTGCTATTGTGAGTATCTCCGCTCTACAGGCCTCTACCATACCATCTCTAGTGTGGAATCCTCTTCTGTGTACCCCACGCTGCAGGCCATTGCCGTGGAATCCTCTTCAGTGTATCCCGAGCTGCGGGCCACCACCGTACCATCTCTAGTGTGGAAACCTCATTGGTGTACCCCGCGCTTTGGACCACTACCTTACCATATCTAGTGAGGAACCTTCATCGGTATACCCCATACTGTGGACCACTACCATACCATCTCTAGTGTGGAACCCTCATCGATGTACCCTGCTCCTCGGATCTACAGTATCATCTCTACAGAGGTATTCCCTTGGGTATACCCCCATCGCACAGACTTTGTGACTTTGTCCTGCACTCCCCGCTTCATGGGCAGTGCCTTTCTGTTTCTCTAATAAAGACTCTATTCCACAGCTGTGTCTGACATCCACTGAGACCTCGCCTCCCAACGGTGAGGCTCACAGGGCTCCTCCCTGTGTGTGGTACCATCTCTCACCTCAGCCTAGGGCCCACATACCTACAAATCGTAACAATTTATAAATATATTAAAAAGCTCCGTTCCCAGTACAGTGGGATGACCTTGCTGGTGACCTTGCTGGTGACTGAAAGGAATCAGTAAGTTTTTGCTTGGGAAATTTTCTTTTTTAAAAGTATTGGGGTGAAAACTATTTGGGAATATTATTTTGTGTGTTTGTGCTTTTAATAGTCAGTAAAGCAGCGAATAAACAGAAGTTAGACTGTATTTTTAAATAGTCAGTAAGGAAGCTAATAAGCAGTAGTTAGTGTGTTTACTTTTAGTAGTCTGTAAGGCAGCTAATAAGCAGAAGTTAGAGTGTTTGTATATTAAAAACAAAAAAACAAACATGAAAAAGATAGCTAGAAGCTAGAAATAAGCTAGGAGCAGTGTATACCTAAGTAAAAAGGTTGAAAAGTTCAGTTACTCACCTTAGAAAGATGTTAAGGTAGTGTGATTTAGTTTGATTAGGTACCAACATTTGTTATTCGAGGAGAGCAGTGAGTCACTCTGGCTGACTAATTGAAGTTACTGTTTGTATTTTCCAACACATCCACCCCTAGTTCATCCTTTAATTTATAGGCAGCGCCACTTTCACAAAAAAAACCCAAAAAACAAACCTTATTGAGAGTTTGATCTTTCCCCTGTAGGCTACTATCAAACATATAGTGAATTCACTAATACATTTAAAGGAAGTTAATTAGACACATTCCTACTCCCATTGCAAACTAAAACGTAAGTAGGAACTGAACAAATTTGAGATTAAGGCAGCAGTCCAGCAGCAAGAGGAGGGCTTCCCAGTCTTTTGCACTGAGTGTCACATGTATGATTTTTTACCCGCCTGTGAAAAATTGTACTTGTGTATGTGATGCAAAATGCTCCTGGCTTTCAGAGAATGAGTTCAATCTCTGGAGGCTAGAGTGGCAGACCTGGAGGAGCTGAGGCAGACAGATAGGTATATAGATGAGACTTTCAGGGACATAGTAGCCAAGTCCAAACTTAAGACTGGCAGCCCTGCTGCTGCCTTGGAGGAAGAAGGTCTCATAAATGGAGAGCATCAACCTGGTGCAACAGGAAAGGATCCTGTAGCAAGGACCTGCTGTCCAGGTGGTACATTGTCCTTTCGCACCGAGGATATCTCCCCAAGGCCTACTGCCCAAGAGGGAAGGGTTAGGTCGGCCGTCATAGTTGGTGATTTGATTATTAGGAATGTAGATAGCCAGGTGGCTAGTGGGCATGAGGATCATCTAGTAACATGTCTACCTGGTGCGAAGGTGGTGGACCTCACACTTCATCTAGAAAGAAATTTAGACAGTGCTGGGGAGGAGCCAACTGTCGTGATACATGTGGGCACCAATGACATAGAAAAATGTGGGAGGGAGGTTCTGGAAGCCAAATTTAGGCTCTTAGGTAGAAAGCTTAAATCCAGAACCGCCAGGGTAGCATTCTCTGAAATGCTTCCTGTTCCACGTGCAGGTCCCCAGAGGCAGGCAGAGCTCCAGAGTCTCAATGCGTGGATTAGACGATGCTGCAAGGAAGAGGGATTCAGTTTTGTAAGGAACTAGGGAACCTTTTGGGGAAGGGGGAGTCTCTTCCGAAGGGACAGGGTCCACCTTAACCAGGGTGGAACCAGACTGCTGGTGCTAACCTATAAAAAGGAAATAGAGCAGCTTTTAAACTAGAAAATAGGGAAAAGCTGACAGTCGCTCAGCAGTGCATGGTTCGGAGGGAGGTATCTTAAAGGATACTAGTGATGCATTAGAATTGGGGCATCCCGACAGTGAGGTTCCAATAATAAGAAAACTAGTCCAAGTGCCTGTAACTAAAAACTCACCTGACCTAAAAAATTCTAACTTATCCCTTCCAAGTAAAAAGCAGAATGAAAATACAAACAAAAAACAAACGTTGAAATGTTTGTATGCTAATGCCAGAAGTCTAAGAAATAAGATGGGAGAATTAGAATGTATGTCAGTGAATGATGACATAGACTTAATTGGCATCTCAGAGACATGGTGGAAGGAGGACAACCAATGGGACAGTGCTATTCCGGGATACAAATTATATCGCAATGACAGAGAGGAGAACCCGGGAGGTGGTGTAGTGCTTTTGTCCAGGATGGCATAGACTCCAACAGGATAAACATCTTGCATGAGACTAAATGCACAATCGAAACTTTATGGGTAGAAATCCCTTGTGTGTTGGGGAAGACTATAGTGAATAGTATACTATCGTCCACCTGGTCAAGTTGGTGAGATGGACAGTGAAATGCTAAGAGAAATTAGGGAAACTAACCAAATTTGTAGTGCGGTAATAATGGGAGATTTCAATTCATCCAATATTAACTGGGTAAATGTATCATCGGGACATGCTAGAGAGATAAAATTCCTGGATGTAATAAATGACAGTTTTATGGAGCAATTAGTTCAGGAACTGACAAGAGAGGGAGCAATTTTAGATCTAATTATCCGTGGAGCACAGGATTTGGTGAGAGAGGTAACAGTGGTGGGGCCGCTTGATAGTAGTGATCATAATATGATAAAATTTGAATTAATGACTGGATTGGGGACAGTAAGCAAATCCAAGGCTCTCATGCTAAACTTTCAAAAGGGAAACTGATAAAATGAGAAAAATAGTTAGAAAAAAACTGAAAGGAGCAGCTACAAAGGTAAAAATTGTGCAAGAGGCCTGGTCATTGTTAAAAAATACTATCCTAGAAGCACAGTCCAGATGTATTCCACACATTAAGAAAGGTGGAAAGATGGTAAAAAGATTACCAGTATGGTTAATAGGTGAGGTGAAGGAAGAGGACCCAAGATGGCTGCACCTCGCGAGTAGGAGCTGAGAGAGGTCCTGCCACTCGTGCAAATTTTTCCTGTTGTTTTTCTCCCCATGCCTCTGAAAAGGAAGGGGAAAATAATCATCAGCGATGCAGCAGGAAATCATTCGGTTCTTAACCTCACAAGCTTCAAGAGTACCAGCTGTCGAGGAACCCTTGGAGCATGGAACCATGGGAGAGGCTCCTGCTCCGGAGGAGACAATGCTGAGACCAAAGCTTAGATCAGCCCCAATACAATGCTCAGGGCTCATGTTTCATCATGGCGCGCTTAGCGAGGAAAACCCTTCCGGTTTGCTAGCAGAGAATACAATGGACACCGTGGCTTCTCAGGCTGTTGCAGTGAGTGCGGTGGCATCGGGAGTGCCGAACAGCGTGGGGACATTAAGAACCGAACAGGTAGAAGGGGCAGTAGGGGTAAGTCTTATAGGTAATAACCTGCAATTGCTGATAGAGACAACCCCAGAATTTAAGCCCCTAAGGATTCCTGAATGCCCGGAGGTTGTAACAATGTCTTCTTTATTGGACTTGATGGTGTGGGTTGCTACCACAATGAATAATTTAAATACCAAAGTTGAGTACTTGGCATTCCAAAATACTCAAAGGTCTTCTGAAGTTGAAAAGAAAGTGGACTTGATCTCTACACAAGTCTTGGTCTTACAGGAAAAGGAACGAGAAAATCTTACTTTCAAGGCTGCAGTGGTTAAAGATAACCAATTTCTCACCAGAAGAGTGGAAGCTCTCGAAAATGTTAACAGACATTTAAATATAAGGATCTTAAACTTTCCTTGAATATTGGGAGAAATCCCTTATGTTTCCTTAAAAAGATTTTTTCAAGAGGTCCTTGGATTTGAGGAAGGGAATTTACCTGCAATAAATAAATGTCATTTTTTTTACCAAAAACATCTGTAAATTCCAATAGGTTAAATTTGCAAGAAAATTTGACCGAAATATTGGAGACTTCAGTTTTAGAATTGGATAGAGCTACTCTTTTGGTGTCTTTGATAACCTTAGCAAATGTGCAGAATGTTATGAGAAACTACTTTAGGAAGTTCCCAATTACCTATATGAATGTAAATGTAATTTTTTTCCTGACCCCCACTACCTCGTCTCCCATAAATTAAAGAAATGTGGAAGCTAGTAGAAGTGCAGCAATTAGCCTATAAAATTTTGTTGGTTTATATCTCCCCTGAATTACTGGATCCTTGTAATTAACACTATATTGATTTATGGATTTTAATGGAAGCTATAACTTTTTATTTTTTTCTTTCGCTTTTCTTGAGGTTGATTGATATTTGCTTAATGGAAACTATTGTTTAGACTTCTAATGTTTAGATTTCCATTGGTTTTTCATATTTTGTAAAATTTAAAATTGATAAATAAAGAATTAAAAAAAAAAGGTGAGGTGAAAGAAGCTATTTTATCCAAAACATCTTCTTCATTCAAAAATTGGAAGAAGGATCCAACCGAAGAAAATAGGATAATGCATAAGCAATCAATCTAATGCAGGTAACCTGCTGGTTTAAGCCAACCACAAAGAAACACTGGGTAGAGCAAAAGAGTTAACTCAAAGGTAGATAAAGGTGAACTGGTAGATGTAGTGTATTTGGATTTTCAGAAGGCGTTTGACAAAGTTCCTCATGAGAGGCTTCTAGCAAAAGTAAAAAGTCATGGGATAGGTGGTGATGTCCTTTCGTGGATTACAAACTGGCTAAAATAGAGAGTAGGATTAAATGGACAATTTTCTCAGTGGAAGGGAGTGGGCAGTGGAGTGCCTCAGGGATCTGTATTGGGACCCGAACTTTTCAATATATTTATAAATGATCTGGAAAGAAATACGACGAGTGAGTTAATCAAATTTGCAGATGATACAAAATTGTCCAGAGTAGTTAAATCACAAGCAGATTCTGATAAATTGCAGTGCAATAAATTGCAGTGCAATAAATAATGCAGTGTCACCTTGTGACACTGGAAAATTGGGCATCGAAATGGCAGTTGAAATTTAATGTGGATAAGTGCAAGGTGATGCCTATAAGGAAAAATAATCCATGCTATAGGTACACAGTGTTAGATTCCATATTAGGAGCTACCTTCCAAGAAAGAGATCTAGGCGTCATAGTGGATAATGCATTGAAATAATCTGTTCAGTGTGCTGCGGCAGTCAAAAAAAGCAAACAGAATGTTGGGAAGTATTAGAAAGGGAATGGTGAATAAAACAGAAAATGTTATAATGCCTCTGTATTGCTCCATGGTGAGACCGCACCTTGAATACTGTGTACAATTCTGGTCGCCGCATCTCAAAAAATATATAGTTGCGATGGAGAAGATACAGAGAAGGTCAACCAAATGATAAATGGAATAGAACAGCTCCCCTATGAGGAAAGACTAAAGAGGTTAGGACTTTTCAGCTTGGAGAAGAGACGACTGAGGGGGGATATGATAGAGGTGTTCGGTTATTTACTCTTTCAGATACTAGGAAGACTATGGGGAACTCCATGAAGTTAGCATGTGGCACATTTAAAACTAATCGGAGAAAGTTCTTTTTCACTCAGTGCGCAATTAAACTCTGGAATTTGTTGCCAGAGGATGTGGTTAGTGCAGTTAGTGTAGCTGTGTTTAAAAAAAGATTGAATACTTTCTTGGAGAAGTCCATTATCTTCTATTAATTGAGTTGACTTAGAAAATAGCCACTGTTATTACTAGCAACAGTAACATGGAATAGACTTAGATTTTGGGTACTTGCCAGGTTCTTATGGCCAGGATTGACCACTGTTGGAAACAGGAGCTGGGCTTGATGGACCGTTGGTCTGACCTATTATGGCATGTTCTTATGTATAGATCCCTGAGGCACTCCACTGTTTACCTTTCTTCACTGAGAAAATTGACCATTTAATTCTCCTTTCTTTTTCCTATCTTTTTACCATTTTGTAATCTATAAAAGGACATTGCCTCCTATTCCATGACGTTTTAATTTTCTTAGGAGTCTCTCATGTGGGACTTTGTCATACGTCTTCTGAAAATACACTAAATCTACTGGCTCTCCTTTATCCACGTTTATTAACCCCTTCAAAAAAATGTAGCAGATTTGTGAGGCCAGACTTCCCTTATCCATGCCAGCCCAATATACTCTTTATATGTTCTGTGATTTTGTGCTTTTAGAATAATTTTTTCCTGGCACTAAAATCAGGCTCACCAGTCTGTAATTTCCTGGATCACCCCAGAGCACTATTTAAATACTGGGGTTATACTGGCCACCCTCCAGTCTTCAAGTTCAATGGACAATTTTGATAGGTTTCAAATTACTGGTAATAGATCTCTCATTTCAATTTTTAGTTCTTTCAGATCCCTAGGGTGTATGCCATCTGATCTGGGTGATTTTCTACTCTTCAGTTTGACAATCTGCCCTACTATATTTTCCAGGTTCACCATGATTTGGATCAGTTATTTGAATCATCACCCTTGGAAACCATTTGCAGAATTTGTATCTTCCCAAATCCTCATTAGTAAACACCAAAGCAAAGAATTAATTTGGTCTTATTTTACCTAAATGTCCCTTTAACCCTTTGATCATCTAACAGCCCAACTAACTCCCTCAAGTCTTCCTACTTTGGATATACTTTAAAAAGTTTTTATTATGGTTATTTGCCTCTAGGGCCAGCTTCTTTTCAAATTCTTTCTTATCTTGTCATATCTATCTATTTATTTATTTATTTCAAAAATGTATAGTCTGCTGACCTTATCAATGTTTTACATTTAACTCGACCTATAAAACACCCACAATTTTTCCAGTGTTTAACACAAATTTTCTAAAACCTCTCCAGTGCTTACTGAAAAACGTATTACTATTTTTCATTTTTATTTCAATTTTTTATTTTTTTTATTGCACAACTGCAGCAACTGCTTTTAGACTGCTGTAACTTCTAAGAGACAAAACCTCAGACAGCACAGTAACAAGATCTTTTTTTGTTTTTTCTCTTGGTACTTAACCTGCCTCTTCTCTACTGCCATCACTGGTAAAAAAATAATAAATAAATAAACCCTTTCACTCTAGTTCTTCATAAAATAGGTTAACCATAACCTTTCATCTTTTAATTATTCTTTCTAACATTTATTTCACTAAATATTTCTGATGCAGTCAAACTTGTAAAACTGGCAACACAGTCACATATTGTTTAAACCCTAGTCGTGCAGTCCTTTGCAATTCTATGCACTTTATTTATTTAGGCATTTTATATACCGTCATTCCAATAGAAGGGCACAATGGTTTACAAAATCAATATTCATATTCTAGGTCGACACAACATTTAAAACGTGTTAATTAAGGGCTAAGACAGTAGTTACATAAATTCCATTTCAATAACCTTCATGTATTAGATGGTAAGTTTCTTAATCCACTCAGGCAAGGCCAGGGGCCAATCAGTGGTGGCAGCCCAGCAGTGCTCCAATCACCTGCCTGTGTTTGGGACTCAGCCTGACTCATTAGACTTCATTGTTTTCAATAGATTATTGTTCTTAACTATGCTGACATGGCCATGTTTCACTCTCCTTCAAGCTGCTTCAGGGCATGTGTTAGAAACAGTATTGAAAAATGCACTTGAACACAATCCATTTTTTGACATCTTGCAACAGCTATTTTTTATCATTTAACTTTCCAATGCTTATGATTTTCCTATTTTCCTATTTTCTTCTGATAGTTCCTTCTTCCAGTTTTTGAAGTAAGTTCTTTTGATTACAGAGGGGCAGCTCCTTGAAGATAGGAGTCCTGGAAAGCCTTTCCCTCGGAGAGCGGCCACTGGTAGGTGCAGGGCTGAAGGACTGAACCCGGAAGAGAGGGCGATTAGATGCTGCCCCTCCCCCGACATCATCGGGGAGTGACTGCTGTGCTATTTAAATCATTGCACAGCGGCGAGTGCCCCTGGGAGAGAATTTGCTAAAGAAAGTTTTGCATCAAACTAGATGGGGAAAAAAGAGAAAAATGAAGATTACAGCATCTACACTGGTGGAGAAGTCCATTAACGGCTATCAATCAAGTTTACTTAGGGGCGGATTTTCAGAGCCCTGCTCGCGTAAATCCGCCCAAAACCGGGCGGATTTACGCGAGCAGGGCCCTGCGCGCCGGGAAGCCTATTTTACATAGGCCTACCAGCGCGCGCAGAGCCCCGGGACTCGCGTAAGTCCCGGGGTTTTTGGAGGGGGCGTGTCGGGGGGGCGTGTCGGGGGCGGGCCCGAACCGCGCGGCGTTTTCGTGGCGTGTCGGGAGCGTTCCGGGGGCGTGGCTACGGCCCAGGGCGGCCCAGGGGCGTGGCCGCGCCCTCCAGACCCGCCCCCAGGTCGCGTCCCGGCGCGCAGGAGGCCCGCTGACGCGCGGGGATTTACGCCTCCCTCCGGGAGGCGTAAATCCCCCGACAAAGGTAAGGGGGGGGTTTAGACAGGGCCGGGCGGGTGGGTTAGGTAGGGGAAGGGAGGGGAAGGTGAGGGGAGGGCAAAGGAAAGTTCCCTCCGAGGCCGCTCCGATTTCGGAGCGGCCTTGGAGGGAACGGGGGTAGGCTGCGCGGCTCGGCGCGCGCTGGCTATACGAAATCGATAGCCTTGCGCGCGCCGATCCAGGATTTTAGCGGATACGCGCGGCTCCGCGCGTATCTACTAAAATCCAGCGTACTTTTGTTTGCGCCTGGAGCGCAAACAAAAGTAGGCTATTCGCGCTCGTTTTAAAATCCGCCCCTTAGGGAATAGCCACTGCTATTAATTGCATCAGTAGCATGGGATCTTCTTAGTGTTTGGGTAATTGCCAGGTTCTTGTGGCCTGGTTTGGCCTCTGTTGGAAACTGGATGCTGGGCTTGATGGACCCATGGTCTAACCCAGCATGGCAATTTCTTATGTTCTTAATAGCCTCTTTTACCTCATCTTTTAACCATGCTGGCAGTCGTTTGGTCTTTTTTCCACCTTTTTTTAAATGTGTGGAATACACCTAGACTGGGCTTTTAATATGGTATTTTTAAACAGTGTCTACGCATGTCCTACTTCTTAATCTTTGTAGCTGCACAATTCAATTTTTTTTAACTATTGTCCTTATTTTATCAAAATTTCCCCTTTGAAAGGTCAGAGCTAGATTTACTTAATGCTCTCCCTTCCAGTCATTAAGTCAAACTTGTTCATGTTTTGATCACTATTGCTAAGTGGACCCAGTACCATTTCCTCTTGCATCAAATCCTGCATTCCACTAATAATTAAATCTAAAATGACTTCCCCTCTTTTAAGTTCCTGAACAAATTGCCCCATGAAGCAGTCATTTCTTTCATTCAGGATCTTTATCTTTCTAGCATGTCTTGATGTTACATTTACCCAATCAATATTGGGGTAATTAAAATATGCCAAATTTATTAACTTTCCTAATTTTTCTTAGCATTTCATCATCTGTCTGATCATTTTGGCCAGATGGATGGTAGAGTACCCTCACACTATACTCTTCCCCAGTGCACATAGGATTTCTAGCCATAAAGATTCCTCTCTGCATTTAGTCTTCTGCAGCCTCTTTATCCTGTTGGACTCTATGCCATCCTGAACACAAAATGCCCCCCCCCCCCACCACCACCACTACCAAGATGATACACCTTATGGGCCAGATTTTTAAAGGAGCGCGTGCGGGGTACATTTGAGCACACTACCCGGCACGCACAAATGTACACCCGATTTTATAACATGCGCGCGCTCCCATGCGCATGTTATAAAATCCAGGGTCGGCGCGTGCAAGGAGGTGCACACTTGTGCACCTTTCATGCGCCGAGCCCAAAGGGAGCCCTGATGGCTTTCCCCGTTCCCTCCAAGGCCGCTCTGAAATCGGAGTGGCCTTGGAGGGAACTTTTTTTTCAATCCCCCCCCACCTTTCCCTCCCTTCCCATATCTAACTCACCCCCCCGGCCCTACCTAAATCCCCTCCCCTACAAGCCGCTGTGCCGGAGGACTCGGGACTGCCCCCGGACCGCTCATTTTTGAAAGCCCCGGGACATATGCTCGTCCCAGGGCTTGTGCGCGCCGCCGAGCCTATGCAAAATAGGCTCGGCGTGCGCAGGTGTAGGTTTTCGGGGGTTACGCGCATATATTACGTGTGTAACCCTTTGAAAGTCTACCCCTATCTTTGAAATATCATTTGTACCCTGGTATAGCACCCTGGTTTGTACCCGGGTTGCCCTCCTTCTACCAGTGCTATACATTCTAACTCTCCCATCTTATATCTTAGATTTCTGGCATTTGGCATATAAACATTTCAAAATATGTTTTTTGTTTATATTTTCAAGCTGCTTACTAGCTGACAGGGATATTTTGGAATCTTTTAATGTAGGTAATTCTTTTCTTATTGGCGCAATGACTACTTTTGCTTTTATTGGAATCTGTCTGTTGGGATACTCTAACTCTTCTGTTTCAATAGTATCTTACCTCCCTCCAAACCATGCACTTCTGAGCAGCTATCGGCTTAACCCCTTGTTCTAGTTAAAAAAGCTGCACTATCTTCTTTTTAAAGGTTAGTGCCAGCAGCCTGTGGTTTCACCGTGGTTAAGGTGGAGCTTGTCCTTTCAGAAAAGACTCCCCCATCCCTAAAAGGTTGTCCAGTTGCTTATGAAACTGAATCCCTCTTCCCTGCATTATTTTCTCATCCACGCATTGAAACTCTGGAGATCTGCCTGCCTCTGGGTTCCTGCACATGGAACAAGGAACATTTCAGAGAATGCTTACCTGGTAGTTCTGGATTTCACCTTTCTACCTAAAAGCCTAAATTTGGCTTCTAGATCCTCCCTCCCACATGTACCATGACAGCTGGCTTCTCCACAGCACTGTCTAAAATCTTAGGTGCACATGAGGTCTACCACCTTCACACCAGGCAGACAAGTTATCAAGTACTCCTCTTGTCCAACAGCCACCAGCCACCCAGGTATCTAGATTCCTAATAATTGAATAACCAATTATGACTGCCAACCTAACCCTTTCCTCCTGGGCAATAACCCTGGGAGGATTCATCCTTGGTGTGAGAGGATAATGCATCACGTGGAGAGCAGATCCTTGCTTCAGGATCACTTCCCGCTACAGAAGGGTGATGCTTTCCAAACAGGTGACCTTTCTCCTCCAAAGTGGTACTATTCTACAAAGTTATAAAAAGATTTTAATTTACTAGAATGTAATTATCTGGCTGCTTGCAGTCGCTGCACTGTATCTTTTATTATAGTGTCTGCAACAATCAGCTCCTATAAGAGCATGAGTTATTCTGGAAGGGATAAGCCCCTTCCAGTGTCTTTGGCATGGCATCTGTTCCAGCAGCACCTGTGAGTTCATATTTTCACTTGAGTTTGACTTCCTCTGCCTCCTTGGGTACCATTCCAATACTATGAACACCAATCAGAACTTGATTCTGTGGTTTGGTAGCATGGTCAATGTTCTTAAAGAGTTCCCTTTAGGTCTAGTGCTGAAATGTAGATTTGCTCTGGTTAGCATGCGTTTGTCACTAAGGGTGTCATTTATCAAAATGCGATAAGGCGTTTTCACATGCGTTAAGGGCTTATCGCATGCGAAAAGCCCCGTTAACGCATGCGATAGGCCCTTACAGCAGGCGAAAACATGTTTTAACGCATGCGATCGCACCATATCGTATGGTGCGATGCAAATTCCAAAAATAGGAGGAGTTAGGGGCGGAGAGTGGGCTGGGTTAGCCTGTCTGCAAAGAGCTATCACACAGCCATAATGCCGATTTTAACTACACCTCTTTGAATTGCATTAGGCGATAGCAGGTTTCATTGACCCTTTGCGATGTCTCCTGTAAGGCCTATTTCGAGAAAAGAGAGAAGAGAAAAGAGAGAGAAGAGCCATAATATTATGGTCCATAGGTAGGTATTTGTATCCCTATGGTAGGCTCACCTAGTAGCTCGAGGTGGGGATTAGGTAAGAGTGTAGGGGGTTAGGGGCCACTTTGACAGTGTACATGACACCTAAAAACAGAACAGTGGTCTCTTGTGAAGATTTGCTGGCCTTCGGAGTGAGGAAACTCACTCCAAGATGAGATTTGGGCAAGGTTCTCTCAACCTAACTTGATGTTACCCAGGTAGAGAGTCCATCAAGCTAGGTTGAGAGAACCTTGCCCAAATCTCATCTTGGAGTGAGTTTCCTCACTCCGAAGGCCATCAAATCTTCACAAGAGACCACTGTTCTGTTTGTAGGTGTCACGTAGAATGTCAAAATGGCCCCTAACCCCCTACACTCTTACCTAATCCCCACCTCGAGCTACTAGGTAGGCCTACCATAGGGATACAAATATCTACCTATGGGCCATGACATTATGGTCTCTCTCTCTCTCTCATTAACAATGGTCCCCTAGTGGTTGAATGCAGGAACAGGTCAGCACTTATCACAGAATCTGAAAAGGGTACCACAATTTGCACTAACTTAGCTCTTCACACAGGTAATTAGCACAAATTGCAATAAAACACACCCCTTTTGCTATCACATGCAGTACTTACTGCATTTTGATAAATCCAGGCCTTAGATTCTTACTATATTAAAAGTATATGGTCCCTGTTTTTACAGAATCTGCTTTTATATACATGCGGTGTTTTAAAATGTCCCTTATAATTATATAAAATGCTGATCTTGTCATGCTACCCTTTTCCCACAAAAAACTATAAATGGTGACAGCATACACTAAATATAGAATATGACTGTTTCCTTTTTGGATTTCTACTTTTGTGGCATAGTTGCCTGTATTTTAAAATTATAGCAAATGGGAAAGAAGAAGCATAGTCATAAATTTCAAGTTTAATCCATTTTGAATGGTTTCTGAAATATGTTGCAGATTTTCTAATGAGTCACCAAAACAATATTGTTTCCATTGAAACCATATAGCACTTTGATGCAAATGTTTTCCAAAATAAAATGTGCACATGTCAGCCAGCTTAAAATTCACTTAGCCATTTAGGGCTGTTTTAATTGGGTTATTCATTGTTTTAAACATGTAAAAGGCATGCAAGTCTTTGAACATTTAAATGCTTCCTGTTCCACCTGCAGGTCCCTAGAGGCAGGCAGAGCTCCAAAGTTTCAATGCATGGATGAGACGATGGTGCAGGGAAGAGGGATTTAGCTTTGTAAGGAACTGGGGAAACTTTTGGGGAAAGGGGAGTCTTTTCCAAAAGGATGGACTCCACCTTAACCAGAGTGGAACCAAGCTGCTGGCACTAACTTTCAAAAAGGAGATAGAGCAGCTTTTAAACTAGAACAATGGGGAAAGCCGACAGTCACTCAGCAGTGCATGGTTTGGAGAAATGTATCCTTGAAGGATACTAATGAAACAGGAGAGTTAGTGCATCCCAACAGAGAGGTTCCATTAAAAGCAAACATAGTCCATGTGCCTATATGTAAAAAATCACCGAACCTAATGATTTCCGAATTATCCCTAACAACTGAAAAACAGGTTGTTAATACAAACAAAAAACACACTTTGAAATGTCTGTATGCCAGTGCCAGAAGTCTAAGAAGTAAGATGGGAGAGTTAGAGTGTATAGCAGCAAATGATGAGACTGACATAATTGGCATCACAGACACTTGGTGGAAGGAGGATAACCAATGGGACAGTGCAATATCAGGGTACAAATTATATCACAATGATTGGGAGAATCAATTTGGTGGGGGTGTGGCACTTTATGTCCGGGAGGGTATAGAGTCCAGCAGGATAAAGATCACACAAGAGACTAAATGCTCAGTAGAATCTATATGGGTAGAAATCCCATGTGTGTTGGGTAAGAGTATAGTGATAGGAGTATACTACCGTCCACCTGGAGAAAATGGTCAGACAGATGATGAAATGCTAAGAAAAATCAGGGAAGCTAACCAATTTGGCAGTGCAATAATAATGGGAGATTTCAATTATCAAAGAAAAGACATAATACAAATTTGACTAATTACGTATCAATACTTAGACTGTAATATTCACTTTGGTATAACAAATTTATAGGTTAGGGACCTTCATAACATCCACGGTGCTGCAAGTTAGTACTTGTCTTTTGCACCTTTGTGAATCATATTTAATCATCGGTCCAGTAGTCCATTGAAGAGACACAAAATTATATGCATTTTGAGACTTTCATCTTATATTTTTCAATTTTTAGTTAGTATAAAATTGACGGGAGTACTTCCCTGTTTTGCACTCAGCTCTTGCCTGAGTCAGGGGTCTGACACGCGCATTTCGCGGTCCGCTGCTTCAGGGATGGTTCTGGCTGACTTGTGTTGCCCGGCGCATTACACCACAGTGCTGCTGTGGGTACATGCTGCACTTTAAAGATTCACGGGGGTCCCGTTAGTTATTTCTAAAAAACGAAACACTTTGAAGGTAAAACATCTTAAAAAACTTAAACACTGAATTTTTGTAAACTCAAACACCAAACTTTTTATGAATGGACACATCGCTCTCAGTGGGAAAAAAACACCAGCACTTACTGGACCTGCCTTCTCATGTGGTTTCAGCGTATCAGCTAGATATACAGCTGAAAAGAGCTTACTTTATAGATAGATTTCCTGATCTCACCTGATTTAATAAATTCACCATGATTTTACTGGGAAATCACATAAAGTGATGCCACTCGATTTCCTTATTTAGTCCACCTGGGGTCACTGATTGATATAGGAAAATCCACTTTCGTTCACACTGCCGAAGCTGTAAAATTCTGTCACCGCCCCTCCAATGTGATTTGACTGTTTTCAGGATTGTCCACTTGATATCTTTAAACTCATGGTTATATTCCTTGAAGTGGGCAACTAAGGGTTCCTCGAGTCTATCTGTGTTTAAACAACACTTGTGCTGAGTTAAGCGAGTTTTAATTTGTCATTTAGTCATGTCCACATATGTAAGCGGACATGGGCAAAAAAATCACATATCATAAAAGTAGAATGACAAATAAAATTTGGTAACAAACACTTTGCCCGCAGCTGTAGTGATGAAAATAGTGAGAAAAAACTGAAAGGTGCAGCTGCAAAGGTTAAAAGTGTTCAATAGGCATGGACATTGTTTAAAAATACAATCCTAGAAGTGCAGTCCATATGTATTCCACACATTAAGAAAGGTGGAAGGAAGGCAAAACGATTACCATCATGGTTAAAAGGTGAGGTGAAAGAGGCTATTTTAGCCAAAAAAAATCCTTAAAAAATTGGAAGAAGGAACCATCTGAAGAAAATAGGATAAAACATAAGCATTGTCAAGTTAAATGTAAAACATTGATAAGACAGGCGAAGAGAGAATTTGAAATGAAGTTGGCCATAGAGGCAAAAACTCATAATAAAAACTTTAAATATATCCAAAGCAAGAAACCTGTGAGGGAGTCGGTTGGACCATTAGATGACTGAGGGGTGTAGGGGCTCTTAGGGAAGATACGACCATTGCAGAAAGTCTAAATGAATTCTTTGCTTCCGTGTTTACTAATGAGGATATTGGGGAGATACCAGTTCCGGAGATAGTTTTCAGGGGTGATGAGTCAGATGAACTGAACGAAATCACTGTGAACCTGGAAGATGTAGTAGGCCAGATTGACAAACTAAAGAGTAGCAAATTACCTGGACCGGATGGTATGCATCCTAGGGTACTGAAGGAGCTAAAAAATGAAATTTCTGATCTATTAGTTAAAATTTGTAACCTATCATTAAAATCATCCATTGTACCTGAAGACTGGAGGGTGGCCAGTTTAACCCCAATATTTAAAAAAGTCTTCAGGGGTAATCCGGGTAACTAAAGACCAGTGAGCCTGACTTCAGTGCTGGGAAAAATAGTGGAAACTAGGGATGTGAATCGTGTGATCGATCATCTTAATGATCAATTTTGGCTGGGGGGGGGGGAGGGAAATCTGATCGTCATGTTTTGGTTTTTTTAAAAATCGTAAAAAATCGTAAATCGGGGGAGGGCGGGAAAACCGGCACACCAAAACAACCTATATCCCTCACAACATGGTTTTCGAAAAACATTATAGCACAGAGACACTACTACTGGCACTGACAGACAACATCATGAGAGGATTTGATAACGGTAAACATTACATTCTAGTGATGCTAGACCTCTCAGCAGCTTTTGATACTGTAAACCACAACATACTTTTAAATAGACTAGAAGAAATAGGATTAGGCAACAAAACAATCAGCTGGTTCAGATCATATCTAAGTAACAGATATTTTCAAGTTCAAATCAGAGATTCTATGTCAGAAAAAATAGACCTTCAGACAGTAGTACCACAGGGATCTGCCCTGTCTGCCACACTTTTCAACATATACCTACTGCCATTATGCCACCTGCTAGCCGGCCTGGGAATCACTCACTACATATACGCAGACGATATTCAATTTATATTACCCATTGACGATACAATTGAGAAAACATTAAACATAGTGAATATGTATCTAGACATCATCAGACAACTATTAAATCAAATGGAGCTAGTAATCAATATAGAGAAGACAGAATTCCTTCAACTAGAAAGAAAAAAAAACATGGAGATCTCACACAACCCAATCACACTAAATAACAACAAACAAATAATACTCGCAGAGAAAGTCCGGAATCTAGGAGTAATAATAGACACAGAACTAAGCTTAAAACAACATATATCCATAAAAGTAAAAGAAGGATACGCCAAACTCATGGTCCTCAGAAAACTTAAACCACTTCTAACGACCGCCAACTTTAGATCAGTACTACAAGCACTAATATTTGCAAGCACTGATTATTGCAATACCCTTCTACTAGGCTTACCATACACCTCCATAAGACCACTACAAATATTGCAGAACACGGCTATAGAGTATTAACTGGAAAAAGGAAGAGAGATCACATTACGGAAACACTGGCTGAGTTGCACTGGCTTCCCATTGAACAAAGAATACAGTACAAGACACTATGCACCATACACAAATTAATACACATCGAAAATGCAGACTGGCTGAACACAGCCCTTCGCGTACACATCCCCAACAGAAATTTAAGATCAGCCAACAAAGCGCTTCTGAGGATTCCATCAGTCAAGACAGCAAGACTAACACAGGTAAAAGAAAGGGCATTATCCTTAGCAGGACCCATATTATGGAACTCCATGCCATTGGAATTAAGACTACAAAGAGAAAACAAAACTTTCAGAAAAAATCTTAAAACTTGGCTATTCAAACAAGCCTTTCAAAAAGAGAAGGGAGAATAGAATCCAGGGAAATGCAAGGTTTAAACCAGGTAAGTGCAAGGGACAAAACACCCACGCAAACAGAAATCACTAAGGGTGTATGTTTTTGTTTTTAATAGAATTCATCAGTAAAGGATAAGTTACTTATAGAATGAGTCCTTGACTCAAAACTGCTATAGAATCAAACGGGACATGATAGCGTTCACTCTCATTTAACAACTAACATTGATTAAAACTATGTTACCGAACATTATGGCACCTGTGTAAACTGATAGAGGTTAATAGCATTTCTTTTGTGCCTTACTGTAAACCGTTGTGACGGTACCCACCTTAACGACGGTATAGAAAAAGTTTTAAATAAATAAAAAAATAAATAACCCTAAAACCCACCCTGACCCTTTAAAACAAATCCCCCACCCTCCCGAACCCCCCCAAAATGTTTTAAATTACCTGGGGTCCAGTGGGGGGGTCCCGGCGTGATCTCCTGCGATCTCCCGCTCTCGGGCCATGGCTGCGTTAATAGAAATGGCGCCGGTGGCCCTTTGCCCTTACCATATGACAGGGCAAAGGTAGCGCCGGCGCCATTTTGGTTCCTGTCACCTGACGTCACGAGTGCAGGAGATCGCTCCCGGACCCCCGCTGGACCCCCAGGGACTTTTGGCCAGCTTGGGGGGGCCTTCTGATCCCCACAAGACTTGCCAAAAGTCCAGCGGGGGTCCGGGAGCGACCTCCTGCACTCGCGCCGTATTGCCAATATTCAAAATGGTGCCGGCGCTACTTATGCCCTCACTATGTCATACGGGTTCTCTCAACTTAGCTTGATGGACTCTCTACCTGGGTAACATCAAGCTAGGTTGAGAGAACCTTGCCCAAATCTCATCTTGGAGTGAGTTTCCTCACTCCGAAGGCCATCAAATCTTCACAAGAGACCACTGTTCTGTTCGTAGGTGTCACGTAGAATGTCAAAGTGGCCCCTAACCCTCTACACTCTTACCTAATCCCCACCTCGAGTTACTAGGTGGGCCTACCATAGGGATACAAATACCTGCCTATGGGCCATGATATTATGGTCTCTCTCTCTCTCTCTCTCTCTCTCTCTCTCTCTCTCTCTCTCTCTCTCTCTCTCTCTCTCTCTCTCTCTCTCTCTCTCTCGACTTATGGGAGACATTGCAAATGATGATAAACCTTACTGCACGGTCATGGCAGCTATTACACAATTGAAAGAGGTGTAGTTAAAATTGGTGTGATAGCTCTTTGCATCGCACCATACGATATGGTGCGATTGCATGTGTTAACAGGGTTTTTGCATGTGAAAACGCCTTATTGCATTTTGAAAAATGACCCCCTAAGATGTGGCAAACATCTTTGACTATTTTACCAGTAGCCAAGAAAACAGATCTTAAGTATTAAATACTATTACTATTTAACATTTCTATAACTGTACTCAATATACGCAGTGCTGTATAAAAATATATGCCCCGTTCAGTAAAGCTTAAAATCTAATGAAGACAAATATATAGAGCAAAATAAAATTTGGGAATTTCATTTATTAAGACACTGGGTAAAAATTAATGAGGCTGTTAGCAGGACAATCAGGGATTAAGATTTAAAATCAGTCTCAAAAAGGTGTTTTTTTTTTAAGACTGGATTGAAATAAGGCAAAAGAAGAGAGCATGATGCACCAACTCAGAAAGTTTATTCAAAGCATGTGGTGTAGTTAGGTGGAAAGTATGGAGTTGGGAATTGATGGTAGAGGGTAAATACTAGGGATGTGAATCGTTTTTTGACGATTTAAAATATCGTCCGATATATTTTAAATCGTCAAAAATCGTTAGGGCCACGATACAATACCAATTCCCCCGATTTATCGTCAAAAAATCGTAAATCGGGGGAAGGGGGAGGGCAGGAAAACCGGCACACTAAAACCCACCCCCGACCCTTTAAATTAAATCCCCCACCCTCCCGAACCCCCCCCCCCCAAATGCATTAAATTACCTGGGAGTCCTCCATAGCGGCGGTCCGTGGCTAAATCGGGGGAAGGGGGAGAGCACGAAAACCGGCACACTAGATCGTGAGGTCTTCAGCCGGCGCCATTTTTCAAAATGGCCGCCGCAAAATGGCGGCGGCCATAGACGAAAACGATTCGACGCAAGAGGTCGTTCCGGACCCCCGCTGGACTTTTGGCAAGTCTTGTGGGGGTCAGAAGGCCCCCCCAAGCTGGCCAAAAGTTCCTGGGGGTCCAGCGGGGGTCAAGGAGCGATTTCCTGCCGCAAATCGTTTTCCGTACGGAAAATGGCGCCGGCAGGAGATCGACTGCAGGAGGTCGTTCAGCGAGGTCCGGAACCCTCGCGAGATTTCCGGACCTCGCTGAACGACCTCCTGCAGTCGATCTCCTGCCGGCGCCATTTTCCGTACGGAAAACGATTCGCGGCAGGAAATCGCTCCTTGACCCCCGCTGGACCCCCAGGAACTTTTGGCCAGCTTGGGGGGGCCTCCTGACCCCCACAAGACTTGCCAAAAGTCCAGCGGGGGTCCGGAACGACCTCTTGCGTCGAATCGTTTTCGTCTATGGCCGCCGCCATTTTGCGGCAGCCATTTTGAAAAATGGCGCCGGCTGAAGACCTCACGATCTAGTGTGCCGGTTTTCGTGCTCTCCCCCTTCCCCCGATTTAGCCACGGACCGCCGCTACGGAGGACTCCCAGGTAATTTAATGCATTTGGGGGGGGGGTTCGGGAGGGTGGGGGATTTAATTTAAAGGGTCGGGGGTGGGATTTTAGGGGGTTTTAGTGTGCCGCTGGACCACCAGGTAATTTAAGGCATTTGGGGGGGGGGATTTAATTTAAAGGGTCGGGGGTGGGTTTTAGGGGGTTTTAGTGTGCCGGCTCACGATTTTAACGATTATGACGATACTTTACACACACAAACGGCAACAATACGATTCCCTCCCCCTCCCAGCCGAAATCGATCGTTAAGACGATCGAGGACACGATTCACATCTCTAGTAAATACATAGGAATGATGTGCATGAGGAGGGGTGCAGCAAGATGAGAGAATAGGTAGTGAGGGAGTTGCAGAGTGAAGACTCTTGTAGGTAAGAGGAGCTTGAACTGTATGCAGGGAATGGATAGGGAGCTAAAGTAGTGACTTGAGCAGAAAGGTAATATGAAGCTTGCTGGGCAGACTAGATGGGCCATTTGGTCTTCTTCTGCCGTCATTTCTATTTTTCTATGAGAGAGTGGTGGATGCCTGGAATGCCCTTCTGGAGGAAGTGGTGAAGTCAAAGGGGCGTGGGACAAACACTGTGGATCCATCAGGTCTAGAGGACGTGTATAAAGAGTAGGCAACAAAACACTGCACGGAGCGGCAGTAGCCACAGAGGCATTCACGGAGCGGGATGCCAGTGGCCAGTGGTTGGTGTTCCACCTTCATGGAGCGGAAGGATGGAGGGCTGCCATCTCCCAATTAAAAAAAACAAAAAAAACCAAAACAAAACAGGGATGGGTTTATGGGCTATAGGTATTACCAATTATTAGGCTTATTCAATTACCAATTATTAAGCTTTTCAATATTTGATGATAGTTAATGTGACTTTCAAGGCATACTTCACTTTCAATGCATATCCAGCATAGCTCCCTGCTTCAACAGCAGGGGAGAAGAAAAACTAATACTTCACACATATCCAGCATTGCTCTCTGCTTCAACGGCAGAGAGCTATGCTGCCGCTTACCCAACTAATCAAACTTAATATTTCACTTGGAAGCAGCTCCATCACTGCTCTCTACATTAATAGTGGGGGTGAAAGGGAAATAGAACCTAAGGTTACTAAGAGCCAAGAGAAACAGATAAGTATGAGAAAAAAAGAAGTGTAAAGCTTGCTGGGCAGACTGGATGGACCGATTGGTCTTCTTCTGCCGTCATTTCTATGTTTCTATGAATATAGCAACTTTGATGAAAAATAAGTCATGCAGCTGAATTTTTGATAGATTGTAGTGAAAAGACATGATTTTCTGGGAGACCTGTGAGGAGCAAATAATAGTAGTCTAAGTGGGAGGTGATGAGAAAGTGGATAATGATTCTTGCAGTGTGTTCAGAAAGGAAGGGATAGATTTTGAGACATTATAGAGAAAGAAATGACACATTTTATAGCAGTATTTTGAATATGTGTAGAGAAGGGAGAGTGGAGCCGAAGATGACTCGAAGGTTCCCAGATTGAGGGAACTGGGAGGATTACAGTGTTATCAAGGAGGATTAGGAGATGTGGGCTTGGGGGGAAAGATAAGGAGCTCCATCTTGGCCATGTTGAGTTTAAGATGGTGGTGGGATATCCAAGCAGCAATGTCAGACAAGCAGGCTGAGATCTGGGACTAGATTCCTGATTAAATTTCTGGTGTAGAGAGGTAAATCTGGGAATCATTATGATAAATATGGTATTGAAAGTCATGAGAGGAAATAAGAGTGTTAAGGGAATTATTATACAGAGAAAAGAGAAGAGGGCCCATGACAGAATCCTGAAGTCACCAATTGATAGTGGGATGGCAGTAGAGGAGGATCCACCAAAGGAAATGCTAAAAGTGTGATGGGAGAGGTAAAAAGAGAACCAAAATAGGACAGAGTCCTGAAATCTATTTGAGGACACAGAGGTTGGTAGTAATCAACAGTGTCAAAAGTAGCAGATACGTCAAGGAGGATAAAGGTCTTGGTTTTAGCCATAAACATGTCATTGGAGACTTTGGCAAGGGCTGTTTCTGTGGAATGTAGAGGGCAAAGCCAGACTAGAGTGGATCAAGAATGGCTTCAGATGAAAGAAAGTCAAGATACCAGTGGAGAACACATTCAAGTAGTTTAGAAGCAGAAGGGAGGAGAGAGATGAGACCATAGGTGGCAGAACATTTAGGGTCCATTGAGAGTTTTTTGAGGAATGGTGTGATCACAACATATTTGAAGGTAGCAGGAACAGTAGCAGTGGAAAGTGATAGATTATGTGGCAAATGGATGGCAATACTACAGTGGAGATGGAGCTGGGTGGGAATGGGGTCAAAGAAGCAAGTGAGTTTGGAGGAGAGGGGATTTGCAGTTTCCTTCACTATGACTTTAGAAAAGGGGAGAGCATGGCAAAGGCCAGGGGAAGGATAGAGGAAAGAAGTGGGGCCAAGGGAGGTAGAGGTGACATGGTTGAGAAATTAACTCATTTTGTAAAGCTTGTCATGGAAGCAGGCAATCATAGTCTGGGCAGAGAGTGAAGGGCTGAAGGGAAACAAAGTTTGAGGAGGGAAATGAGTGTGGCAAAGAGACAGGAGAATTTGTCAGACTAATGTAATAGTCTTGCTAGCAAGTGCAATAGCAGACTGAAAGGAGATCAGCATGAATTTGAAATGTATGAAGTTTGCATGAGCAAGAGGTTTCAGCCAGAGATGATCTGCAGAGTGGGCACAGGAATGTAGGAAGCAAATTCTAGGGGTGAGCCGAGGTTGGGGTAAGGGGAGGTACAAGAGTGTTTAAAGCAGAGGACAGTATAGTGTTGTAAGAAGAAATTTCTTCGTGAGTTGACTCAGACAATGTAGTGCAGGAAAGGAGAGATGAACATTAGTGGAGAGGATACAAGAGTTGAGACTGCTGACGGTGTTCATGGTGACTGGGCAAAGTTGTGGGCTAGGGAAAGAACATAAGAACATAAGAAAATGCCATACTGGGTCAGACCAAGGGTCCATCAAGCCCAGCATCCTGTTTCCAACAGTGGCCAATCCAGGCCATAAGAACCTGGCAAGTACCCAAAAACTAAGTCTATTCCATGTAACCATTGCTAATGGCAGTGGCTATTCTCTAAGTGAACTTAATAGCAGGTAATGGACTTCTCCTCCAAGAACTTATCCAATCCTTTTTTAAACCCAGCTATACTAACTGCACGAACCACATTCTCTGGCAACAAATTCCAGAGTTTAATTGTGCGTTGAGTAAAAAAGAACTTTCTCCGATTAGTTTTAAATGTGCCCCATGCTAACTTCATGGAGTGCCCCCTAGTCTTTCTACTATCCGAAAGAGTAAATAACCGATTCACATCTACCCATTCTAGACCTCTCATGATTTTAAACACCTCTATCATATCCCCCCTCAGTCGTCTCTTCTCCAAGCTGAAAAGTCCTAACCTCTTTAGTCTTTCCTCATAGGGGAGTTGTTCCATTCCCTTTATCATTTTGGTAGCCCTTCTCTGTACCTTCTCCATCGCAATTATATCTTTTTTGAGATGCGGCAACCAGAATTGTACACAGTATTCAAGGTGCGGTCTCACCATGGAGCGATACAGAGGCATTATGACATTTTCCGTTTTATTCATCATTCCTTTTCTAATAATTCCCAACATTCTGTTTGCTTTTTTGACTGCCGGAGCACACTGAACCGACAATTTCAATGTGTTATCCACTATGACACCTAGATCTCTTTCTTGGGTTGTAGCACCTAATATGGAACCAAACATTGTGTAATTATAGCATGGCTTATTTTTCCCTATATGCATCACCTTGCACTTATCCACATTAAATTTCATCTGCCGTTTGGATGCCCAATTTCCAGTCTCACAAGGTCTTCCTGCAATTTATCACAATCTGCTTGTGATTTAACTACTCTGAACAATTTTGTGTCATCTGCAAATTTGATTATCTCACTCGTCGTATTTCTTTCCAGATCATTTATAAATATATTGAACAGTAAGGGTCCCTATACAGATCCCTGAGGCACTCCACTGTCCACTCCCTTCCACTGAGAAAATTGCCCATTTAATCCTACTCTCTGTTTCCTGTTTTTTAGCCAGTTTGCAATCCACGAAAGGACATCGCTACCTATCCCATGACTTTTTACTTTTCCTAGAAGCCTCTCATGAGGAACTTTGTCAAACGCCTTCTGAAAATCCAAGTATACTATATCTACCCGTTCACCTTTATCCACATGTTTATTAACTCCTTCAAAAAAGTGAAACAGATTTGTGAGGCAAGACTTGCCCTGGGTAAAGCCATGCTGACTTTGTTCCATTAAACCATGTCTTTCTATATGTTCTGTGATTTTGATGTTTAGAACACTTTCCACTATTTTTCCTGGCACTGAAGTCAGGCTAACCGGTCTGTAGTTTCCCGGATCGCCCCTGGAGCCCTTTTTAAATATTGGGGTTACAGTTACTATCCTCCAGTCTTCAGGTACAATAGATGATTTTAATGATAAGTTACAAATTTTTACTAATAGGTCTGAAATTTCATTTTTTAGTTCCTTCAGAACTCTGGGGTGTATACCATCCGGTCTAGGTGATTTACTACTCTTCAGTTTGTCAATCAGGCCTACCACATCTTCTAGGTTCACCGTGATTTGATTCAGTCCAACTGAATCATTACCCATGAAAACCTTCTCCATTACGGGTACCTCCCCAACACCGAAGTAAAGAAATCATTTAATCTTTCTGCGATGGCCTTATCTTCTCTAAGTGCCCCTTTAACCCCTCGATCATCTAACAGTCCAACTGACTCCCTCACAGGCTTTCTGCTTCGGATATATT
The DNA here is from genome assembly GCF_901001135.1 of Rhinatrema bivittatum. Lineage (NCBI taxonomy): Eukaryota > Metazoa > Chordata > Amphibia > Gymnophiona > Rhinatrematidae > Rhinatrema > Rhinatrema bivittatum. The sequence goes on from NC_042616.1 coordinate 713,461,993, forward strand.
TAAAAAAGTTTTTACTGTGAGTTTTTGCCTCTACTGCCAACTTCTTTTCAAATTCTCTCTTAGCCTGTCTTATCAATGTCTTACATTTAACTTGCCAATGTTTATGCTTTATCCTATTTTCTTCTGTTGGATCCTTCTTCCAATTTTTGAATGAAGATCTTTTGGCTAAAATAGCTTCTTTTACCTCCCCTTTTAACCATGCCAGTAATCGTTTTGCCTTCTTTCCACCTTTCTTAATGTGTGGAATACATCTGGACTGTGCTTCTAGAATGGTATTTTTTAACAATGACCACGCCTCTTGGACATTTTTTACTTTTGTAGCTGCTCCTTTCAGTTTTTTTCTAACAATTTTTCTCATTTTATCAAAGTTTTCCTTTTGAAAGTTTAGCACGAGAGCCTTGGATTTGCACACTGTTCCTTTTCCAGTCATTAAATCAAATTTGATCATATTATGATCACTATTGCCAAGCGGCCCCACCACCGTTACCTCTCTCACCAAGTCCTGTGCTCCACTGAGAATTAGATCTAAAATTGCTCCCTCTTTCGTCGGTTCCTGAACCAATTGCTCCATAAAGCTATCATTTATTCCATCCAGGAATGTTATCTCTCTAGCGTGACCCGATGATACATTTACCCAGTCTATATTGGGGTAATTGAAGTCTCCCATTATTACTGCACTACCAATTTGATTAGCTTCCCTAATTTCTCTTAGCATTTCACTGTCCATCTCACCATCTTGACCAGGTGGACGGTAGTATACCCCTATCACTGTAGTCTTCCCTGACACACAAGGGATTTCTACCCATAAAGATTCAATTTTGTATTTAGTCTCATGCAGGATGTTTATCCTGTTGGACTCTATGCCATCCCGGACATAAAGCGCCACACCTCCTCCCGACTGCTCCTCTCTGTCATTGCGATATAATTTGTTCCCCGGTATAGCACTGTCCCACTGGTTATCCTCTTTCCACCATGTCTCTGAGATGCCAATTAAGTCTATGTCATCATTTACTGCTATACATTCTAATTCTCCCATCTTACTTCTTAGACTTCTGGCATTAGCATACAAACATTTCAAAGTTTGTTTTTTTTGTTTGTATTTTTATTCTGCTTTTTAATTGATAGGGATAAGTTAGAATTTTTTAGGTCAGGTGAGTTTTTAAGTTACAGGCACTTGGACTACTTTTCTAATTATTGGAACCTCACTGTCGGGATGCCCTAATTCTAATGCATCATTAGTATCCTTTAAAGATACCTCTCTCCGAACAATGCGCTGCTGAGCGACTGTCGGTTTTCCCCTTTGTTCTAGTTTAAAAGCTGCTCTATCTCCTTTTTAAAGGTTAGCGCCAGCAGTCTGGTTCCACCCCGGTTAAGGTGGAGCCCATCCCTTCGGAAGAGACTCCCCCTTCCCCAAAAGGTTCCCCAGTTCCTAACAAAACTGAATCCCTCTTCCTTGCACCATCGTCTCATCCACGCATTGAGACTCCGGAGCTCTTCCTGCCTCTGGTGACCTGCGCGTGGAACAGGGAGCATTTCAGAGAATGCTACCCTGGAGGTTCTGGATTTAATCTTTCTACCTAAGAGCCTAAATTTGGCTTCCAGAACCTCCCTCCCACATTTTAGTGTGTTTTAGTGTGAAAGTTATCAGATGATGGTCTGAGAGAGGAAGAACTGAGGTGGAGAAGTCTGAGAGACAGCAGTTGGAGGAAACAATTGTCCAGGTCATAACAAGGTCCAGTATCCCCATGACTCAGTTGTAGTAGAGACTGCTCTAGAAAGAGCAAAGAAGTCATAGCTTTTTCAAATATCCAGGCTGGAAAAGATCCCAGAATTTTGGACATCATTGGAAAGCTGATGTTTCAGTCTGCAGCACGCCAGAATAGAATTTCAGCTCATCAGTTTCAGATAGTGCAATATCTAAACAATTCTTTATAGAAAATGAAGGAATCTTTGTCACCCCTTCCTTTGGACCTTTATTCTTCTTTCATTTCACAGCTTAATGAAGCTGATAAATGTATGAACACCTCATTAACTCCATCTATGATGGCACTGATATCGCGTCTCATTCTGTTGTAGCAATAGGTGCAAGGCAGTTATTTTAGTTGAGAGCATCAAATCTCTGTGAAGATTTCATAAAAAATTGGCAAATGTTCAATGTCTGGGTAATAACTTGTTCAGAGAAAAAGTTCAAGAGAACATAAGCCTCATGACAATGTTTTACTGCTATACAAACTTTATTCACTGGTATTTCGGACACATTTTTTACTCAAACAAGGCATCCATCTCAAGTCAACAGAATACAGTATTACTAGGCTCGTAGGCATTATCAGCTGTAACAATATCAAAGGCAGCATTACCAAATGCAATCCTTTCAGCATTGTCATCAATAACCTTCAACTAAAGCTATGTCTAGAGAACAGAAACTCAGCAAAAATAATCTCAGCAATCTTCCCAAAAATTTACTCTGTTTTTGACTGTGTAGATTCTATACCTCTGTCTGGCAAAGGCTTTCCTATGGAGGGAACTCTTTGCTATTTTCTTCCCGAATGGTCTCTTCTTACCTTAGACCAATGGGTTTTCCATCTAATTCACAAGGGTTACAGCTTAAATTTTCAGAAGCGCCCACTTCTCCCATCTTTTCAGCACCATCATTTCTCACAGGACAAGCAGGATGGTAGTCCTCACAAATGGGTGACATCACAGGATGGATCCCAATCACGGAACACTTTTGTCAAAGTTTCCAGAGCTTTGACTGACCCCTACTGGGCATGTCCAGCATGGCACTAACCCTGCAACCAGCAGGGGTCCCCCTTCAGTTTTTTTTTTCCGTGCAGCAGTAGCCTCGCGGTTAAGGAGCTCTGCAGAGATTCCTGACGGAAATTTTCCTCACAGAATTATTAAAAGTTAATTCGCCCCACAGGGGTCCCTCCTTTAACTTTTTCAAGCTGCGGTACTCCAGTAAGTTTTTTCCCATTTTTCGTCTATTACCTTTGAGTTTGGCCCTTGCGGCCTACTGGCCGTCGACCGTACCGCGGCTCAATTTTTTCCATGGCCATGGCGTCGGGGTTCTGTCGGTGCTGGACTCTAATCGCACCATGTCCATCACAGACCCCCATAAAGTCTGTGTAATTGTCTTGGATGAGAGCATGATGTCTTGACCTGCACCAAATGTGCCCTAATGACACCAAAAGGTCACAAGGCCAGAATGGAGAAGATGGAACTTCTCTTCCGTGCTCAAACCCCGACTCCGTCCATTGCGTCGACGTTATCAGAACTGGCTCCGTCAACTTCGCGCCAGCATCGACCACCGCCCGGTGACCCTCCGGCGTCGATGACATCTCAGCCTTTGACACCCTCTATTCCCCCTCAGGACTGAGGGGATCGTAGAGACAAATATCGCCATCGAAAGTCTCGGACCATCAAGGGAGCAAAATCATCGACCTCGCCATTGTCCGAGCCACCGTCGAAGAAACCCTGTCCAGAAAAGGCACCGAGGCAACCCTCACCCGACAGGGTATCGGGAGCTGCAACTCCGCCTTTAATGGTGGTCCCTCCGGCTATGCCTCTGCCTCCTTCGTCTGTTCCGGAGCCGGGGCTGCTTGCTCCAGGTCTCTGAGAAGAACTGGACCGGATGGTTCAGGAGGCCATCGGCAAGGCGATGCAACGACACCAGGTTCCTTCGGCACCGACACTGGTACCGATTGTGGAACAGACCACTGACCCGATTCCAGCAGCATTAGCATCACTGCTCTCCAGGATGGAAGTGCTCATTGCCGCTTTTCCACCGATGGACCCCGGGTCACCGATGGCTCCGGTGCCCTACCTGCTTACTTTGTCATCAGGAGGAGAAACACCGTTCCGCATCCCTCCATTGGGAGTTCTGCCTCAGCCATCGATGCCGATTTGTCCCTCGCCTCCGATCCAACCATCTGTGCCTTCACGCCCGTCGGCGCCACCAAGCCATCCATCGATGCCTGCGCCGATGCCTTCATTGGTGCCTCCAATTATTCCTTCGATTCCTTTGGAGCCTAGACCAGGACCCTTGGGTATCCCACCACCCCATCCCCCTCTAGCTCCTAGAGGGACAGGTGCTGATGCCTATGATACTTGGACTGATGATTCCTCCCCAGACACCGATGATTTGCCTTCACCACATTCACCCACTGAAAGTAGAAAGCATTGTCCTCCAGATGACCTTTCCTTTATAAATTTTGTGAAGGAAATGTCTGAATTGGTTCCTTTCCAATTGCAGACTGAACAGGATGATAGACATCAGATGATGGAATTGCTTCAATTCCTAGATGCTCCCAAGGAAATAACCTCCATCATCCCTATCCACCAGATTCTTCTGGATCTCCTCAAGAAGAACTGGGAACATCCTGCCTCCATTGCTCCAGTCCACAGAAAAGCTGACATACCTATTTGGTGCAGTCAGCTCCAGGTTTTCAAAAACCTCAATTGGATCACCAGTCTCTAGTGGTAGAATCCGCACAGAAAAGAGCAAAAAGATCAAAGCCTCACACTTCTTTTCCTCCTGGCAAGGAACAGAAGTTTCTAGATGCCATTGGTCGCCGTGTCTTCCAAGGATCAATGCTCATCTCCCAAATTGCTGCTTATCAGCTCTATATGACCCAATATAATAGGGTCATTTTTAAGCAGTACAAGATTTAACAGACTCCCTGCCTCACCAATTTCAAGAGCAACTCCAAACCCTAGTAAACAAAGGGTTTGAGGCAGGCAAGCATGAGATCAGATCATCCTATGATATCTTTGATACTGCTACTAGAGTATCTGCCGCAGCTATTTCGGCAAGGAGATGGGCCTGGCTCAAGTCTTCCGACCTTCGCCCTGAGGTACAAGACAGGTTATCTGACCTACCCTGTGTAGGAGATAATCTGTTTGGAGAACAGATTCAATGGATGGTGGGGGAACTTAAGGACCATCATGAGACTCTTAGACAGCTCTCTCTCATACCTTCTGACTACTCTTCCAAACAGCCCTTCCGAAAGGACTCTAAAAAGTCATTCTTCCGCCCGAAGAAGTCCTACCCGCCACCAGCCAGATCCCGTTCCACAAGACCTTTTCAAAAAGCCCAGTCTCGTCAGACATGGAAACAATACAGCAAGCAGCTCTTCAACCAGGTCCTGCTTCATGTTTTTTACTTCTACCTAGAGAGCAACAGCCAGCTTCCATTGCCTCACATACCAGTGGGAGGTCAATTGTGCCACTTCAAAAACATATGGCACTCAATCACCTCAGACCAATGGGTACTGGCGATAATTGCTCAAGGTTACCATCTGAACTTTCTCTCCGTGCCACCGACTCCCCACCTCTACTGATGTGGAGAACATCTGATCAGTCCATCCTTCTGGATCAGGAGGTCTCCTTCCTTCTCCAGTCCAAGGCAATAGAACTCGTACCCTACTCTCAGCATGGCCTAGGATTCTATTTCCGGTACTTTCTAATCCCCAAAAAATCGGGAAACGTTCATCCTATTCTGGACCTATGGACCTTCAACAAGTACCTCCAGCGAGAGAAGTTCAAGATGGTAACCTTGGGCTCACTTCTTCCTCTTCTACAAAGAGGAGATTGGCTCTGCTCTCTCAACCTCCAGGACGCGTACACTCATATTGCGATAACTCCATCTCATCGCAAATACCTGAGGTTCCTAGTAGGCACCAAGCACTACCAGTACCGAGTGCTTCCATTCTGCCTAGCGTCTGAGCCACGAGTCTTCACAAAATGCCTCGTGGTAGTTGCAGCCTTCCTAAGGACACAGGGTATTCACATCTACCCCTATCTAGATGATTGGTTAATCAGGGCTCCCACTCAGCAAGCTGCTCTGTCGTCCCGCAATCTAACCTTACACACTCTAATTTCATTAGGATTTCTCATCAATTACAACAAATCCTCTTTAGTTCCATCTCAAACCTTGTCGTTCATTGGGGCAGACTTGGACACCTTGCAGGCTTTTCTACCTCGACAGCGAGCTCTCACTCTTGTGTCTCTTGCGCACCAGCTGCAGTCTCAGCACTCCATGCCTGCATGCCACTTTCTCATCCTCCTGGGACACATGGCGTCCTCAGTGCAAGTCACACCAATGGCCCGTTTGGCTATGAAAGTCATGCAGTGTGTCTATGGTCACAATGGACTCAAAGCATTCAGCCACTGTCAACCATTGTCCACGTAACCGACTCACTCCGTCAGTCTCTTGCCTGGTGGAGAAATCAGAACAATCTCCTCCAAGGCTTGCCCTTTCAGGATCCAGACCCTCGATTAACTCTCACCATCGATGCTTCCAACCTCGGCTGGGGAGCCCATGTGGCCAATCTGCAGACACAAGGATCTTGGTCTCCAGAGGAAGCCAAACACCAAATAAATTTCCTGGAGCTTCAAGCAATCAGATATGCTCTCAGGGCATTTCAGGATCGCTTCTCAAATCAAGTTATCCTGATCCAGACGGACAACTAGGTGGCCATGTGGTACATCAACAAACAGGGAGGCACGGGCTCCTTCCTTCTGTGTCAGGAAGCTGCACAGATATGGGCGGAAACTCTCTCCCATTCGATGTACCTCAGGGCCACCTGTTGCTGGGAGTGGATAATGTGTTGGCAGACAAGCTGAGTCACATCTTTCAACCGCACAAGTGGTCTCTCAACCCCTCAGTTGTGAACTCCATCTTCCAACAATGGGGATATCCTCAAATAGACCTCTTTGCATCTCCTCAAAACTGCAAAGTGGAGAACTTCTGCTCTCTCATTCGCAGCAAACACTCTCAACCCAGAGATGCATTCTCCCTCTTGTGGGCAACAGGTCTACTTTATGCATTCCCTCCACTTCCTCTTTTCTCGAAGACTCTCGTGAAGTTACGTCAAGACAAGGGAACCATGATTCTGATAGCACCTCATTGGCCACGCCAAGTGTGGTTTCCAGTACTTCAGGATCTCTCCATTCGCAGGCACATTCCCTTGGGAAAAGACCTGCTTCTGATCACTCAAAATGACGGGTGCCTCCGCCACCCCAATCTTCAAGCCTTGTCCCTGATGGCATGGATGTTGAATGGTTAATCCTTCAACCAGTTAACCTTTCTGAACCAGTTTCCCGTGTCTTGATTGCTTCACGGAAGCCTTCCACAAGAAAATCTTACTCTTACAAATGGAACAGGTTTACATCTTGGTGCTCTTCTCAGTCCCTTGACCCCTTTACCTGTCCAATCACGAAGTTTTTGGACTATCTCTGGCACTTGTCAGAGTCAGGTCTAAAAACGTCTTCCATCAGAATGCATGTCAGTATGGTAGCTGCCTTCCATAAAGGTGTCAGGGATGTTCCTATTTCAGTACAACCCCTTGTAACACATTTTCTGAAAGGCTTGCTTCACCTCAAGCCTCCACTGCGTCTTCTGGCCCCTTCTTGGGACCTTAACCTGGTTTTGGGTCAGCTCATGAAACCATCATTCGAGCCTCTTTACTCCTGTGACCTTCAATATCTCACATGGAAAGTGATTTTCCTTTTGGCAATCACTTTAGCTCGCAGAGTTAGTGAATTATAGGCCCTAGTTATCCATCCGCCTTACACTAAACGTCTGCAGGACCGGGCAGGGCAGTACTCCGCACTCACCCTAAATTCTTACCCAAGGTAGTTTTGGATTTTCATCTAAATCAATCCATCATACTACCTACTAGGGATGAGAATCGTGTGATCAATCGTCTTAACGATCGATTTTGGCTGGGGGGGAGGGAAATCTGATCGTCATGTTTGTTTGTTTGTTTTTTTTTAATCGTTAAAAATCGTAAATTGGGGGAGGGCGGGAAAACCGGCACACCAAAACAACCCTAAAACCCACCCTGACCCTTTAAAACAAATCCCCCACCCTCCCGAACCCCCCAAAATGTTTTAAATTACCTGGGGTCCAGTGGGGGGGTCCCGGCACGATCTCCCGCGATCTCCCGCTCTCGGGCCATGGCTGCGTTAATAGAAATGGTGCCGGTGGCCCTTTGCCCTTACCATATGACAGGGCAAAGGTAGCGCCGGCGCCATTTTGGTTCCTGACACCCGACGTTACGAGTGCAGGAGATCGCTCCCAATTCTATCTCTAATGGCATTGATGTTGAGAGCAGATTAATTCACTATAAGCCTTTTCCACAGGAATAAAAGTTGTAATTCCGGAAGAAAGAAGACCTTCAACTAGGTAATCATATATGCTTAAATGGAAGATATTTTCCTTATGTTCTGCTACTCTTAAATTAGTTCCTTTCAGCTTCCTTCATTCTTAAATATCAACTTAGTCTTTCGTACTCAGGATTGAAATCAAACTCTAAGTGCTGTAGCAGCTTACCATAGTCGCATAAATGATGATCTTCCTAACTCTCAATCCCCTTTTAAGGTGAGTTCATAAAGGGCATTTATAAACTTTGTTCTCTAATTAAGAGTCCTTCCAATCATTGGGATCTCAGTAAAGTTTTAGCAAAGCTAATGTCCAGTCCATTTGAACCTCTAGCTACAGTGTATCTTGAATATCTGTTTTGGAAAATATTATTTCTAATGCGATATCTTCAGCAAGTAAAGTAAGTGAGCTCCAGGCTTTTGTGACTTAAGAGCCTTTCACATGTTTTTTGTTTTTGTTTTTTTTTAAATAGTCATTCTAGTCCTTTATTTTACAAAAGATTGTATCTGTTTCATCTGGATCAGAGTATTATCTTGCCAACCTTTGTTTCCCTAAGCCTCATTCATCTAAAGCTGAATAGACTCCACACACTAGACTATAGAAGAGCTTGTTATTTTACTTAGAACTAAGTCTTTCTTAAAGTCTACACAACTTTTTTTATCATATGATTGAGCCAGACAATAGTACCAGTTAGGGCTTCATTTTCCAATATCGCAGTGGTAACGCATGAGGGGGCATGTCCTATGCAAATAAGGCATTTTTTGTGCAGTGGGGAAACATCGCCGCACGCGATGTTTTCGCCATTCGCGGAACTGGAGTCGCAAATCGCGAAAACATCGTGCACCGCGATAAAACAACCAATGAATCATCGGGGAGAGAGAGAGAGAGAGAGAGAGAGAGAGAGAGAGAGAGAGAGAGAGAGAGAGAGAGACTTCCTATAATGCCTGTGCCCTAGACAGGTATTTGTATCCCTATGGGAGGGCCACCTAGTAACTCGAGGTGGGGATTAGGTATGAGCGTAGGGGGTTGTGGGCCACTTTCACATTCAACATGAGACCTACGGAAAGAACAGTGGTCTCTAGTGAAGATTTGCTGGCTGTCGGAGTGAGGACACTCACTCCAAGAAGAGATTTGGGCAACATTCTCTCAACCTAGCTTGTTGTTGCCCAGGTAGAGTGTCCATCAAGCTAGGTTGAGAGAATGTTGCCCAAATCTCTTGCCGCGCTATCACTGCACACGATAACTTTACATAAACTCCACCCCCTGAATACTAAATTAAGAATTTGCATTCGCAAATCACGTTAACGGCGAATTTATCTCCTGTGGTAACTCCTTAGAAAATGACCCCCTTAACAAAAAGACTTTATCATTATGGTTCTCTAACTGCTTTTCATTCTGCTACATTCAGTCTGGAAAGTAACTACTTGCAAATGTTAAAATCCATCAATGTAGAGCAACATCTTCATCAATAGCCCATCTCAAGCCAACCTTAGATCAGGATATAGAATTAAGATTAGATACAGATTAAAAAAGATTTAGAAATGTTGTTGCTTCCGAGGGCATTTGTGTGGGATGCTTGTTAACTCGTGTTCTTTATTATGACTGGATTTCTGGGCTTTTTTGTTTTAGTATATTGAAAGTGTGTTTTATAATTGTTTTACATGTGTTTTAGATAACTATGCTGGTTTTAATTTGTTATTCACACCAAACTATTATTTAGTAGGATGCTGATTATAACATCTTTTAAATAATTATATGAAAAGCAACCACATGGTCATCCTTTCACATTTTTATAAAACACTAGTGTTTAGAGGAAGAATCTTGCAGAAGTGGTTACTTTAGACAAGAAGTGTTTAGGAATTTATTTGGTGTAAGTTTGAAGTTTCCCACCATCCACATTACAGGTTTTATTGCAACCCTCATCTTGGGAGTCCCCACTTGTGTGGATGGATTTGCCCTATTTGTCCACAGAGAAAGCGGCGTTCATTCCCTGTAACAGGTATTCTCTGTGGGCAGCAGGATAATCCAGCCACATAATCCCACCTCCTCCCCTCAGGTAAGGGACTGATGAGTCTCATTTAGATGCAACTGCATAAGGAGTTCCTGCACATGCTCAGAAAGATTTTGTTTTTCTGAGCTAGAAGAGAGCAGCTTCCATGTCAATGCCATTGGATGATGTCATCCACTTATGTGGCTGCTTTGTCTTGCTGTCCACAGAGAACACTTGTTATAGGTAAACAAATCTGTTTTATGCCAGGTTTTTTTGTCTCTTAACCTATTCACAAATCCTTTGCTGCTTGTGTATTATTTATGTCAATGAAATATTTGTGTTCATCATGTCCAACACATGCCTTGCATCTTGTCTTTCAGGATATGAATATTTAGGTCCACAAATTCCACCTCCTAAAGCAGACTTTGCAGTGTTTTGATACTTCATCCCCATGAAGATATACTTCCTTGGATTTTTATCCCTCAAATACATGATTCCATTTTTTTTTTGCATTAAATATTTTATAGAATGAAAACCTGTATAAAATCATGTAATTTTTTAAAAAGTTAATTTTTTGTTTTGATTTCAGTTGGAACTAATAGCTTTCAGAATGATTGTACAGTTCAGACTATGACAGGTATTTTTATGGGTGTGTGTGAAATCCATAGAGTGTTATGGATAGCCTGTAGAAGCTCTATGTTAAGCAACAGAGTTGCTTAGAAATGCGTATGAGTACCCACAGATTGCCCAGAGAAGTCTCCAGCTTTTTAACTCTTTTCATTGCATATGCCCACCTACTTTAAAATTTCCATCACCAAGCACTTAAAAGCACCTCTGATGTTGACAACTGTCCATAACTCTAGGACTTTAAGATGCACTGAAAAATGTTTTAATTTGATCAGGTGATTTTATTGCCGTTCAAGGAATAGATTTGTTACGGTCCCAGGCCGGGCCCCGGGACCTCCACTCACCTCCCGGCCCGGGCCTGCCACTGGAGTCCCTCCACTTCGGCCCCAAAGGCCTGAAATGCAGCCTACTACAGCGCTCTCCCTGCGAGGTAGACATCGCCGACGATCCGTGTCTGGCCCTGCCCCCTAGGCACGTGCGCGCGCCGGAGCTTCAGTCTTAAAGGGGCCAGTGCGGGAAACTCAGGGACAGCCTCCCACTGACGTCAGACGCTGCCGGGTTATTTAAACCCGGCAGTCACTGACATGCCTCGCCTTGCAACGAGGTTCACTCAGTCCCCTGAGTTACTAGTTGCTGCGTTGGATCTTGGATCGTCTCTTCTGCTTCTGGCTTCTGACCCGCTTTGTCCATTGACTTCGTCTTCGCTCCCGCCCCTGGCTTTGACTTCGGACTTCTGGCTTCTGACCTGGCTCTGTCCTACGACTGTTTCCAGCTTCTGCCTCTGGCTTTGACTTCGGACCTCTGATTTCTGGCTTCTGACCCTGCTTCGTTCCTGGACTCCGACTTCTGCTCCCTCCGCCTCTTCAGGTATCCGGTTCTTGCTTGCCCAGGGGATTCTCCTAAGTCCCAGCGGCTCGGGCTCTCATGGGCTCCTCCTGGGGGAGCCGCGGGCTTCCGAGGGTGAAGACTCTTCCAGCCTCCTGGGCCCTACCGTCCTCATCGACCATCTCTTCGGCCGCTTCCTGGATCCTTGGTCACAGAGGGTCCCTCCTAAGTCCAAGAGGTCCAGGTCCCTATGGTCTCCTCCTGGGGGGACCTCGGCCTTCCAGTAGTGAAGTCTCCTCCGGAGTCTCTCTTCAGCGCCGCCTCCCAGCTGTGACGCTCACTGTGGGACCCCACAGTGCAACATCTGCAGTCTCAGCCGGCCCAAGCATCCACAACCATAGCAAGATTGTTGCCAGTTTATTAATGTTCTTTGTGATAATCACCTACAAGAAATAATTCCAGTATGCAATGCATATGACACCCAACTAGATTTAGCTGACAGTAAAACACACATGCAAGGAAAATAATATAAAATTGCCAGCAATCATGCTTCCTCAATTAGCATGCTTGTATTGCTCCACAAAATAATTCAAATTTTACAGCTGAAAAACCCTTTTCAAAGTGGACTGCTAACTTTCTCAGTATGGTTAGAAAAACAGGTTGAGACATTAAAAGCAACTCTTTGCAACATGCTGTCACTTGCTCCAAATCAGATAAATAATACAACCCAAGGAGGTGAGAACAAGAAACAACTGCATTGTATTCCTGAGATGTATGACCCAGTACACCATCCAAGAAATATTATGCTGCTTGGCAATAAAACTGAATAGAATCTAGATGTGATTGAGTAAAATAGGTCATAATGTACCTATATATTAAGCCATAGTCCCATCAGCAAGGAATACGCTTCCCTCTGATTCTGACTGGTCCAGGCAGCACATTTGTAATTTCAAATGAAAAGAGGAAGCGGTTCAGGACAAAGAATCTCTGCAGGATATCTTCCTTTTAAAAATTAATACCAGCAAGGAAAGAAAGCTGTTGGAAAGATACACAGTATATTAAGTGGTAAATTAAAACTATGGGTGATCTGAGAAGTGCTGTTCTGGTTCATAAGAAAGTTAAAAACAGGAAGGATGGAGCTGGGAGTGACTGAGGCAGAGATCAACCAAGTAGTGGAAAGCAGTTAAATAATTGTAAAGTGGTTGAGAGGAGAAGATCAAAATCAAAACAATTTTGTGAAAGGATGAGCATCCTTGGACAATATATTTGATGTGACACATCACAATGTCAATGGATGATGACCTTGTGGCACCCCATGGCATAGATAATTTCCAGAGGTGTTCTTTACATTGAGCCTGGGTGTGCATGCTGTACCATTGCTTCTCTGTCTGGTTGCTGGGAATGTGTTAGTGAATTGCTGCCATTATTGCTACTGATTATTACTGGGTATGCCCCTATCTTGTATTTACTTCTGATAGTTGTGGTTTGCTGGTTTTATTTATTTATTTTTATTTATTTATTTATTTGTGGCTTTTATATACTGACATTAGTTTAGTAACATCACATCGGTTCACATTCAACATGTATGTGTTATACTTGCTGCTGGTTGTATTTTTTTTATTTCCAGAGCCTATAGCCTATCTTACTACAAGCTCTGGAAATATAAGGTGGCTGATAGAAGCTGTATAGTATGTGTGTCTCTTCTGCAGAATATTGCTTGCTGTGTGTATAAACCCTGTTGTTGATGACTGAGATTTGTGTGTGTATATAATACCTGTTCCTGGGTGTATTTGAAATTCTGTGTTGCTGGTTATTGTTGAATGTGTGTGTGTAATACCTGTTACTGATTCCTTCCCCTTGCAGCTGATAGAGTCTGGGCTGCAGAGGCGATAGAGCCAGCTCCCACTGGAGCTCCCCCCCCCCCCTGCTTCCCACAATTCCCAGAGTCCCCATCCACTGCCCAATCTACCTTTGCACTGGAGCTCTGGAGCTGAGGTCTTTAGGGAGCATGATTGGATAGCAAGGAGTGGCGGCAGAGGCTGTGAGGAAAAAATGGGCTCTGGGTATCCACTGAGTTTAGCTGCATATATATATACAGCAAGTGGAGGCTGCTCACTGGGTTGGAGGAGGCAGAGGTGCTACAGCACACAAAGGCTTCGAAGTAATGCTAAAGAGCCCAATTCCTGAACTTGTGGAGAGTTATGGATACATAAGAGACTGTGTGGAGCTGCTGATCTTGGACACTCAGAAGAGGGACTGCTAGTGCTGAGAGTCACTGATGGTGGAGCAGCATTCATTGTGGACTGGTTGGTGGGAGAGGAGCAAAGGTGGAGAATCAGAGTCTGTTGTACCCACAGATCTCTGGGGAATGGGGCAGTCAAGGTCCAGTGCTGCCATAATATCCACTGATCAGGCTTCTTCTGGTGACTGGGGTCTGGTCATTATTTGGGAGCATAGTGGAGGCATGACCAGTTCTGGATGGCCACTTTCATGCATGTGATAATGGGAAACTCTTGAGTTGTGAATATTATGTGAAAGAAGGAAAAGGAAACAGCAATTAGTGTCAAGATTCTTGCCCCAATAACAGCTCAGCCAATGGGAATCATCCCTTTTAGTGTGTGTGAGTCGTGGGAGAGGAAGCCTCTAGTTTCTCTGTGCTCTTTTTTTAGCTTACATGTGTAATTTTCCCGGCAATGGGAAGTTATGCATGTAGATTGTAAAAGGTCATGGATGAAAATCAGTGAGAACATTAACAGGTCGATCCAGTAAGGCCGCGGTAAAAACAGTGAGGTAGTGTCAGGCGCACCCTTCCTCCCCGCACGCACAGTTCTCTTCACTAACTCCCCGATACTCTCCTCTAATCGCATGCAAATGCATGCCGCGGCTGTGAAGCGTTAGGGAAGGGTTATGCCCGCGCAACCCATTTTACTGTATAGGCGCTGTAACAGCGCCTATACAGTAACCTGGGTGCGCTGGTACCTGTCATTTCAAATGACATTTGAAATGACAGGCACCAGGAAGTGTAAAAAAGTTTAAAAAGTGTAAAAAACAAAAAACCTGTGTGTTATATAAAAAAATAAAACAATTTTAAATACCTGTCGGAGGGCCGTGGGTCCAGGCGGCCGGTGGGCGGCGGGCAGCCATCAGCGGCATCCGGTAGTCCCTTCTCCCTTCCTCCCTCCCTCCCCTGCCTGGATGAGCGCCAAAATCGCACGGGCGGGTCGGCAGCGGGGGGGGGGGGGGGCGGCAGTGGGGGGGCGGCAGCAGGATCCGGGAGCGGCGGGTAGGCAGCAGCGGGGTCCGGGGGGGCAGCGGGGTCCGGGGGGGGGGGCAGCAGGGTCCGGGGGTGGCAGCGAGATCCGGGGAGCCAGCAGCGGCAGCATGTTCGATCGGGCAGGCAGGTAGGTGGCAAAGTAAAGATGGTCGCCTGCACGGGAAAATCGTGCAATTGGCCGCTGAAGACGTGACGTGGTGTGACGTCACGTCTTCAGCGGCCAATTGCACGATTTTCCCGTGCAGGCGGCCATCTTTACTTTTCCACCTACCTGCCTGCCCGATCGAACATGCTGCCGCTGCTGGCTCCCCGGATCTCGCTGCCACCCCCGGACCCCGCTGCCGCTGCCCCCCCCGGACCCTGCTGCCGCTGCCCCCCCGGACCCCGCTGCTGCCTACCCGCCGCTCCCGGATCCTGCTGCCGCCCCCCCGCTGCCGCCCCCCCCCCCCCCCCCCCCGCTGCCGACCCGCCCGTGCGATTTTGGCGCTCATCCAGGCAGGGGAGGGAGGGAGGAAGGGAGAAGGGACTACCGGATGCCGCTGATGGCTGCCCGCCGCCCACCGGCCGCCTGGACCCACGGCCCTCCGACAGGTATTTAAAATTGTTTTATTTTTTTATATAACACACAGGTTTTTTGTTTTTTACACTTTTTACACTTACCATAGCAGGCCCGAGCCTTGCTACTTTTTCATTTGTTTTTTTTTTGCCCTGGTCCCGTCCGGTCTCCTGCAGCCCCGTCCGGTCCGGACGGGGCTGCAGGAGACCGGACGGGACCAGGGCGGGTAAGCAATGTTTTTACCCTACACTACACTACACTAACTCCTACTAGGGGGAGGCGGTAAACTAGCAGGTTAAGGCCGCGGCAGAACAGCGGGTTACGGAGAAGATAATATCAGCGCCCGTTACAGTATCGCAGGGGAATAGCTAATTCCTTCATTATACAGCTTTTTCGTTCATTTACATGCCGGGTGCGGAAAGGGTTATGCGTCTGTTTTCAGAAGCGATACGGACGCGTGAAACTGGAGACTGTATCGCCGAATTGCCTTGCGCGCCCGAATTGTGCGCTACGAGCACGTTACAGACGGGCAATCCTCGAGCGGACGATACTGGATCGCCCTGAAAGTGTTTTGCACTACTTCCTGTGTACACAAACCAAAAAGCCTAAAAACTGATTAACTAATATGATAAATTATTTATCTGGGTTAACATGCATATGCATGTGATTTAAAAAAAAAAACCCTCTTTATTTAACAAGAAAAAATACACAAGTACAGTACCTGAGTCAGCAATACATCTCATTCTGTCTAAAAATGTTAACATATTCAATGGACTGTCTGTTGTGACCGTCAGTCTACGACGGCTTCGCCCCACCTACCTCACTCTTCTTGCAGCTCCTCCCGCTCACCTCGGACTACTGGCTGCCGCAGCGTCTGTCTGCCGACCTCTCCGGCATCCCCGGACCGGCTTTGGTACTGCTTCCCGCCAGGCTCCTCCAAGGTACCATAGGGCGTGTGCGCGCACCCCACCCTCATCTTTATTTCCTCGTTGGTGCGAACCTCAGGGGCGTCCCCCTGAGATGACGTCATGCTGCCTGGATATTTAAGCCTACTACTTTTGCTAGCTAATTGAGTTAGCAACTCCACGGAATTCTATGGATGGGATTCACTCTCCGTACCGAAGCTGCTCTGCCACTCCAGCGTTATCTGGAACTTTTATTGCTAACGGGGTACCCGCTCCTCCGGGGCCTCTTCTGCTTCTTTAAAGTGCTATCAGGAAACCGGTATTCGGTCCTCGAGGGCCCATGTTCCCTGAGTCGCTGCCTGCATATACAACCCTTTCTACTTGGAAGACTTTATTAACAGTTTCCATCTGTGAGTACAAATACATCTATTCCACAGTACTGCTTCCCTGGAACCAGGTACTCTCTCCTCGAGGGCTTGCCCTCTGTTCCAGTGCCAGAACTCTCGTCTAGTGGATCGCTGTGTGAGTACTATTCCATCGAGTCTTCTAGCTCTAAGAGATTTGGTACTCGCTCCTCAAGGGCCTGCTTTCCCTTTCTCGGAGCTTCTTCTATTCTACCTGGGACTCGGTATATTTCACTGTATTCACTATTCTCAGTCTCTCTCCACTGCAACACTGCCAAGCGGAGGATTTGCTGTTCCAGCGTCCTGTGGAATACTCGCCCAGCCGGGCTCTACATCTACTACTCACTACTGCCACCTCTGGTGGTTTCCAAAACTGTTTAAATAAAGATTCAAATCTGTGTTTGTGTGTCCAGAGTCTAGCCTGACACCAAGGTCCCTCAAGGGACTGCCTCCCGTGGGCGTGGACAGCTGCCACAGTGTCCAAAGATCCACCCAAACATCAATAACCATAACACTGTCATTGAGGCCAAATATAAATGGAAAGTATGTATAGGTATAGTTGTACAAGAAACATCACATAATATTACACATTACTATGTACATATTCCCAAAAATGTGCTCCATATCTGCTCATATTTATCTCTTTGCCCCTAAGAGTATATGTAATCTCAGTCAGTGCTATCTCAAACATATTATAAACTGCCTAGAGATTTCTGTGGGGCAGAATATCAAACTTAAATAAATAAATACACATAAATGAAGAAAATACAAATGTGCATGAAAAAAGGAAGAATGCCCCCTCTCCAGTGTGGTACTATACTACTTAGCAAACTCATTGTCTGCCATAGAGGATTGATAGCAGAAGGTCATACCTGTGTCATCCGAATTTGCATGGGAAGGGAAGGGGCTGTAAGGGATACCTAGATGGCTTGTAACTTGTATTATCCTGTCTGAGTCTGCCCTTCTTCTCTGCCTTTGCGGCTGGTCACACCAGCACAGTCTTTATGTATAAATCATGTAACCTTTCATATTGATGGTAACTGATACTGGAGCGTGGGCGCACATGTGGATATGAATGCCGGCTCGCACCACAGGAAGCAGCCATTTTATAACATACACACATATATGCGCGCATGGTATAAAATAGGCTGTACACATGTACATCTGCGCACAATTTTAAATAGATGTGCGTGCAAATGCCACCTCTACCGCATAAGTGAAAGGATTTTAGTAGACGCGTGGTGACACAACTACAGGTTTATCCAGTTCATTACCAGTTCACCCAGGTAAAGGATAGGGCTTCCTAACCTCCCTAGTTAATTAGCCTCCTTTCTACCCTGTTATCCCCTACCCTTAAAACTACGCTGACTAGCCTAGTTTTTTTGTTTTAGGAAGTAAATGTACACAATAGGGGATCCTGGTGTGTCTTTGTGCGCATAAATACGCACTGATTTTATTCATAAATCCAGGAATGCCATGCCCCGCGCAGACCACGCCTATTCTGTGCCCCTTTTTCAGCAAAAAATGTTTGTACACATACCAGGAGATATATGTATATGCATGCGGTGACCCAACTTCTGCGTGTTTCTCCCAGCTTTGGCGCTCATAGGGCTTTTAAAATTCATGTCATAATGTTTATTTTTCTATCTCAGTTTCTCAAGTAAAATATCCTTACATACAACCACTGAAAAGTACTGAGTCATTTCTTATTTCCCAATAAGTGTTATTTGTGGAAGTGGGGCCTCTGCTGCATATACCTGAACAACAGGATTAAGCCAGACCATTGCTACCATTGCTACTCTGCAAAGAGAAAGGCTGCATGCCCAGAGCAGATATGCCCAGAGCAGATATTCTGAACCCAAGCCACATTGATCCAGTGAGATCAATCTAATGCAGGTACCCTGCTGGTTTCAGCCAACCACAAAGAAACACTGAGTAGAGCAAAAGAGTTAACTCCAAGGTAGATAAAGGTGAACCGGTAGATGGTAGTGTATTTGGATTTTCAGAAGGCGTTTGACAAAGTTCCTCATGAGAGGCTTCTAGGAAAAGTAAAAAGTCATGGGATTGGTGGCAATGTCCTTTCATGGATTACAAACTGGCTAAAAGACAGGAAACAAAGTAGGATTAAATAGACAATTTTCTCAGTGGAAGGGAGTGGGCAGTGGAGTGCCTCAGGGATCTGTATTGGGACCCGTACCTTTCAATATATTTATAAATGATCTGGAAAGAAATACGATAAGTGAAGTAATCAAATTTGCAGATGATACAAAATTGTTCAGAGTAGTTAAATCACAAGCAGATTGTGATAAACTGCAGAAAGACCTTGTGCGACTGGAAAATTGGGCATCCAAATAGCAGATGAAATTTAATGTGGGTAATTGCAAGGTGATGCATATAGGGAAAACTAACCCATGCTATAGTTACACAATGTTAGGTTCCATATTAGGAGCTACCACCCAAGAAAGAGATCTAGGTGTCATAGTTGATAACACATTGAAATCATCGGTTCAGTGTGCTGCAGCAGTCAAAAAAGCAAACAGAGTGTTGGGAATTATTAGAAAGGGAATGGTGAATAAAACGGAAAATGTCATAATGCCTCTGTATCGCTCCATGGTGAGACCACACCTTGAATACTATGTACAATTCTGGTCGCTGCATCTCAAAAAAGATATAGTTGCGATGGAGAAGGTACAGAGAAGGGCAACCAAAATGATAAAGGGGATGGAACAGCTCACCTATGAGGAATGGCTGAAGAGAAGGCTGAGAGGGGATATGATAGAGGTGTTTAAAATCATGAGAGGTCTTGAACAAGTAGATATGAATCAATTATTTACACTTTCGAATAATAGAAGGACTAGGGGGCATTCCATGAAGTTAGCAAGTAGCACATTTAAGACTAATCGGAGAAAATTCTTTTTCACTCAACGCACAATAAAGCTCTGGAATTTGTTATCAGAGGATGAGGTTAGTGCAGTTAGTGTAGCTGGGTTCAAAAAAGGTTTGGATAAGTTCTTGGAGGAGAAGCCCATTAATGGCTATTAATCAAGTTTACTTAGGGAATAGCCACTGCTATTAATTGCATCAGTAGCATGGAATCTTCTTAGGGTTTGAGTAATTGCCAATTGCTGTGCATTCATTGGGCCATTCATTTCATGGTTCTTGCGCATACCTCATGGATGGATAGTATGTGCATAACTCATTAATAAAATACGTGCGTAACATCCATCCCCAAGGTACACCTGTACCCAGGAAACAAATGGCTCAGCGAATGCAAATCCCTATTAGGTATCCCAATAATTTGTATGTGTTTCTTGCCAAGGTAGCTGCCAAGTGCTATTGACAATCACATAGTCAGGACTCTGTATTTTAAATTCTAATTATCTTTGTCTATGTAGGGTAATGTATGAACTCTGACTATCTATGACATGTAAAGATATCAGCTGGAGGAAGAGGATCTGTTTATTTTATTTGGCCAAAAAAATGAGGCCTTTCTGAAACATTCTAAATGATGATACACACACAGAGCAAATGTGTACTATTACATCCATGAGAAAAAAAGGAGGGGTGGGTGGGGAGGAGCAAAATGGTTGCATGATCTCACCACACTCAAGCTATCCTGTGTTCCTTCTTTCATTTGCCTTGAATTATGCTGCCTAAGAGAAAGGAGAAGGTCAGGAATTTTCCTTCCAAGCCCTCTCCCTCCCTTGGATAGCATTTTATACCTGAATTTAATGGTTCCTGCTTCTACTCGGGGGGGGGGGGGGGGGCTTTTGATCCCATTGCCGTACCTGGAGTAGGAGAGCAGGTTTCAGCTGGGGAAGATGTGATACTCTTCCCCCTTGATGAGTGTCTGCTGCCAGCTGTGCACGGCTCCTCCTGCCTTGGGGCAATACCATCATAGATTGATGAAATCATTAGCAGCATCAGCATGGAAGAAGTCTCCAGGGTAGAATTTATTGGTACAACTCCAGCTGTTATTCAGGGGACCTCTGGAGCTGCAGCTGAGGGGTTGTCTAGTCTAGCTGAGGGGCTCAGAGGTGAGTTCCCATCTTTGAATCAGCCAACTAGAAGCCTCAATTTTATTTTTATCCCTCTGAAGCCAGCAATGATCACCTTGGATTAGCTCTGGGTTCTCCTGGCAAAGTTTGGAACTACTTTTTTGGAATGTTCTGGGAAGGTAGATGCTATATCTAGTAGACTAGAGTCTATGGTTTCAGAACATGAATCTCATTGTAGTGAAGTGACTAGAATAGCTACAGTACATTAGAAAAAGAAGTTGATGATTTAAGATCTGTTCATTCTACTCTCAATCAGAATCCGAAAGACACTCATCAGGAGGGTTGAATTCATTGAAAACAGATTGAGAAGCCTGAATCTCTGATTTCTGAACTTCCCCAGGATGGTGGGGGAGCCAACCAGAGTAACTTTAAGAAGATATGTTTTTGAGACGTATATTTTCATTGAATCTGTTCCTTCTTTTAATAAGGTCTTCTTTTTGCCTCTTGGTAGCAAACATTCTCCTCCAGAGAATGTAATTCCTTCTGCCTTTCTGGAGCCTTCTACTTATGAAGTCATGTGAAACTATTAGTGCTTTTTTTTCTGAATCTGATTTGTTTTGTCATGAAAAATTATTTTAAAAACATGAATGTTCAATTTATGAGTTCTTGTGTTAGGATTTTTCCTGATTTGTCCAGAGTTACCCAGGAGAGGAGAAAGGTGTTTCTAGCACTCCAACAGGAGGCTCGGACTCTGGGTGCTACCTTTTTGCTGAGATTCCCCTACAAATGTGGTGTTATATATGTTAATGTTTGTTTTTCCTCACCAAGACAGTTAAAGGTCTTTTTAGACAAAAAAAAAAAAAAATTGCCACGTTAGCATCTTTATTAATGAGCAGGTTATTGTATCACGTTACCTAATTTCTTTAGTCAGTTTCCTGTTTGTATTTTCTTGTTTACATGTTTCTTACCTATATGCTGGTGGGCCAACTATATAATTGTTTGTCTTATTTGTAATGTTTTTCTTTTCCTTTAATATTGTATTCATCATGTTTCTGAACAAAGTGGATACCTTGTAAAATTTGTAAAAATTAATAAATATAACATTAAAAAAAAGAGAGGAGATTATAAAACCTACTTTTTAGAATCCACAAGACATGTCCTAATAACATAGGGATTTATATTTCTAAAACATATTTAAAGAGAAGTGGAAGTAAATCCTATGTCTCTTAAATTCTCTCTCTCATTCTCTCTATGCCATTCATTTACAATATTCACATTTCCCTTTCTTTTCATTTTTCATGTTTTTCAATCTTTACATATTTTTCTTTCCTTTCCCACTTACTGACTTGCTTATCCACGCGCATATTTAAAAAAAATTCAATATTACCTTTTCTGAACATGACCATAGTGGGTACATCCATATTTTTCATGTTTAGAAATGTAATAGAAAATACATATATTGATGATCAAAAATACCACATATGTAAGTCATCAAGTGCAGGCTGCCTAGAGCTTGACAATGAATAGAAATCTGTCTCTCTCAAATTATTAAATGCCTGTTGCATTGAAGACCTTGGATCCTTAGCACTTTCCCAGATTTGGAACAATGTAGGATTATACATGTAAATGTATATTATTGTAAAAGTATATACCTACTCAATTGACCGTGGTGTGCACGTACAGTTGTCCCTGGTGTGTAAAGAGGTTGCTATGCTGCTTGAATAGGAACTCTATGAAAATGTGGCTCACAGCATATATAAAGCTATTGTGGCCAAAAAATGTATTATACTAGTGACCTGTGGAGTCACTAAAATGGTACATGGTGCTGTTTTGGAGCTTCAAATAATTATCTGCAGTGGAAAGTCCTTTTACAATTTTTCCCAAGCAGGGAAAGTATTCTTATTCTTGGGAATATCGTCATTTTCATTGTGTCTATAGAAAACAATTAATATCCTGAAACTATAGACAGTGTAATTAGGGTATATAAAAAAATGTCTAAACTTCTTGGCAGTGGGTTTTAGTGAAATCACGTCATCCAAAAGAGTCATAAGAACATAATGTTTGCCATACTAGGTCTGAGCAAAGGTCTATCAAGCCCAGTAAATTTCCCCAAGTCCATCTTAATAATGGTTTATGGACTTATCTTCCAGAAACTTGTCCAAACCTTTTTTTTTTTTTTTGGTGTTTTTTTTTTTTTTTTATAAAGTCAGCTACAATAACGGCTTTTACCTCATCTTCTGGCAATGTATTCCAGAATTTAATTGTGTTGAGTAAAAAAGTATTTTTCCCTATTTGTCCCCTAGATATTGTACATTTTGAAAGAGTAAATAACCAATTTATATTTACCCGTTCCACTCCAATCATTATTTTATAAATCTCTATCATATCTCCCCTCAGCTGTTTGTTCTTCAAGCTGAAATGCCTTAACCTCTTTGGCCTTTCAACATAGGGGAATAGTCCCATCCCCTTTATCATTTTAGTCACCTTCTCTGTACCTTTTCTATTTCTGCTGTATACAGAGGCATTATGACAACCTCTGTTTTATTCTTCATTCCTTTCCTAATAATTGCTAGCATTCTGTTTGCTTTCTTTGTTATTGCTTCTGCATACTGAGCAGAGAATTTAAACATATTGGTCTCAATGACACCTAGATCCTTTTCCTGCATTGTAACTCCCAATGTAGAACTTTACATTGTATAGCTGTAATTTGGATTTCTTCCCTACATGCATCACTTTGCACTTGTCCACATTAAATGTCATGGCCGATCTCCCTGTCTCGCAAGGTCCTTCTGCAAGTTTTCACAATCCTCTTGTGATTTAACAACTTTGAATAATTTTGTATCATCTGCAAATTTGATCACTTCATTCATTCTTCCCTTCTCTAGGTCATTTATAAATATGTTAAAAAGCAGTGGTCCCTACACATATCCCTGGGGCACTCCACTATTCACCTTTCTCCATTGAGAAAATTGACCATTTAGCCCTACTTTCTGTTTTCTGTCTTACAACCAGTTCTAAAAATGCCAAATGTTTTGGATGACCTCTGAACCAATGTCCAATCTTCAGTATAATCATAAGTCTTATGAAGGCATACAAGCTTTTTTGAATTTTGATTTCAGATTTCAAATTTCCACCATGTGCTCTGTGTACTTTAAAGATAAGTAGAACATATTTTTTTAGAACGCAAAAAATAATATGCCTGAAGATGTGGAACATGTTATTTTTCTTCTTATATGATTATTACAGTGGTTCCCACTTCTTTCCTGGGGACCCCCCAACGAGTCGGGTTTTCAATATATCCACAATGAATATGCATGAGAGAAAATTTGCATGCACTGCCTCTATAACATGCACATTTTCTCTCATGCATATTCATTGTGGATATCCTGAAAACCTGCCTGGCTGAGGGGTCCCCAGGACAGGGTTGGGAATGGGAACCACTGGACCAATACTTAAGTCGACACCTAGTTCTCCTTTGTCTTCTTACCAAATCTTGTAACAATACCCATTGCCACCAATGTTGGTGAAGCTGTTAAAAAAAACAAACAATCCAGCATCACTGTGTTCATTGAATTTTGGGTTTTAACCATGCTCTCTCCATATAGGCCACCCCAGAAGTCTTGGAAGCCCAATGCTGTTGTACCACTGCTTTTAAAGGTTGTAACTGCTGCTACTTGCAGGTTATACAGTTTTCAAGTAGAAAGAAAGTTGTAGAACTATGGGTCATGATATGAAACTCCAAGGGGGTAGACTCAGGTACAAGAGCAGGAAATACTTTTTCATGGAAAGGGTATTTGATGACTTGAATACCCTCCGGAAAGTCGTGATGAAATCAAGAACAGCAATGGAATTTTAAAAAGCATTCTATAAAACACATAGGGCCAGATTTTAAAAACTGCGTGTGCGGCCTACATTTGTGCGCACTACCTAGCGCGCACAAATGTACGCCCGATTTTCTAACATGCACGCTTGTTATAAAATCAGGGGTCAGCGCGCGCAAGGGGGTGCACACTAGTGCAACTTGCGCGCGCCGAGTCCTCGGGGAGACCAGCTGGCTTTCCCCATTCCCTCTGAGACTGCTCTGAAATCGGTAGGGGCTGAATGCCGGCGCGTGATCCTGCAGCCCAGCAGCCATATGGAGGCCTCTGGCCACGCCCCCGCCCCTCCCCGCCCCTTTTTCCGAGCCCCGGGACATACGCACATCCTGGGGCTTTATGCACGCCACCGGGCCTTTTGAAAATAGGGCCGGCATGCAAATCCAGCTGGATTTACGTGCATAGGACTTTTAAAATCTGCCCCACAGGATCCATAGTGGCAAGAGGATGGTAATAAAGCATTGGGGTAATCAGCGCAAAGTGGTGGTTACAGCCCTAAACAGCAGTAGTATTACTACATTGTGCTTCCAAGAAAGTATTTAAGTAACCTGCATGGAGTGGCAGTTACATCCGTAAACTGCAGTAATATGATTGTATTAGGCCTCTATGAATATCCTGCCAGCAATATTTTTTCAGTAACTTGCACTATTTTGTTCTAAAGCTCATTGTTGTTGATCATTATACCCAATCCTCAAACACATGCAATGGTCCAATCTCTGACACTTGAAATGCTTTTCTATTACAGTTGGTAGCATGATCGCCGTATTTTTAGGGACACCTCTACCTACTGCTATTTCTCACAGAGAAAAATGTTCTTCCATGTTAAGTTTACATAAATCATTTACGCCTGACCCATAGGCTTTAGGTCATGCACAAAATAAGAAAAAAAAAATTTCAAAAGATGAAATACAAGTTATATAATATAAACTTAGGTTGGAAACATCAGTACAACTAATCATAATTCAATCTAACAAATAATACAAAATTAAAGAACTCTTAAAACGTAACTGCAAAACTCTTGATTATTTCTCTGCTATTTATGAGGTAGATTTTAAAAGCCTCGTGTGTACAAAAAATGGCCACATATGCGCATTAGTGGGCCGCAAGGGAGCTACGCACATTTTAAATAGCTGGGAAGGGCGCGCATACATTGATGTATGTGTGCCCAGAAAAAGTAAGTGGAAAAGAGGCAGGGCATGAGCATTCCAGAAGCAGGGCCAGCACTGATGTGCATAAGTCCTAATTTTCCTCGGCCAGCGCGCATATGTTGGTCGCACCACTTTGCTACAGCTCCTCGATAGGCATAAGAGTCAACTCCGTTTCATCACTTATAAGCTCTAAAATTCTTTAATGATGTCAATTTTACAAAGGATACCTCTGAAAGTGTCTGTAACACCACCACCACCACCCCCAACCCCAACCCACCTCTCAAAAACTCACCCTGAAACAAAGTGCCCCTTACAATGGTCCATATATAGAGTATCAGACTGAGTCTTATAAAGAGAGTCTCTCTCTCTCTCTCTCTCTCTCTCTCCCCCCCCTCCCTCCCTCCCTCCTTCCAGCGCGTGTAAGATATGTGCATAGAACTGTAGACATATGCACATGAAAAGTGTTTTAGAACCTATGTGTACACTTTATAAAATAGCGTGTATCTTTATGTGTGGCAAGATAGTTGCGTTTATGGGCGCATGCATGGCCCTTTTAAAATCTACCCGTAAGGTTTCAGCTTCAAAATCCACATTATATAGGTCATGTTTATTAAATTTTACTTGTAGTACAGGTAAATAACACAATACACATTTTTAATAACAGGTTCCATTTTTTAGCATTCTTAGTAAAGTCTCAGATTGTTTTTGTCTATCACATTAGCCCCCTTTCTCAGATCTCCATATTGCTGCCCACCAGAGGTTTAAACAAGCTCTTCAATCTGAAAAATTAAGTGTAGATCCAAAATATTTCCCCACTTACATTGTCACTGTTTAGATATCATTCACAAATAAAAGATCTCTACATTTGGAGGCCTATGTAATAAATTTTAGCATGCATGCGTATGCAAACTAAAATCAGGAGGCAGTGCAGGAAGGCCTTAATAATCATGTTAAAGTAACCTGAAGTGATGTTAGCATGAGCAGGCAACAATTTATGAGCTCCAAATAAGGAACCTCATATGTGAATGAGGGTTTGCTGAGTGTTCAGTAAATGATATGGTATGCTTCAGAGCCGTATCCAGTCAATTTGGCACCTACAACCAAGTGAAAAAGTGTGCCCTCGCCCTTTGCACAACATGACACCACAAAGTGGAACACTCTTAATTTTTTTTTTTGTATTTAAACCATAAGACTATTATTATTATAATCTATAAGTAGTCTTAAGTGTGACCTTGCTTCCATAAGTGTGACCCTCAGGTCTGTAAGGATATGATTCTTTTCTTGTTAAAGGAAATATAAATAAATGTAACATGAGAAAAAAATAAAACTGAGAATCATGAGGAATAAATAAAGGATGCAGTAAACAAAATAAATATACATAAATTTAAATAAAGAATAAAATGTTTTGATTGGAGTATAGTGTCTTACAAGGGAACCCTTCTGGCCTTCATCTGAGCAAAATCATTTATAACAGAGTAAAAATTAATTTCTTCTAACTTGTTGATTTCTATGGACATAATAGCCAGTCCTGATAGCTTTGTCTGTCCCATTGTTGACCTTAAATAATTCTTCATTATTTTAAGATTGCTAAAACTCCTTTCACAAGATGCTATAGTCACTGGTAGAGTTAGAAAAATCCTTAATGCCATGGTTAGGTTAGGATATGTCTCACAGAGATCCCATTTGACTATACCATTCAGGATGTCCAGGTGGTTTAAGGTTTCAAAATCACTAGAGAACAACTCTTTGGCTTGATGTTTGAAGCAATCCACTTCATTCAGAAACTGAGTTCTGTCAAGTTCAGTGTATGAGTCACACAAGTGCCTGGCACACCTTTGGAGATGTATACTTGGTAGTGAGGATAACTTTCCACTAGATAAAAAACAAAATCAGATGCAACACACTCAAAACTTTCAAATCTTCTCTTTATTGGGGCAGATACTGTATCCACTACACCAGTGAATTGCATTCTGAACGTATCTGTGGCTGTGAAATTTGGAAACTCGTCTTTGGTTTCCTCTCCTGCCATTTTCTTGATTTTTCTATTTTGCTTGGCTTGAAAAACAGGCTCAGTGTTGATTTTTTTTCACAACTTAAAGGCACTTTTTTCATTACCGTTTCCAATCCATTGCTTCTAAATTCTTGAAAAGCATGGTACAGTCCTTTTGTAAGTTTAGCTGCTCAGCTGATGTCTTGTGACTTTTCCTGAAGCTCTTTATTGACAATTTTACTCAAAATTATATTCCACTTTGTCAACAGCACAACAAATTTGAAGCTTTTCATTTCTCGGAGTAGAAAGCGGGCAGTTGACACAGAATCACCAAAGTTTGCATCCTTGGAGATTTGTTCAAGTACTTCAATTACTTCCTGAAGTTGTGGCTCTAAAATATGAACAGCACATGCTTTAGAACAGCACCTGGTGTCACAGTGGCTTTTCAGAGAAATGTCCAAAGCTCCCATCATTTTATTCCATCGTTGAGTAGATGTCGAGAAAAGTGTATAGAGTTTGTGAACAGTCCCAAAAAATGACTCCATAGTTACATTTGCAGAAGATGCATGCACTCCTACTAAATTTAAGCTGTGTGCAGCACAAGGAACACATTTAGCCAGGGGATTTTCTTGCAGAACTTCAGCTTGCATTCGCTTATATTTTGCAGGCATATTTGCTCCGTTATCATATCCTTGGCCTCGAATATCTTGAATATTCAAACCATCTGCATCCAGTTTTGTTTTTATTTCCTTTGCAAGCCCCTTTTCTGTTTTTGTAGTTGTAGCAATATAATCAATGAACCGTTCTTCAAGCAAGCACTGATGCTTTGTAATTTTGACATATCTTATAATCTGGCACATTTGATCTTTATGTGAAATGTCAAGAGTCTATCAAACAAGACAGAAAAGTGCTTGGCTAATTTTATTTAGTCTATTATGTTGCTTCTTACTCTTGAAGCCAAGATGCTGATGAACTAATTTTGGATATGGGGTGAAAAGTATGAAGCGAAACGTTTCAGTGCTTTTCTATGTGTTCCTTCAATATACTGTCATCCTGACTTACTAATTCAATAATGTTCAAAAAAATTTCACATGTCGGGTCACCAATTCTTTCATAGGTACCATGAAGAGCCATATTATTTATGGCACAAAAAAGTATTGCCCGCAGAATGACTTTCAGAATATGCCACCATTTGGAGACTTCAGAATCATACTGATGTTGCAAGCAATCATCAATAAGCCCTCCGGCCACTAGATCTTTTTCACAAATCTTCCAAGATGTGCAACAATTGATGTGTTCTATTGATGATTCATGATTAGGTATGCTAGGATTAAGCCATTTCCATTTTGCAAATCCTTCATCTTTTTGGGCAAATAAAGAGGCTGAATCTTTGGAGAACAAGAGGCATGGGAAACAAAATAATGCTTTTCTGCTTTCACTGTAAAAAAAAAAAAAAAAGCCATTTTCTTTGCTGTTTTTCATTTGTTTTTAGTGTTTTACACATCCATTCACTATGGAATGACCTTCCATCAATGGAACAGGGATACTGCTTAAGATTCCCAATCACTGGCCCATGTTTGATGATAATGCATCTGATTTTGTCTGATGATAGATTCCAGGTTGATGGATCATTGAAATCAACTCCCAGTCCCTCATCTTCCTGGGTTTTAACAACATTTTTTTGAATGAATATGTTTTCTGTATTACTATAACTTGTAGGGTCTTTTGGAGTTTGATTTGCTGTAAAGTTATCTTCAGTGTTTTGCAAAGATTTCCAGAGAGGTTCACTCTCATGTTAACATGGGTTCTCCACTTCTGAAGATGTTCCTGGCTGACCTGGGTTCTCCATTTTTGAAGATGTTCCTGGCTGACCTGAGTTCTACACTTCTCTTCAGCAGACAACTTTACTTGCTGCTTCATTGCCTGCCTGCATTACCTCTGTTTCACATGTACTTAGCACCGTACCTGTGTGGCTGTCAGTGCTTTAGCACAGTGGAAGCGCTATCAGTCCTGGGAGGGAGGGAGATTGTAGCAGTTGCACTGCTTTGATTTGTAGAAGTCCCAGTGTGGCTGGCGGCTGTGGAGCCAGCACAGCGGCATCTTTGGGATCTGGCGCCTATAGCCTTGGCTATAGGCTAACTAAGGCACTGGTATGCTTATCTTCATACTATTTAACAAGCACCCATAAAAGGCAGTTAGGTGTAGGAAACACGACGTAGACTGTGGACCCCTAGCCTGAGTTGGAATTGACGCTACCTGAGGGGGAAACCCCCCGCAGGTCCCCAACATCAGGAGACTAGGCCGGAGGAAGACAGGGGCCAGCTGGAGCTTCGGGAATACCAGCCCATGTTTCCCGCAGGTTGAGCCGTTGGGTACCAGGACCGTCTAGTCTTAGGTGGGCTCCTGTGGAGATGCACCAGTGTAGGGTCCAAGGGTGAAGCTGGAGTGAGGTTTGAGGACAGATAGTTGGCTGGTAGGAAAGAAGCCAGACCATGGTCTGGGTACCGGTGCCTATTCAGAGAGGTGAACGCCTGACTGAGGTCAGATGATAGGTGGCAGGCAAGCCAGAAGAGATCCAGACCAAAAGCCAAGGTCTAGAGGCTAACAGGTTAGGTGAAGGCTGATCTGAGGTTCACAGGCAGACGGCAGACAAGCAGGGTGAAGTCCGATCCAAGGTTCATGTACAGGCAGCAGACAAGCTGGGTGAAGTTCGATCCAAGGTTCAAGGCATGCAGCAGACAAGCAGGGTGAAGTCCGATCCAAGGTTCATGTACAGGCGGCAGACAAGCTGGGTGAAGTTCGATCCAAGGTTCATGGCATGCAGCAGACATGCAGGGTGAAGTCCGATCCAAGATTCAAAGCCAGGAGGTCTGTCCGAGGGAAAGGGCACCGGAGGCAAGAGACAAGAACCAGGAACTGGAGCAGGAATCAGGTACTGGAACAGAAGTCCTTCCAGAAGAAGTGCAGGATCCTGAGAGGAAGTAAAGCAGGAGACTCGTTGCCAAGCCATCTGGGTACAGCCCAAGGGAGCCTTAAATAGGCCTGAGAAGATGACATCATCTTCTGGGGCGGGCGCAGGTTTCCCGCTGTAGGCCCTTTAAATAGCGGCTGGTGCCGCGCGTGCCTAGGGGAATCCTGGGCGGGACCGAAGCTGGCGGCGTTTAGTCTCTTGTATGATCTTTATCCTGTTGGACTCAAAAAGTTTCCGAGTATAAAATCAGTATGTGTGCATGTAAGTAGTACACGTGTGCGATTTCGAAACTTTCCAAGGATGTGCATGCTTGGTATGGCATGTAAATGTGATCAAGCAGGAAAAAATGACTGTTAAGGGACTACCCAGGGTAGGGTTTAGAGGTACATGCACAGGTTGCTATTCACACATGCATTACTGAAATTGACTGCATGTTTTTACACCTGCTAATAAGTCAATGAAGTGAAATTACACTTCTCTTTTCTCTGCAGCTTTATGGTGAGAGAATTGGTGAAGGTGCCTGTGAACAAATGTTTTCTTAACTGGAGTATACAGTTCTTTAATAAAACATCTGCGGAGGGCGCAGAGGTAAAGAGCTTACCATCATCCTGCTAGCTGTTTGAGAACGGGGGTGAGAGCCTGTCTACCCGCTATGGAGCTCCAGCTGCTACCGACGCCGAGACGTTGAGGGGCGGTCCCAGGCAGAACCCGGAAGTGCCCCATTTAAGCGGGGCATCTGAGTTTGTCACTGAGGGCGCAGAGGTAAAGAGCTTACCATCATCCTGCTAGCTGTTTGAGAACGGGGGTGAGAGCCTGTCTACTTGCTGTGGAGCTCCAGCTGCTACCGACGCCGAGACGTTGAGGGGCGGTCCCAGGCGGAACCCAGAAGTGCCCCATTTAAGCGGGGCATCTGAGTTTGTCACTGAGGGCGCAGAGGTAAAGAGCTTACCATCATCCTGCTAGCTGTTTGAGAACAGGGGTGAGAGCCTGTCTACCCGCTGTGGAGCTCCAGCTGCTACCGACGCCGAGACGTTGAGGGGCGGTCCCAGGCGGAACCCGGAAGTGCCCCATTTAAACGGGGCGCTCAGTGGCGCGCAGCAGAGCCGGCGCGCCGCTAAAGCCGCGCACGCTTAAGGGGCGCGTGGTGTACCGGCTTTGCCTGGCTTCGCCCGGATTCATCGGACATCGGAGAAACATCGGATGGTGTTTTTTTTTCTTCAGGTACTGTTATTTCCTTGTTAAAGTAATAGTTCGTCTCTGTAGACCAACAGTTGCAAGTAAATAGAGACATCATATTTGAGTGAAACTGCTGGTTGTTTTCAAGTTAAACTATTATGCCTCCTAAACGCAAAGGTAAAGTACGGGTGTTCCCCCCACTACCTTTGCCATCTCCAATACAACAAGAAATCAGTAGATTCTTACTCTCTCCTGCTTTAAATGAAGAGAAGTCCAAAGACTCTGTTGAGCCACCCAGCCAGGGAGGGCTGAATGTGCCCTTAGACGAGGCTTCCTTAAGCCCCAATATCGGTATTCCTCCTGCACAAAGACTGGTGGAAATAAGCTCTGGAGGAGCTGAAGCAGAGACTATCAGTGAAGGAGTTTCTGCTACCCTGGGTGCTATCCCAAGAACAGGAGAAAGAGGAGAGTTCTTGGAGAAAATAACTCCCTTGAATGGGAATAAAGAACTATCAACCCAGGCTAGCAGTCCTGGCTTACCCGCCCGTCCTGCGGTTATAACTCTTGAGGCCCTTTGGGGAATGATGGAGGGAATGTTCACAAATATAAAAGGTTTGGAAAGGAAAGTAGATACTTTAATAACTGGTTCCCAACAAGATACACTACAGACACAGAAACAAATCAAGGAATTAACAGATAGGACAAAAGATTTAGAAAATTATCAAAAGAAAAACTTGGAGTTTCATGTAGCTGTTGTTAAAGATAGAGAAGTGATTTCCAAAAGATTAGAGTCCCTAGAGAACAGAGCCAAAAAGTATAACTTAAGATTTCTGAATTTCCTGAGAGTGATAGGGGAATTAACTTCAGTCACTCTAAAAATTTTTCTAATAGAAATACTAGGCACTGTACTGGGGGAAAAATAGGTATAGTAAACTGTTATTTCATACCAAAAAAATGTGATCCAAATAATAGATCAGGACAGTTATTTCAAGGAGACCTAACCAATTTTCTAGAGTCAAGTGCTCAGATCATTGATTGGGGAACCCTTTTGTTTAACTTCTCTTCACTTAATGATATAAATTTAATAATGAAGAATTACTTTCAAAAATATCCTGTCCAATTTATGGAAAAGCCTATTAAGATATTTCCAGATCTTGCATATTCAACCCAAGTAAGGAGGAAAGCCTTCTTGGCTTTGCGTCAAGAGGTTGTTGGCTTGGCTTATACATTTACTTTAAGGTTCCCGTGTAAATGTGTATTAAGGAAAGAAAATGATGTATTTATCTTTTTCCTACCTGAACAACTTAAAGAATTTTTACAACAGAGAAGGATTCCTGCGTCATCCCCAATCCCGAATTAGTGGAGCATAGAAAAATAGCAGTTAATATGATGTTTAAAAGTGTAATTCTTTGGTGTTATGATATATACTCCCTATTTATTTTCTTTACTATGCAACACGCTCTCAACTATGATTAATACTTAATGAAACTGGTTATGGTTTATTTTACGTTTTAGTATTATTGTTTTAACTTCAGATTGAAGATAAAAGGAAATTTCCTTATTTATAATCAATATATCCAGTTCATGTATTTCAAACTGCAAATGTTATTGATTTGTTTGTATAATTGAAAATGGAAAATAAAGAATTAAAAAAAAAATAAAACATCTGCGTTTAATTCTGGGTTTATTATGCACGTTTTTACATGCATGTACTTTTATAAAATGGATAGAGACAGTATGCATTTTCCTGCATTACAAATATATGTGTATACTTTCGGGGAAGAGATACAGGATATTTTATAAATGTGCAGCCCCTGGCACACGGGTTATAAAATACTAGCTTAAATATCCGAGGGTGCATTTGGTGACTTAAGAAAGGCTACTGAAAAATGGGTGCCCCATTTCTTTTCTTTTTTTTTTTTTTGTGAGCTCAAGCTAAAATCGTTCTATAGTGAGTTTTATTGCCAAGTCCCCTTGGTATTACTTTTCAGAATAGAAGATTCCACAGCTTCCCATTAGCCATTTTTCCATGTTTGCTTTTGATTTTCATGTTCTCTGTTTTACAGTTCACATTCATTTCACTCAGGGAAAAGGACTCAACATTTTGGAAACCCTTCACATGTTAGAAAGCAATCCCAAAGTCATGCCTCATCATATTTTTATAACTTGTTATGCATTCCACTTCAAAGTGGATTACATTCAGATACCATCCCTGTCACCACAGAGGGATTACAAACTCACAGCCTCATTTACTTATCAGCGGTATTTTTCCCAGAGGGGGAAAATACCGCAGGATTTACAAAGCAGCGGTACTTGGCACTGCTGCTTTATGAATACCATGGTATTTTCCCTGGCAGTGAAAATACTGCCAGGAAAGATTACAGCAGTAATAAAGGGTCCAAAAAAATGTACTGTGGTGGCCCCAGCCATTATTAAAGAGGCCGACAAACCCAATTAACCCCTCTGCAAAGGTAGGAAAAAAAAAACCAGGGCGCTCTCTTTTCCCACCCCACCCCTGCCACCCCTGGAGGCAGCTGTAGTGAAAAAAAAAAAGTAAAGTTCATAAAATTTGTAAAGGTCCAAGTTAGGCCCCAACCCCTCCCTTTCAATGTTGCACTCCCCATCCTAACCCACTCTTCGGATCCCCCCAGCACTTACTGGGGGGATCCGAAGAGTCACCCTTAAGCTACAGGCCCATTGGCAGCCATTTTTCAAAATGACGCTGGCTGGGTGGGCCAGGCCTTTATCTCCATCATGTGATAGGGGCAGCCTGCACCATTTTGAAAAATGGCCACCAGACCCAGAGCCAAAGTGGTGCTTCGGGCCCACATTACACCAACAGGACTTCAATTGTAAGGGCAGGAGGGGTGTCCATCTTCGAGGGATGAATATTTACTTGTGGAGGAGGGGTTGGGGTGAGGCCTTATCCAGGTCTTTACACATGTTATAAATGTTATAACCGTTATCACCATCTCCAAGGGCAGCAGCGGGGTGGGATTGAGAATATATGGGGACCTCAGGTGTTTTTCCCTACTAAGGGCAATTTCAGGGCTGCCAGCCCCTTTAAAACAAGACCCCGGGACCACTGGGATGTGCAATCATTAACATCCCGATACTCCTGGGGGACGTTGTCGAACATGCTGGTTGGGACATTTCACTGCTGGTGGCATTTCCTTCACTTTTGCTTTTGGTTTTCACATTCACTTTTGCTTTTGGTTTTCACATTCTCTGTTTTACAGTTCACATTCATTTCACATGTTAACTGAAAAGTAACAGATGTATAACTTCTGTTATGAGAATTATAATTCTCTTAATGCTCATAGCAGATCACAGTTTATTTATATTTCTATACTGCTTTATCCCCAAAAGGGATGCAGTGTGGCTTATATCATTCCTCATAAAACAGTTCAGTGTGTCAAAATAATAAAATAAAAACAGTAATTATTCAAAATTCTCTGATCCTGTCCTATCCCATCCTCTTCTCTCGGTAAGGAGATTGATAAGGCCTCATTACACAGCTAAAAATAACACTCCTTCCTAATGATACAATAAATTTACCATCAGACAATTATATATACAATTATAAAATCAAATATACAGTAATCACTTACTATAATTGACTAATCACGATATTCACTCCATTGCCCTAAAAGGGCAGGAAAAACTTACATATCCCACCTGGGCTCTACCAGTCACTCCCAAAGAAGTGATGTATCCATAAGGGTGACACTTTTCTTCAAGGTGGTCGTGGGTTATATCACAGAGGGGGGCAGAGCATCAGCAGCACTGGGGCTAGAACAACAGCGAGCAGCAGCAGAGTCCAGGAACTCTATGAACAGAACACTGCCTTTTCAAGTCCTCTGCTGCTTTATTCAAGGCCTCTGCTGTTTATTCATATTTATCAAACTGGGTCAGCTCCCTTCATCAGGTTTCCATAGTGTTCTCTATGAAAATAGTTATAATAATGCTGGAACTCTTCCAGCTCCTCAAAATGTCTGGTTTTGTTATTGATTGTTGTCTGCAACTTGGTTGAGTAAAGTAAATAGTATCTGACTTTTAGATTTCTCAGTTGATCTCTCATAGACAGATATACATGTTTTACTTTTTTGCACAGTACTTCTTTTCAAATCTTCCTGCCTTTGTAGCTGTGCCATTACCCTTACATTTCCTATTTTTTTTCCATCGCTGAGGATATCTTCGTGTTCAATTACTAAAGCTGTTGAAAACTCCCTATTATTAGGTCTGGATGACAACACTCTAAGTGCACGTTGTATCTTAAAATCTTTCTCAAATATTATGTCTAACAGTTTCAGGAAGAAATTTTCTAAAAACTGCACAGGTTTATTTCCCTCTGCTCCTTCCTGTGTACATAAAATAATGTTTTTCAAGCCAGTCCAGCATTTCAAGAAGGCTCCTCACTCCGTAAAAATGTTGCTAGTAGTTATTTTGTTATGAGATTGACAGCTACTTGATTTTGATTGTAAATATTGCTACCCTCAATGAAATGCATGGGAGTAACCTGCACAGCATGGCAATTACTACCATAAGAAACTTGCTGGGCAGACTGGATGGACCATTTGGTCTTTTTCTGCCATCATTACTATGTTTCTGTAATGGATATGGGAGGGGGGGGGGGGTGAGCTCTAGTGCTACAGCAAAGTTGATGCGTCCTCGAGAGCAAACCCCAAGGCCTATGCCGGCAGCAAGCAAACAGAAATGGTAACAAGCCAAACTGGAACTTTACCTATACCAGCTGCCTTCCCCTTAGGTTCTGGTGACCGGCAGGACTTAGGCGGGGCCCTGGGATAGAGTTGTAGCTAGAGTCCAGGTGGCAGGCAATCTTGATCAGGTTCAAGCAAGAGGTCGAAATGCAGGTGGCAGGCAATCGTAGTCAGGTCCAGGCAAGAGGTCAAGACACAGGAGACACTGACGACAAGATGGAGGACAAGACTGGACGAGGCTGGAACTGAAAGATAAGGCAAGGCTGGGCTAGAAGACTAGCAAAGACTGGGCTGGAATTGAAGCAGGAACCAGGCACGCAGAAGAAGCAACATGCACTGCCCAGGATGTAGGAGACCTGTAGAGATATAGAAATGACAGCAGAAAAGGACCAAATGGTCCATTCAGTCTGTCCAGCAAGCTTCTTAAGTTAGTAACTCCCACTCCATTCAGGTTACTCCCATGTTTCTCTTAAGGGGAGTAACTGCCACTCCATGCAGTTATCCTCAAACCTTATGAAAACACAAAAATTGCAGCTAGCAACATTTCTTACTGGGTGATGAGCTTTCATGAAAATTCAGACAGTGCTGCTTGACGTGCTTTGCTTATGGACTTGGCTGTAGAAGCAGTCCTGTACTTTTTCCCTTATGCCTGTGTATCAGTAACCCAGACTACAGAAATTGGGACCCTCATGGTTGTTGTCTCTCCCTGCTGTGAAGTGGCGAGCAATGTTGCAGTTGCATTAAAAGCATCAAGGCTTTATTGGTCAAGGTTAGTAATCAATCTTTATGCCTTCTGCTAAGAGTAGTAACTGCTACACCAGAAAGTTACCCCCATGTGTGCTTTCTTCATTTCCTTTAGGACTTGACCATAGAAGCAGTCCTGTGCTTTTTCCATTATTTTTGTGTGTCAGTATCTCAGACCATGGAAAACCCATTGCTGACGTGAAGACTAGCAGTCTGAGGAACCCTTATATGTGGAGGCTACATGATGATATCAGGGGGTGCCACAGTGACCTTCCAGTCCTGGGCCCTTTAAGAAATCAACTGTTGAGTGTGCACACACTTAAAGAAGGATGCCTGGAAGCTGGGGTCATGGCGGCATCCTGCCACATTGGAGCAGCGTGGCAACAAGGGTGAATGAGGAGCTCGCGGGGCCATCCATGAGCCACTGATCATAACAGTACCCCTCCTCCCAAGCCGCCGCCCCCTTCTTGAACTTAGCTTTCTGGAGAAATTTTTGTGGAGCTCCTCTATAAGGGGGGTGCTTGTAGATTAGCAGCTGGCTCCCATGAACATTGTCCTTCAAAGGGTATCTCAGCCTTGTCTGAATTGCGGCACCAAAGTGCTTCAGGCAAGCAACAGATAAAGTTGCCGACTGTCTCTAAGATGAAGAGGTCAAGACTGCAGATGCCCACCACCAGTGATGGAAAGGTCCGAATCCACTGTGTCAAGACTTGGCAGGGGTTGGGTCGCCTCACATGGAAGGAGTACAGGCCCACCCTCTCCTGTAGCCACTGTATGAGCGTTGGTCTGTTGTGTTAATTAGTGTCATCCACAGGGGCAGTGGGTAGAGCAAATGAGTCAGA
This sequence comes from Rhinatrema bivittatum, assembly GCF_901001135.1. Lineage (NCBI taxonomy): Eukaryota > Metazoa > Chordata > Amphibia > Gymnophiona > Rhinatrematidae > Rhinatrema > Rhinatrema bivittatum. The sequence goes on from NC_042616.1 coordinate 713,500,203, forward strand.
GACCATGGTTCTTGCCAAGGAGATTGCAGGCTGACCTTTGGGCAGACACTGTTCTTGGCAGCAGGGGCACCAACCAGAAATCCAAAGAGTTCACCAGTCAACCTCAGGCTGGTGCTGATGGAGCTAGGGCAGATCCAAGATGATGATATTAATTGCTTTCAGAAGAACATACAGAGAGATCTGTTCCCCGTGCAAGATGCCGCTCTGCATGGACAGGGACTTTGTGATATATCCAGGCAAAGGTTTTCCATGGACAGAGGAAATCTTGATTGCTAGATCCAGGGGAGCTATTGGAATACCAGAGATTTATAAATAAAATTCTCTCTGGCTCCAGTGACAGGGAAGGTTTGAACATTAAACGGTGTTTCTGAACAAAAGACACTCAGATTCATGAAACTAAGGCAATGTGTAGTGACAGGCTAGGGTAGCCCCTCACACCACACCAAGGTTCAGGATTTTTCACGGCTTGACTGAACAGTGGTCAGTGAAGTGCCCTGATGCACCACAATACAAGCATAATTGGAGCTGATGACGCCTCTGCTTGTCTTCTAGAGATAACTTGATACGATCCACCAGCATCAGTTCTTCTGGGAATGCTAGCAGCTTCCGAGGCCAGCATGGGTCAGGTACTGGATGAGTGATTCTTTGAGCCAAGCCTCTTTCTTTGCACCATTCCTGGAACCTCGAGTCTAATTGCCCAGCTAGTCTGAATAGCCCCTCCAGGATAGATGGTAGGTCTCAGGCAGCTAGCTAGACTTTATTGCATTCTTTAAGCCCTTGTTGGAAAATTGCAATCAGGCTGTTGCTGCTCCAGTGGAGATAAAAGGCCAAGGTGCATATTCCCCCACAGACCAAACGCCTTGTCTGATCTGCAGAAGTTCAGAAGACTTGGAAATTGTGCAACCTGGCTCATCAGATGCTTGTCAAAACTCTTACAGAAAGTGTGCCAGAGTGGGTCAACTTTTCCCAGAAAGGAGAAGCCTGAGCCAGTCCGGTGCCACAAAGCAGGGAAAGAATATGTTACCTTGACTTGGTCTGTTGGAAATAATGGTGCCTGCAGCTCAAATTGCACTTGATGCTGGTTAAGAAAGCCTCTACAGCTTCTGGGGTCCCCATCATACCTCAGAGGAAAGCGGAGCATAAAATTAATAGGCTGGATCGGTGGAGTCGGAGCTGGAATCATTGAAAGTGGAAGGGCAACCATTCCCCGCAAGACTCTGGTAATCTGGTCAGGTTGGCCTTGCTGCTGCTGCTGCTGCAACTGGTGGTCTAGCTTGGCTAGGGCAGCAGCCTGGACTGTTTGCCGATCCCATAACCTCAGCAATCTGAAATGGATATGGAGCATGTGAGTTATTAGTGATTTAGCTTAGTTGAAGTAGTTTCGAGAATGAACCCCCGAGGCCTATGCCAGCAGCAGGTGAACAGACTTGATAATGAACCAGACTGGAGCTTCACCTATACCAGCCCTCTCCCTCTTGTGTTGAGCCCTAGTGTTCTGCTGGCCAGCAGGTCTTAGGTGGGGCCCTGGGACAGAAACCATAACTAGAGTCCAGGCGGCAAGCAATCATGGTCAGGTCCAATTCACAGGTCAAGATCCAGGTGGCAGGCAGCCGTAGTCAGGTCCAGGCAAAAGGTCAAGATCCGGAGGAGCATGCCGAGGGAGACACGGATATACAGGAGACACCGATGACAAGAGCGAGGAAGACAGGCTAGACAGGCTGGGCCGGAGGACAAGACTGGACGAGGCTAAAATTGGAAGATGAGGCAAGGCTGGGCTTGAAGACAAATCAGGAACCAGAAATGCAGAAGAATCAACACGTACTGCACAGAATGCAGGAGACCCATTGCTGAAGCAAAGACTAGGAGTCCTTATATGTGGAGGCTACGTGATATCATCAGAAGGCGCTGCAGGGACTTTCCCACCATGGGGCCTTTAAGAGATTGACTGTCAGGTGCGCGCACACCTAAAGAAGGAAGCATGGAAGCTGGGGTCATGGCAGTGTCATGCCGCGTTATGAGTGAGGCAGTTACTATGTACAGTACATTACTATGTACATCTGTTTTACCTGATGGAAGTTTTTTTTAATAGCGCTCTAAACAATAGTTTTTCTATTGACTGTAGTCTAGTTTAAACATATTTTAATATTGTTCCTCTCCCCTCCTGCCTCCCCTGGCCCTTCCTCCTCCTCCCCTTCTTCCTATTTTGATTTTATTTTTATAGTTATGTTTTGTTTGTTATTTTTAACATTTCATTTGCAACATATTTACATAAAGACTTTGGAGGTGTAGTCCAATAAGATTGCATTTACCTACAGGAAGTGCAAGTCTGACCAAATATGTTAATTGGATATTCAATTTGCCAATCGGTATGTCTATTTACATTTGAGTTTTTGTCAAGTTTATATGCATACATATATATAAGAAATTCTTCTTGGTTTGCTCTGTGTGTCATTTTACATAGGAGGGCTATAAGTAGAAACGTTTTTCTCATATTTCTTGTGTAATATATTTTTATGTATTCTTGCATATACTATGTTTTTTGCATACCCTTTTTTATTATTAGATTTGTATTATTTATTTACAGTATTTTATTATTTGGTCATTTTATATTTCAACATATATATTTTGAGTATATATATTATTTTTTTTCCTTTTTATGCTTTATTTTGTTATTTGTAGGGATAGCTAACTCAAGGTTGGGAACTTGAGTTTGTACAGCTAAATAATCACTCTTTGCTACACATGTTGACATTTCTGCGTAGGTATGTATTTTATAAATGGTAATGATATCTCTTTGCGGCAATTTTATTATTCCATAGTTGACAATATTTATTGTTCTTTGCTCTATAGCTGTACTGGTTGTCCAGACTGTTTGAGCTATTTTGGTTTGGATGTTACTTACATTTATATTGTAAAAGTTATCCCGATACAGGCAATATTGCAGAAAGATGGCCACATCAGGTTATATATTACATTTCAGTATAACATTGTATTGTAAAATGTTTTTATTGTGACTGCATGCATTTCATTTAGTAATTTATTATTTATGATTTATTGATATATCATTTTCTTATACTGTTGTTTTTTGTGTACATAGGAGGTAGTGCATGCAAATTCCTTTTATGCATATTCATTGTAGGTATCTGGAAAACCTGACCTACTTGCATCACTCGAGGACCAGAGTTGTCTACCCCTGCTTTAGAAAGTATCCCAGAACTGGCTTGAGAAACACTGACCTAAAATACATAAGTTGTTTCATTTATTCCTATAACTTACTGTAGATTTTCTAAGTAATTTTTCAATACAAATATCTTTATCTCTTGCAGTTGTGCCATTTTGTGATGATGTCATTCAATTACCTCCATTTTTTTCTGAAATATTAGAAGCTAAGTAGTCTGTGCTGCAACTTCTGTTTTAATTCTTTATTTGCCTCTTGATTCTTTTTCAGGAGATCTTTTATAGCAGGGCTTCCCAAACCTGTGCTGGGGTCTCCACAACCAGCTGGGTTTTCTGGATATCCACAAATAGCATGCATGGGATAAATTTGCATACACTGAAGCCTGAATATATTCTAGTTTATCTCACGAATGCTTCCTGTGGAATCTGAAAACCAACCTGCTGCGGGGTCTTCAGGGCAGGTTTGGGAAGCCCTGTTTTATACTGTGCAACTCTTCTACAATCATAATAGCTGCAGCAATTTCAGTTTCCTTACCTAGCATCTTTTTGTGAGAGATGCTGCTTCTGCTGCTGGGTGCATATTTCTGATACTGCAAACACCACTTCAGTTTTTACCATTTGCCTGCTCACCATAACCATCCGTATAGTTCCCCTGGGATTTTTTTGCAATGGAGTTAGCTGGATAAGTACTGAAACACCCTCCTATGCCCCCAAAATGCATTTCACTTATCCGTATAGATTTTGTAAAATATATGTGGAAAGTGGCAAGTATATTCAGAACTCTGCATTTATCTAGATGACTCAAGAGTTATTTATGTGGATAAATGCCTTTGAATATGAACTTCATAATATTTAGTGCAATATTTCTCAAACATGGACCGGCACAGAATCCCAGCAGATTTTTTGCCGATGCACAGAATGATGGTGATTGCAGAAAGATGAGAAGGAAATAAGATCTGCCCTGCAACTTCATACAGTGCATTGCACCCTGCAGCACAGCTAGTAGAAACTTTTGTTAACACTTTCCTCTGCCCAGCTCTGAGGACCTGTTTTATTGTTTTTGTCTGATTTTTTGGGGTTGGTTTTTTTGGGTTTTTTTTTTTTTGCAGTTAGGGCAAGACCTGAGGCCCCATCTCTGGGAGGGGAGCAGCTGCAACTGAATGATAATGAGCCATCATGCGAATGATCAGCGTCTGCTCTGATATAAGGCCCTACCACTCGTACAGATGCCAAAAGGGGACAGGGCCACTGTGGGGCCTGATAATGGAGCAGACGTAGGGCTGAATTTAAGATTCTGGCATCCATCAGCAAAGTGCCACAGTAGCACCTCTTTGTAGCTATGCCTGTATCCTGCCCTAAAGCAAGCAGGAGCAAGCTCCTCTTTGGCTGGGTATTTGGCGCCCTAGTCAGTTGTTTGTGCCTAAATCTGGGCCTCCCACCAACTCATTAATATAAAGGTTGCAGTTGCTTTCCTCCTAGAGATTAGACCTAAAAGTCCACAGGGTGGGGCGATTAGTTGTAGTAGTGTTGCTGGCCGGCAGGGGGAGGGAGAGAGGGAAAGATTTCTTGTTTATTTTGTTATAATGAGCAGGTGGCTGACTGGGGGAGGGGAAGGAAAGAGAAAGGAAGGGATTTTTTTTCAATGATCAAGTTGGCTGGTTGAGAGGGGAGAAGGAGGGTTTTTTTTTTCTTTTCTGAGGACAATACTGTTGGCTGGAAGGGAGAGGGAAGTGGGGGGAGAGGGCGAGAGGGCTTTTTAAAATTAAGAACAATATTTTTTTTTTAAGAAAACAAATTTTCCTAAACTGGCTAATTATCTTCTTTAAATGACAGGGTCAGCCCTATGGTTGGTCTATAAGATTAAAGAGTGGGTGGGGGAAAGAATGCATTTTTGCCAACCCCCAGCCCTTCTCTCTCAACCATCAACACTGAAACCAGTCCACATAATTTAAACAAGGTACCAGCTGGTCCCTGGCATACAAAAAATTGAGAAACACCGGTCTAACTGGGCTAGTGGATTAAAATGTATATCTAAAACATTTGTTGCACAGCACTCATTCAACATATCTGACCAAATCTTTTCGCAAAATAAATAAATTGCTGGTCTACGCGAACTGAAAAACTAGTATGACGAATTAAGAAAGTCAGGCGGAATGATTTAAAATTTACTTGACACACTTGGGGAAAAAAAAAAAGGAAAAGAAAATACTTTAATGCAATCCCAAAGATTGTTGTAACTAGGAGGATATTTTAGTATTAACATAATAGCCCATTAAAAACTCACAGAAAACATGACATTTAACACATGTACAGCCACTTCCCCCAAACTCCCCTGCTCTGAAAATGCCTCTCTTTGCAGTGGGTAAAAGTAGGTGTCCTGTTAGACAGTGCATGATTTGACCCGTAATGTTCGGAAATCTGTTGACGTGAACGTGTAGAAAGTTGTTGTCTTTACGAGGCTAATTTTCAAAGCAATTTCTGCAAGTAAAAACAGTGCTTTAGCCACGGAAATGTCCTTTTACGATTACCCACCCAATATGCAGATAAAGGTACCTGCATAGAACCTGTTTGCATGAACTCTCACCCACAGTAACCAGAGATGTTCCCAGGGTGGGATTGCAGAGGGGATTGCACTTGTGCACATATTTTTGCATTTTCAAAGGTATGTTTGTGTTTTCTCCTGAAAAACCTACCCATGCAAATTAGCAGGCATAAATGTGTACAGGACCTTTCTCTGAGATCATTTTCAAATGGAAAATATACACATGCTTTCTGTTTGAAAACAGATGTAAAATGCACAGGTAATTAACCTTAAAACTATGCGGGCATTTACAAAATGACCCCCTATGTGTCCTTTGAGAAAATTGTCTTTCATGTTCAGTTAAAGGAGTCAAAGGACACTTTTTTTTTTTTTGGGGGGGGGGGGACACCGAGAGCAGACTCAAACAAAATGAAATCAATTACTAAATTTTCTGAAAAGGCTGCATGACATACAGAGTAGCCAGCACTCAAATGGAGTAAATGATATATAGATTCCAGATGCATGGTTGGAGCCATCATGTAGTTTGCCCAAGTTCAATTTGATGAAGCACATAGGTCTGGAAAATACAATTTAAAGCACTAAAAACTAGGAAAATTAATCAATTCTTGATTTGTGGCCAAGGCACCAGATAGCACAAGTTAACCTTGTATGCACAAAGGGCTAAAGAGTGATATACCCACAAGCCAGACTATGTATATAACATACTAGAAATTCGAACTGGTCACTTCATGTTGTTCTATCAGCTACATTATCAGTAATAACAAAGAAAGAAAAGTCCTTGGGAGGTAAGCCAAGCATTGATTTATTCCTCCAGGTTTCATAATCTGTTAGCAGAAGTAGAATTTCTGTGAAACCAGGAGATGGAAAGGATATTCATTTTACTGGCAGTTGCTGAAAGCAATACTTTCTGTAATGGTGCATAGTGATCTGTGACAGATATAGTGATGATTCATTTATTTACATGCTGAATTTTTTTGTCTAATTATTCAACCCTTCTATGACACGCACCAAGTTCAAAAAACCTTTTTTCAAAAACATTTTTAAAGAGAGTAGTGGTAGTTTCATAAAAGTGAATCAAAGGGTACCATCCAGGTTACCTTCATTCTGTTTCTAATCATGAACCTACCACCTTCCCCCTTATTTTTTGAAATGTTACCAAAATTCAAAAAGTTAATTAAACGTGCTAAATTTAAACAGTGAAACTGTTGTGAAAAGAATGGGAATTGTCCACGATGTGGTGTCTAAATTGGCTTGGCTGGTGCTTGCTTATGTAAAGATGGTATCAATGGTTGTTGTTAAAGTTGTTTAACAATATCAAATTGTCCCGTGCTTGTACACACAAAGGGGTAGATTTTAAAAAAGTGCGCCTTCGCGTACTTTTGTTGGCGCACCAGGCGCAAACAAAAGTACGCTGGATTTTAGCAGATACGCGCGTTTCTGCTAAAATCCAGGATCGGCGCGCGCAAGGCTGCCGATTTTGTGCAGCCGGCGCGTGCCGAGCCGCGCAGCCTGCCTCCATTCCCTCCAAGGCCGCTCCAAAATCGGAGCGGCCTCGGAGGGAACTCGCTTTCGCCCTCCCCTCACCTTCCCCTCCCTTCCTCTATCTAACCCACCCCCCCGGCCTTATCTAAACCCCCCCTACCTTTGTCGGGGGATTTACGCCTCCCGGAGGGAGAAGTAAATCCCCGCGGGCCGCTAGCACGCTGAGACGCAACCTGGGGGCGGTTCCGGAGGGCGCGGCCACGCCCCTGGACCGCCCCGGGCCGAAACCACGCCCCCAGGCCCGCCCCCGAAACGCTGCGTCCCGCCACAAAACGCCTCGCCGATCGGCCCCGCCCCCGACACGCCCCTGACACTCCCCCCTCGAAAAACCCCGGGACTTACGCGAGTCCCGGGGCTCTGCGCGCGCCGGCAGGCCTATGGAAAATAGGCGCGCCGGCACGCAATGCCCTGCTCGTGTAAATCCGGGCGGATTTACGCGAGCAGGGCTTTTAAAATCCGCCCCTGTTAGAATTGCTTAGTAGAAATTACTTCGTGAGACTCTCTCCCGTTGTTAGACAATACCAAATTGTCCCTCCGACTTAATGTCGCTATGATTGTTACGATCCCTCCTGTGCTGCGCCACAGGAGGCATCTTACCTTTTCCTCTGGAGGCCGCTCCGAAGCCAGGGCCTCGCCTACATACTATCCAGGATTTGCTCCAGGGCCTAGGAGGCCTCGATGATCTTGGGACCTGCCTGTGGCTTGCTGGCTCTGCTTGGACTTCCTGGTTCAGGCCACGCCCTCTCCCTAGGGGCCAGCCCGCAGCACTCCTCATAGGGCCAGTGAGGGGCGGTCCATGTGGACTCCTCCCAGGGAGTTGCCTGCATACAGCAGTATAAAAGGACCTTCACTTCAGTTCCTGTTTGCCTTCGGATTGAGTCTCACAGTTGTCAGTGCCTCTTCATTGATCCAGGTCCTCCATGGTCTTCTTGTGTCTTGATGGCTCCCTGTCCTGTGTCTCTGCCTTTTTCCTTGATGTTGGTTCCAGATGTTCCTAGATGGTTGTTCCTGACCCAGTTCCTGATGTTTCAACTTGCTTCAGACTGCCAGGAGTGCAGTAACCCGCTTCTTCCCTGTGCTTGTCCCGTTCTCAGCGTGGTCCGTGACCAGCCTCCTCGGGCTGTGTAGGGCGCGCAGTGGGACAGGGTGGTCTGCGACCAGCCCATTGGGTCCGCCCGTGAAGGTGGGCTGAGTAGGGCACCCTGAGAGACAGTGCCAATGTCCTCCTTCCCAGCCCTCCTCTGTTGATGTCTTCGCTTCAGCGCTCGTCTGTGATGTCCTCGCTTCAGCCCTCATCTGTGATGTCTTCTGTGTTCCAAGGACTCTGTCTGCCCTCGTCCTCAGTCCGGCCTGCCGCCCAATGCCGTTACCCAGCGGCAGGACCGAAAGGGCTTGGAACAGTCGGAAGACCGTTCATCAATCAACATTGCGTTGTTGGTTGTCTTGGGCGTGCAGGTCCGGTTGAGGGTCAGACCTTGCTCTCTAGTACTTGCTTCAGCCATGCCTTGCCTTGTTCTCCATGCTCGCACCAGCTCACCTCACCTCCCACGGGGTGGCTTGGGGCTCCTCCCTGAGTCTCGCCGTGGCCCAAGGGCTCACTACACCTGCTCTAGAGGCGACTGCACTCCTCATGCTCGCAACAGAATCCAAAAGGCCTCCAAGCCCTCGGTTCATCAGCAGCATGGAGGACGCGCTCGTAACAATGATATTAAGTCGGAGGGTGTACAGAAAAGCAGTTTTTTCTGCTTTTCTGTACACTTTCCCGGTGCCGGCTGAAATTAACTCCTGCCTTTGGCGTTAATTTCGGAAAGTAAAATGTGCGGCTTGGCAGCACATTTTATTTTCTGTATCGCACGGGAATAACTAATAGGCCCATCAACATGCATTTGCATGTTGCAGGTGCTATTAGTTTCGGGGGGGGGGGGGGTTAGCCGTGCGTTTTCCACGCACTGTTACCCCTTACCGTATAAGGGGTAAAAATAGCGTGTCGAAAATGCATAGCCAAACGGGGGCTAATAGTGCGCTCGACCTGAGTGCACTTTACTGTATCGGCCCGTTAGTAACTTGTTGGGCAGGCTAGATATACCATTTGGTCTTTTTCTGCCATCTACTCTAAACAATGTTACTATGTTCCACTGAATCTGCCCAACATTTTCTAAACTCTGCTGTCCCATGTCAGGGAATAGAATTGCATGTTCAAATCAGTTTTGACTTGTTTTGAACCCAATATTCATTTAACTTGCTTTGGATTAAATCTATTTATGTTTAAACAAAGAATAACTGGTTTTTATTTATATTATGCCTTTTGTGACTGGTCTATAACCAGAGGCTAAAACATGAAAATAAAGAACTGTTGGAGTAATTTTTTGCTACCTTATGCTGAGGTTGTATATAGAGGATAGACCGTATGGATTCAGAGTTTTCACCCAGACACAGACTAGTTTGAAGGCCACAGGCCAACCTCTGAATGAACTCCTGTTTACTGTCTTGCACTGTGCAATGTTTACGAACAGGCAAGAGTGTTTATTTAGTTATTCCACTAAGTCTATGATGAGAAACCTAGCAATTAACTTTTACGAAAGCCTGAGAGAGAGAATGAAGGCCGCACAGCTGTTTATGAAAATTGATAAGAACTCGGAGGAAATGCTGTTGCTTTTCACAAGCATTTGTAGTGTATAAGGGGAGACAGCGAGAAAGAAGGGAAAGAGAGAGAGCCCTGGACGTGATGCTACAGATGATCCTTTGGAAATATAAGCTACCATTATTTCTTCTATTTGATCTGATTTTATTTCTTCTGTCCTCCTATTGCTCAAATAAACTACTTTACCTTGAACCGTGACGTACTGAAATAGTTTGTGTGTGGCTCTTTGTGTAGGAGATAAGCACCTGGGTACAAGCCCCCAGGTATAATCCTAGTAATTGTGTGTGGCCATTTGTGTAGGGGATAAGCCCCTGGCTTCAAGCCCCAGGTATAATCCCAGTAATTCTGAGTTTATATGAGATTAGCCCCCCAGTTCAGAGCCCCTGGGCAGCATACCAGTGTACACAGTCTGAACCCATAACAAGAACTCACTAATGGAGGCACATGGGCCAAAGCACAGTATGATGATGTGCCTGAAGAAGTTTTGTTTGATCCTGTCTCAGAGGACGAAGGAGGAGAATCTCCAGCCAGAGATTGGTATCTGGTAGAAGTACATGAAGGGGTAAGGGAACTAGGGTCTGCTTGAGAGTTTTCTGGGGATGAAATCTGAGAGGGACTAGTGAGGAATTTGAAGCAGATGGAATTCAGCAGGATGAGGTTGTATCGACACAAAGGCCAGTGCAGTCTATAAGGGGAAAACTACCTGTATATTATGATGACTTTGTAATGTACTGAAACAGTAATGTAGTGAAATCGGGTACTTCGTATCTCTGTTAATACCTGCAGAGGGAGCTGAGTTAGTGCAGTAGAGAGATGATTTGCAGTAACGTTCATTCAAATTGATATGTGTTTTGAGAAAAACTATCTCTATTGGCACATGAAATTTAAATGTCTGAGAGATACATCTATTGATTGAGATGGGTTAAAAACTTTACTATCCTGGACCTTACCTTTGGATGGAAGATTAAAGTGTATTAGTAAGTTAACATGTTGACATCAACTATATTTAAGAAGAGGGGAATGTAACCAGAGATGAAAACATGAAAATAATAGAGTAAATAATTTTGGGAAAAAAAAAAAAAGCATTGCTGGAATGTGGCGTGCTTTTACATTCCTCTCACTGTTAATGCATGAGGAAGATGTGCAAGTAGCTGTGAGAGCTGTTTCTCCTTTCCTGCAGCTAAGAAGGGGGGTGGGCGGAGAATGAACAGAGTGAGCTAAGGAGGAGGAACAGAGCTGCCAGCGTTTTTACTTTCATTTTAGAAAGTCAGCATTGCTAAGCCAGAGCTGTGGAAAATTCCTGCCAGTATGCATGCAAATGAGCTTCTTGTGTGCACATGCTGAAAGCTGTGAAGAGCCTGGTGGAATAACACATTTTAGTTCCTCACTAATCAAGTAAATCCAAACCTTATCCAGATGTGTTGGGTTCAAACATTACTACATGTTTATTCCTCCAACTTCATGCAAAGAAGGGGGGAGTTTATGGACTAAAAGTAGGTTAATATTTGCTCTAAAGCACCCTTGGGAACAATTTAAGCTAAGGTCATCACTAGAGTATTGATCTCACTGAAGGGTGGCAGTTAAGAAGTCAGTCAGTCAGTCTGGCTTTGATCCAGTGAGGGACCAGGTGGTGTCAGATTTTATCTCTTCAGAGACTGCTCTAAATTGCCAGAAAACCACTGAAGTTGAGCACAGAGAGATCAGGCATACCATTCTGTGGAAGAGTTTTGTGAGAATGTGAGTGTGTGGCAAAAAGTGCCTCTGAAATTGGAGTTCAAATTAAGAAATAAATCCAGGAAAGTCAGTTACTTTTTTATAATTTTGGTGGACATGCAGGATTTGAAGTCTATCTTTTATATACAGAGATTGAGAGAGAGAATTTATGAGATGGATTTATGACTACACTTTCATTCTCATTGAAGTAAAGTTTGAGATCTCTCCTTTCCTTAAATACTGTACAGCTGTATCACAGCTATAAGGGTTAAATTAACATTATTTCTGAAGAGAAAGAAATTATAAATAAGAGAATTATCTGTGAAAGGGGTCACAGATTTTAGATGCCAGCTTCCTGTAATAAATTACAGTGTGGATTTGAGAATAATTCTGAATCTGTAAGAATAATCCTAGATAAGGAGGAGAATGCACAGTTGGTATGGAAAAGAGATAGAATTTTGATTGCGCTTGATAGAACTTTGGCTCTGCTTACAATTCTGAGACAGTACAGTGAGAACAAATTCATCATAAGAGAGTTGGCAACAGAGTTCTCTTTCTCGTAGAGCTTTCAAAGGGACATTTACATTCTCCAAATGGTCCTTATTTACTCATCTACAGCAGCAGTTAAGACAGAGTGACTGAGTGTGCCATATCTTTGAGCAGAAAGGAAAATGTGAGTGGGAGAGTTTCTTTCTCTCAAACTGATTCCCAAATTTCCTCTGTGCTCTAGTAAGAATAGGGAAATTATTATTATTTTTTTAATACAAAATTAGCTAGCCAAGTTCCAACAGGCTTTCGTGGACATACATTTAAGGAACTCCTACCTAGTACATCTTCAGAAGATAAGTGAGGATAGAGTATTGGAGAAGTTCTCTGTTACTGTAGTTAAAGCTTTGATGGGTCCAGAAGCAAGCAGAAAAGAGGGACAAATAGTTCTTTATGTAAAAAACCATATCCAAGCAACTGAATTCCAAGGGATATAGGATAAAGAAGAAGCATTATGGACCATCCTAAAAAGAGAAGATGGTGCTTCCATATTTCCTGGTGTGATTATATAGGCCTCCAACCCAAGTGGATGAACTGGACAGAGACCTGATTGAGGACTTCCAAAGGTTGGGAAAGAAGGGAGCAGTGTTACTTATTGGAGATTTAAATCTTCCGGATGTGGATTAGAGCATCCCTTCTGCTAAATCTACAAAATGTAGAGAAATAGTGGATGCCCGTCCAGGGGCTCTGCCCAAACAAATGGTAATGGAACCCACTAGGGAACGATGTGATCCTCGATTTAGTGCTCACTAATGGGGATAATATCTCTGATGTTTGGGTAGGGGCTTATCTGAGCAGTGGTGATCATCAGACAGTATGGTTCAATATTGCAAATAGGATACAGAGAAGTCATACCAAGACCCAAGTTTTGAATTTCACAAATGTGGGCATTGTCACAATGGGGATGTACCTGGAGGAAGAACTGGAAGACTGGGATAACATGGGTGAGATGGAACAGCAATCGGCAAAAGTAAAAGAAGCTATTACAAAGGCAACAAATCTATATGTTAGGAAAGTAAAGAAGAGTAAGAGGAAAAAGAAACCATTATGGTTCTCTAAGGAGCTGGCTGAGAAAAATTAAGGCAAAAAGAACAGCATTCAAGAAGTATAAATGATCTAAAAAAAAGAACACAAGAAAGAATATCTGTTAAAAATGAGGGAGATGAAGAAAGAGATCAGAAAAGGAAAAAGTCAAGCGGAAGAAAGGATTGCCAAAGAGGTAAAGAAAGGAGACAAAACATTTTTCAGATATATCAGAGAAAGAAAAGAGGCCCGAAGTGGTATAGTGAAATTGAAAGGTGACAGGGAGCACTGTGTGGAGAGAGATGAAGAAATGGCAGAAATATTAAGCAAATACTTCAATTTGGTGTTCACTAAAGAAGACCCTGGAGAAGGACCGTTGCTAGTTGACAGACCATGGATGGACATGGGGTAAATGAAACTCCACTTACAGATGAGAATATATGGGAAGAGCTAGGAAAACTGAAAGTGGACAAGGCCATGTGGTCTGATGAGGTTCATCCCAGGATTCTGAGGGACCTCAGAGATGTGCTGGCGGGTCCGCTGCATGACCTGTTCAATAGATCCCTGGAAACAGGAGTGGTGCTGAGTGATTGGAGAAGAGCGGTAGTGGTCCAGCTTCACAAGAGTGAGAGCAAAGAGGAGGCTGGAAACACCAGGTCGGTTAGCCTCACCTTAGTAGTGGGAAAATTAATGGAAACTCTGCTGAAGGAAAGGATTGTGAACTATCCACAGTCAGGAGGATTTCTGGACCTGAGGTAGCATGGATTCACCAGGAGAAGGTCCTGTCAGACAAATCTGATTGATTTGTTGATTGGGTGACTAAAGAATTGGATCGAGGAAGAGCGCTCAATGTGATCTACTAGGATTTCAGCAAAACGTTTGATACAGTCCCACATAGGAGACATGAGTAAAATGAGAAGGTTGGGAATGAGCGCCAAGGTGCTGGCATGTATTAAAAACTGGTTGATGGATAGAAGACAGCGTGTAATGGTCCTTAGAGAGCAATGTTAAGTGGAGTCCCACAAGGATCGGTGTTGGGACCAGCTCTGTTCAATATCTTTGTGAACAACATAGCAAAGGGATAGACAGTAAAGCTTGTCTATTTGCAGATGATACTAAGATCTGCAAGAGAGTGGACATGCCAGAAGGATTAGAGAGAATGAGACGTGATTTAAAGAAGCTTGAACAGTGGTCAAAGATATAGCAGCTGGGATTCAATGCTAAGAAGTGCAGAGTCATGCATCTGAAGTGCGGTAATCCAGAAGAGCTGTATGTGATGGGGTGTGAAGAGCTGTTGTGCACAGAACAAGAGAAGGACCTTGGGATGGTAGTGCCAGAAGAATGCTGGGCTGCAAAGAGAGAGGAATAATCAGTAAGAAAAAGGAGGTGATCATCCCCTTGTACAGGTCCTTGGTGAGGCCTCACTTGGAGAACTGTGATCAGTTCTGAAGATCGTATCTCAAAAGGGACAGAGACAGGATGGAAGTGGTCCAGAAAAGGGTGACAAAAATGGTGTGTGGGGGGGGTCTCCATCAATTGACATATGAGGAGAGGTTGAAGGACCTATATATGTATACCTGGAGGAGAGGAGGTGTAGGGGGAGATATGATACAGACCTTCAGATACCTAAAAGGTTTTAATAATGTAAAATTGTCAAACCTTTGCGATGGAAAGGAATCAGTAGAACTAGGGGTCATGTAATGAAACTCCAGGGAGCACGACTCAGAACCAAAGACAGGAAATATTTATTCATGGAGAAGGTAGTGAATACCTGGAATGCCCTTCCAGAGGAGGTGGTGAAGACAAAAACAGTGAAGAGATTGTAAAGGTGCAAGGGATAAACACTGTGGATCCCAAAAGACTAGAGGATGGAAATGAAGAAAAGAGTGCATGGGGGTAACTTACTGCTGTGGCCGTTACTACCCTTAACCAATAAGTCTTCATTCTGTTGATGCAACTCCATTATTGCTCTCTGCTTTAATGGCAGGGGGAAAGGGGAATTAGATTCAGACTACAACCAACAAGGACATTCAGTTTTACGGTCTAGGAAAACAAGCATGAGGGTAACTTGCTGATGCAGCTGTTACTACCCTTAACTACTAAGCCTGATACTTTTGATGTAACTCCATCGTTCTCTGCTTCAACAGCAAGAGGCAATGGGGAATTGGACTCAGCAACCAACAAGGGGCCCTGACTTTGATGGTCTGGGAAACTAAGTATGGGGGTGTCCTGTATGGCGCAGCAGGTGCTACCATAAGTCCGTACATACTTTGTCAGTTAGACACCTTACTGAAAATTTACAATTTCACAGCAGCATGTCCATGATACACTGCTACTACTCTTCTCTATTACTTCTTCCCTCAAGGGAAAGTAATTTTGAGTATTACAGACAAAAATGCATGAAGGAAAAACGATTTTATATAATAGGAAAGACGACCTAAAAGACATATCCATAGTTTTTGTTTCAAAAAATATTGAGAAGAATGAAGAGGATGGGAATTTGAGCTTGTTCCAGGACTCTGGAGTTTGAAATTTATCCTTCCATGAGATTTTAAGTATCTACCACAGGCAGCATATATGAAAACTATCCCACCTGTTCTCTTGATGCAAGCACAGTATCCATGTCTTGCTACTATTCCCTTCCCCCCTCCCCCTCCTTCTTTCCCTCTCAATATGCATTTGTTTTTACAAACTTGCGGTTAAATCATGGCACTTAGTTAAGTTCTGTTTCTATATGGTATTTATTTATTGCTATTTTGTGTTCATTATTTTTATTGTATTTTAATTATTATATTATTTATTTTTACAGTTATGCTTGTTTTGCTGTGAACCGTTTTGATCAAATATTACTTTTGTAAAGGCAGTATACAAACAATTTTTAAATAAATAAATAAACATAGGCTTTATAGATGCTAATTTTTGTGCATTCCATAAGTTTGTTGTTCTTCCAGACTCTTTTAAAGTCTAGAGTGGTGACAGCTTTTCCACTTCACAGATTTAACTTTCTATTAAGTGAAAGGTTGTCTGTGATAGTGGATCTTAAGTATGTGCACTTATTGATGACCTTCTAGTATATAATTGTTGATACTGACAGAGTGAGGCTTGTCAAAATCTTGGCCCATTACATTAGTGTTCTTTAGTCTAATGGTAAGCCTGATGTTCTGGCATGCATTGGAAAAATGAGCCATTAAGCACTGGAAATGTCCTTCATTAAGAGTTGTGACAATAGCTTCATTGGCAAGTAACAGTTCTCTGAGACCTTAATGCACCTTGGTTTTTGCTCTGAGTCATGAGAGGTTGAACAGTTTCCTAAAAAATCTTGAATGTAGGTCTAATCCTTCAATTGTTGATCCAATAGCAATCTTTGCAGGAGCACAAAAAAGATTCTGAAAAGTGTAGGCACAAGGATGCATCCCTGTTTGACCCTGCTGCATATGTTGAAGGCCTCTGAAGTTGAAGTCATCATATTGGATGATGCCTTTCATGTTATCACAACTAATCAAGCTGAGAAGCTTAGGAGGACAGGTATTTTCCAGTAATTAGAATAGAGTCCCTCTGCTCACGAGATCGAAGGCCTTAGTGAAATCAATGAAAATTGTGTTCCCTGCACTTCCGCAAATACTGCAGTGAAAATGAACATGTAAATGTTTGACTGTTTAGCTTGGAAGCCACACTGAGGCTGAAGATAGACTCAGCAAGATGGTGCAGTTGGTTTAGGACAACATGTACAAAGATTTTGCAGTTGTATTTAGGAGGTTACAGTCAATTCTTTCACTCTTGTTCGAACAGAGTGACAGAAGTGATATGTAGTTTTGCTTTGTATCTTGATGTGGTAAAGAAATCAGAAGATAGATATTTGCGCTTGCTTTTTGTGTGTGTACATTATTTCATGGAAAATAACACATTTAGATTTGAAAATGAAATCTATGCACATTATTTTCCTTTCCTGGCCTAAACACACCCCTGGGAAAACTGAATCTCAATGCAGCTAAATGTATGTATGTTGTTGCATAATGTATATACTTATATCCACATTGAGGGTGGGCAATTTACATGCATAATTTGCTATTAATCTACATAAATGGCTTTGAAAATTGTCCTCCCAATGAATTGGTTTGGCAACTCGTGTACTCATTTTTTTTCTAAATCATTCTAAACCAAGAACTATCAGCTGGGGTTTTTACTAACGTAGGCATTTGATTTGCTTATGCTTTGTTTCCTGAGATCCAGTTTGCAAACCTTTTTGGAAAGTTACATTCAGACTATCTTAGACATGGGCAAGAACAGTTTACAAATTTCCCAAAGCTGCAGTCATTTCCTAATTTGGTACATCAGAAAGCAGCATGTCCACTTACTTCATAGTAGTATAGTAGATGTTGATAGATAAAGATTACTTTACTCATCCTTTGTCCAAGAATATATCAGATCCTTGTTGCAGTTTCATGTTGGTTAAGCTTGCCTTCTCTTTTCAAAAACTTGATGAAACTGTACCACTGCTTTATTCATGTTGTCTTTTGTTGTTTTCCCTTTCTATCCCTATGAAAGCATTATATTCTGACCTAGGTGTTTAAAAAATCTTCAAACTGAAGCTAACAAAGACTAACCTTTAGTGTGATTGAAAGAAGCAGTAAAATTCTGAACTTGTTCCTACATATTGAGGTCAATATTCAGCTGCTGGATAGCTTTGCTAGTTAGCTGGATAAACTTATCCAGCTAACTTAGCCCATATATTCAGCGGAATATATCCAGCTATCTTAAAGATAGCCAGATAACTTTATCTGGCTAACTTTAGGACAGGTCTACAGGCCAACCATAGCTAACCAGGTAAGTTATCCAACTAACTCTGAATATCGGAGTTAACCAGATAAATTATCCAGCTAACTCAGCTCCTCCCAGTTATGCGCTCAGACTGCTCCTAATTTATCCAGCTAAATTCTAGCCTACTAACTTGTTTACCAGCCTTAATTTATCCCAAACCTCTGAGTTATCTGGCTAAATAATTTTGAATATGGACCTCAGTATGTTTAGGATTGAAAATATGGAATTATGTTTATTTAGAAACAGATTACCGGTATTTGAACATTAATTGGTTCCGTCTTATGAAAATCTTTAAGATGTTGAGTTAAAGCCATTCTAAGTTTCACTTTAACTCGGAATAACTATGACAGAGCTGCCTATAACATTACAGCTGGAGGGTTTTCTTTAAATCTGGAGGGCCATTATTATCATCAGTTGATGGTAATTATATAGTGGAGATGGTCTTTGCAAAAAGTGCATGCAAATTATTAGCCAACTGTTTTATCAGTACTGCTTAACTCTGATTCAGTCATTCATTACATTTTGCATTGCTATATATTTTGACCCATAAATGTGCAGTAACTGCTGTAAGTTAATTTTATCTTTTTAAGTTAAATTTAATCCACAAAATTGTTTTTACTTTCTTAGACCTCTTGACCCGTAGTTTGTTTAGTTCTTTGCAGCTGGTAAAGTTTATTAAAGAAAAAAAGAAACTTGCTTCACAGTTGAGATTTTAAATTCAGTGAGGGATTTTCACATTCTACTGTAAAGTATTCTTCTTGTAAAATGTGTGCTGCTCCTTGGGGGTAAAATTGCCATTCTCTTTCAGAAGCGCAAAGGGGTCTATGCTCTAAAGATTACCATGCATGCTCAGGCTGTTTACTGTACAGAGCAGGAATTCATGTGCTACATACTGAGGCCCTAGTATGCATGCTAAACTGGGCTCAGAAGATGGTAGTGGGTATGCACTAAAATTAGCATGCACCTTCATGTTAATGAAATAATATTGTATGTAGATCAGGTTTTAGTGAGCACATAGATTACAGCATGGAATTCTGTCCTTCAACTGCTCTTTACTGTGCATCTAACAAAGGCTGAAATTATTAGGACAAAAGAGAGTTCTGGGTGGGTTGAGCTAGAGTTGGGGCAGAATTCCTGATAATGAGCTATGGAATGACTTCATTGATCAGAGCCTCTGCAAGACAGAGGAAAATCTTTTTTCCTGCAGCCTCAGGCATGGATCTGTGAACTTGCCCCAGGAGATTGGGATTGGCCTTTATTTATTTATTTATTTATTTATTTATTTATTTATTTATATTCTGCTTGAGTTCAAAGCAGATTCCTGGGAAAAACCTATTGTTCCTGGCAACTTGAGCGTTAGAGCATTGAACTGCATGCCCCTCCATTCTCTCCATTACATTGTCCTCTCTTCCAAGACCAAAACTTACCCAGAAGACTGCTAGATGAGTATGCACTCACTCACTTTCTCACTCACACACCTTAACATTGGATAAACAATAGAAGTATATTTCACAAAAGAAATAAGATACAAAAATAAATAGGCTACTCAGATGTCTATTTTTCCCCCTTCTTGACCTCTGTTCTCTTTCCATCTTCTCGCTTGAGGTCTAGTTTCTGTCACACTCCACCCCTATGCCAATCTTTTTTTTTATGTTTGTACATAAGGAGGAGAAGAGAAGAGGTAAAAGGACTGAGCATGCTCAGTTTATTTATTTGAAAATGTATATTCCTCACATTACATACTTGCCCAAGCAAGCTTAGGGGTAGATTTTCAAATAGCGCGCATAGGCGTACTTTTGTTGGCGCTCCAGACGCAAACAAAAGTACGCTGGATTTTAGTAGATACGCACGGAGCCGCGCGTATCCACTAAAATCCTGGATCGGCGTGCGCAAGGCTATGAATTCTGTATAGCCGGCGCGCGCCGATTCGCGCTGCCTACCCCCGTTCCCTCCAAGGCCGCTCCGAAATCGGAGCGGCCTTGGAGGGAATCCTCTAATGCCCTCCCCTCATCTTCCCCTCCCTTCCTCTATCTAACCCACTCGCCCGGCCCTGTCTACACCCCCCCCCCTTACCTTTCTCCGGGGATTTACGCCTCCCGGAGGGAGAAGTAAATCCCCGCGCGCCAGCGGGCCTCTTGCGCGCCGGGCCACGACCTGGGGGCGGGTACAGAGGGCGCGGCCACGCCCCTGGACCGCCCCGGGCCGTAGCCACGCCCCCGTACCCGCCCCCAAAATGCTGCCGACACGCCCCCGAAACACCGCGACGACCGGGCCCGCCCCCGACACACCCCCGACACGCCCCCCTCGGAGAACCCCGGGACTTACGCGAGTCCCGGGGCTCTGTTCGCGCTGGTAGGCCTATGTAAAATAGGCTCACCGGCGCGCAGGGCCCTGCTCGCCTAAATCCGCCCGGTTTTGGGCGGATTTAGGCGAGCAGGGCTCTGAAAATCCGCCCCTTAGTGTGTGTATGCTAATTTATGTAGCTTCCACACACTGCCATTCAGGTGGATAAAGAGCTGAGATGCTATGCATTTTTGGGTTAATGTGCATATTAATACCATGTGCATGCTATGCAGTCTGCTTTTTCTACCTACATGTTAAAATTTAGTGCATCAATCGCCCACGCGATTAAAATACGGTCGGACCCTGCAGTAAGTTGTGAAATAAAAGAAAAAGAAGGAGAAAGGTAGGAATTAGAGGTTGGGAAGGAAAGGGGAAGGGAGGGTAGGGGGTAGGTAAGTTCCCTCCCAGTCCACTCCTTAATTGGAGTGGACTGGGAGGGAACTGGGGAAGGCCGTGATGCATTGCCGCACGGAAATTACTTTGTTCCACCTCCTCTTGCACACGCTGCCCCGGATTTTATAACATATGCGTGCTGGCGCATGCATGCTATAAAATTGCGCATCCATGTGCGCGTATGTTTAAAAATCTACCCCTTTGTGTCATTATAGCCTGCACTTTTAATTTTTACTGTCACACATGCTTACTTTTTTTTATCACAGCATGTAATGCATGAACGTCATAATCCTTTGTTTGGCAGGAAACAATGGTTCATCTCTCTTACTAAACATAGAAACATAGAAATGACGGCAGAAGAAGACCAAACGGCCCATCCAGTCTGCCCAGCAAGCTTCACACATTTTTTCTCTCATACTTATCTGTTTCTCTTAGCTCTTGGTTCTATTTCCCTTCCACCCCCACCATGAATGTAGAGAGCAGTGATGGAGCTGAATCCAAGTGAAATATCTAGCTTGATTAGTTAGGGGTAGTAGGGGTAGTAACCGCCGCAATAAGCAAGCTACACCCATGCTTATTTGTTTTACCCAGACTATGTTATACAGTCCTTATTGGTTGTTTTTCTTCTCCCCTGCCATTGAAGCAGGGAGCTATGCTGGAAATACGTGATGTATCAGTCTTCTCCCATGCCGTTGAAGCAGAGAGCCATGCTGGATATGCATCGAAAGTGAAGTATCAGGCACATTTGGTTTGGGGTAGTAACCGCCGTAACAAGCCAGCTACTCCCTGCTTTGTGAGTGTGAATCCTTTTTTCTTCTCCCCTGCCGTCGAAGCTATGCTGGAAATGCGTGATGTATCAGTCTTTCTCCCATGCCGTTGAAGCAGAGAGCCATGCTGGATATGCATCGAAAGTGAAGTATCAGACACATTTGGTTTGGGGTAGTAACCGCCGTAACAAAAGGAATGCTATCATCTTTATTCATACTTAAATATTATGTTATCCTAGCTATGTACATAAATGCCATACTGCATAGTGTAAAAATTAAAATGCTATTTTGTTGTTCTTTTAGATTGTGTTGGTCAGTGGACATCTGGATAGCTGGGATGTCGGGCAAGGAGCCATGGATGATGGTGGTGGAGCATTTATATCATGGGAGGCATTGTCTCTTATTAAAAACCTTGGTAAATATTTCCAAAAGTTTTTTATATTTTTATTTTAGAGAGATTGTGTATTTTGTGTGAGTGTGATGCCATCATTTTAGAAATAACTTAACATGGGCATCCATAGCCTGGACTGGCTATCAACCTTTGTTCCGTCCCCACACAGTGACAGTCAAAGGGACCTGCTATTCTACTTAAGTCCATGTCTTTCGGCTGCTTCTGCCTAACCAGGTTTCCCTTATCTACTATAGATTGGCCATCCTGGAACAGGAATCTCTTCAAAAATACTAAAAGCCACTATGAAATCTTTTCTCTATGATCCTGTCACATGCTGTTCTGGGTACTTGTCTAGTCAGGGATTTATTGTTGGATTGAGTTTGTGTTGACCTTCTCAGGAGGGCTTCAGTGTGCAAGGAGGCTCTTCCATCTCCCGTTGTGATCAACCATTTTCTGCTGGCACACTGCTGTACCACGCTCACTGATTGATATAATAAGGCACGAGCAAAAAACGAATATGCACACATCAACCTCCTCTGTGCGCCCAATTCAATATTCGAATGAGAGAGAAGTCGAAGCGGTGTACAAAAAAGCAATTGTGCATTTCTGGTGCTCAAATGTATATTGCTTTGGGTGCACAGATGTCTAAATTGTGCATTCCTAGCAAAAGTGCATCACTTACATGAAGTTTCAGAAGTGTGCAATTCCTGTTGTTTACCAAAAGTAAAGAAATCACCCTCTGTTTCTAAGGTGTCCTTTATTTAATCATCATGCTCAGAGCCACTAATCCCTATATACTTTTTTAAAATGTATGTTCTAACCCCAAATAACTAAATCTTATACTGATCTCTCTAAACAACCCTACCCTACACATTTATCACAACACAGAGAAGCACATTTTTTATGTTTCTCATGAGCCCCTGATTGCGAGTAAACTGTACGCCACCTCCAGAACTGGAGTTAATTTTCCGACACAAAAAAATGTGCATTGGTTGCCCAAACTTTTGGTGCACTTTCCTGCATTGGGCGGTAATAGCTAATCTCTTCATTTGCAGGCAAATTAAATGTGATGGGTACTATCTGATACACTTTGGTAAAGGTGATGTTTTAGAAGCGCTAATCTCCTTGCTGCATTGGACGCTATTATTGCGTGGTCTGAAACATTCGCTCAACCATGAGTAAACCCGCACGCTAGGCTGGGTGTACCTTATTGCATCAGCCTATTGTTTTTCCAGCGGGAATTCAGGAAAGCAACTTCAGACAGCTGTGTGATCTAAAAGACAAGTTTATTTGACAGCAGTACTAAGGCAATATAAAAAGAGGAACAAGGAAAAAGAGGAAGTCGTTGTTTCTCTGGAGACACAGGTCTGTGACAACTGGGTATTCAGCTTGCTTCTCAGATGCGGAGCCCTCGGGCTAGAACTTTTAAACTTTTTGCATTGTCCAATAGAAATACGTTGATGCACATCCTGGGTGTGTTATCTACTTCCAATATCCAATTATGATCGTTACTTTTTAGTCCAATCAGGTATCGTCTCTGGGGAGTTGGCTTCTTCCGGTACTGGTCTTGCCAAAGCACATGGTTGTGAAATATGTTGCCAGCAAAGTCAGGAAATACACAGATCAGGCCTAAGGCCTATATACATTCCCCCCCTTGAATCGTTTGGGAACGATTCACCAATGAAAGGCTGAGATTGTATTTCCTGAATTGAAATGGTCATAGCATCAATTTAGTATGACCCTCCTTTTTGGACTGTTAAAAATGGTTTTTCATATTCTTTATGTTGTTGAAACATTCTTCTTGCATATCTCTCAATCATTCACACATTCTGTATTTTGCTTTATTGTCATTCAATCTCACATTCATTCTCATTCAGGTACTGTTCTGGCCTTTTCCAGTTGATCCAAGATTCGGTAGTGTGTTCCTATTAGCAGCATATAAATGACCTATATTTCCAATTGATCCTCTCAATGATTGATTATTGCTTCAACCATTCTACTCAGGGTTAATGCCACTGTCTTAGGTTGCCCATGGTACACAATCCTAATGATTGGCTACCTGGTGCTTACCCGTCATTGTTAAGCATAACAGCCTGAGGAGGTAACATTGCTGCTGGTAAATGAAAGGCTTTCTGTTGTCTTCGCAGACGACATCTCAGGTCATTAAAATAACAAACTTCATTTTCTTTCATAATCAATCATTGCAAACCCACTCAGAAATGTAAGCCACTTTAAACTGTGTTTCCCATCAATTAAACCAAATTCTGTGGAAATACAACCTTATCCTTTAAGAAATCTTACTCATTAGCTTCAGAAGGAGACTCAATCATGCTCGTCATTAGATGGTGACGAACTGCAGCAACTTGAGAGTACGTCAGATGTAGAATTTACCATAATACTGAGTCCTGGCATTTTAGTCATAGCAGAGGCAATAGTTAGAATTAATTAATAGAAGCAGAACCACGCTTTGGAAGTACTATTGCTTATGTCATAGGCCATCATACGTTTGAACATTATGAGAATATAAAACACATGCTTCAAACTAAATTAGGAATAGAATTTTAAAGGAAACATCCATTATCCCTTTGGAATGGATGTCTGTAACTAAGGCAGTGCTATCTACAAATGCTAACTGTATGGTGTTTAAGAATTGGGAAATCAAATGAATGTCATAATTCTGTCTTGTAACCAAGAATAACTATATAAACATTTAGAACTACATTAAACCTTTAGAATTACTAGCTATGCATGTTCTCTTCAATTTAGGCATAGCTGGTCTGTGCAGCCTATTCACATGAGCTGCTTAAGTACGGTGTGAAGGCTGAACTGACAAACTATGCTGCGGCACACTACGCCGGTCTGCCACTGGCTTGCAGACATCCAAACAAGTCTGGACTAAGGAAGGCAGGTCATAATAACTGGAGATGAATATAACGTGGAAAGCAATAATGAAATAGTAATTCAAACCAGTTATCTATGGGACTTAGGGATAATTGAGCATCTCAATTAATCTTATAATAGATATAAGAGAACTGGGAATAGTAGCAAAACTTTAGTGTCTTAAGTTAATGTGGTGTGTAGCGTGTAGGTGTATGTAGAATGTAAATGTATGTAGATATCCAAATCATGGCATTTGCAGAATGGCATATAGGCTTGGTGTGTATGGCAATCAATTATCATTGACATTAGACAATGCATAGTGCGGTGTACTGCATAACAGTTAATCTTTGTGTAGAGAACTAACAACAATTGGGAATGGATCTAACCTGATCAGGGCAATATGATTACACAATCATGAGAACTGCATTAATGTAAAGTACAACAACATGAAGGCAAAATACAATCAAGCAAGAGTAATAAAGTTCAATGATGAGTGGAGGATGAATTCTGTAATTAGGGCGAAACTTCCGTAGAAGGGATGGGAAGAATGGAGTAAGTCCCATAAATGTCGATTTCAAGCTTTCAGTAAGGTGTGTCAATTTTTCATTCACCACAGCCTAATTGGGATATGTGCTTCTTTAATGGTTTCAGATACCTAATATGGTAAAGTAGCATAAAATCAAATTAAGCATTTAAAGGAAAGTCATCTGCGGTAAGCTAAACCACAAATAACATGTATTTCAGACATTACATTAAACATAAGTCACACTAGACTGACACACACTCATCCATCCTTCACTCATCCATCCTTCAAATATACCTTTATTGTCTTCTTAACATTAGACAGACAACAAATAACATATAATATGAGCTCAAAATTCGTATAAAAAATGTATCAAAAGGAAAGTAGATCAAAAATCAAAAATGTGTACGAAAAAGGTTTGAAAAATAAAAGTTCAGAAGTCTGTATAAAAATGTAGAAAAAGGAAAATAAAACTGAAGTTCCTTTGAGTCAGGAAGACTGAAAATCTGAAAAGTAAATACTAGCATACAACTGAAATATTAAATTAGCAAATATTGTGCATATGAATTTCAACCAATAATATTAAATACATTTAATCAATAATATTCTGAGCTTGCATTCAATGTGTCATACCAAATAATTAGAATAATTAGAACTCAACTATTAAATAATTAAATATCAAATAATTTGAACTTAAATATGCTACGTTTAAACTAGCAACTATTTCTCCTTTTTTTTTTCTCTTCCATTCGCCGCACAGCCAGTGCTGGCAGAACAGATAAGCAGTTCTCTGCAGTTCTCTGCAGGTTTGCAACACAGACAACTTCCCCTTTTTTTCGTTAAGATACAGTTTAACTCTTTCGCTAAAATATCTCTTCAAATTCATAATTCACCTCTCAGAATCATAATTCAGTAGCTCAGATTCTAAATTTTAACACTAGTATATGTTCTTGTCAGTAACCTCAGTTCAGTATTAAAGAAATGTAAAGTCATTAATGTAATAAAAGTTCAGCATGTAAAGTTGAGAGCAAAGGGGATTTATATTGGTGGGAGATCTGTCCCGTTCCCCCCTTGATCCCTCTTTTACCACAGGAACATCTGCAATGTACAGCGTAGATCAGAAAGGAAAGAATATGTTGTAAGGGGAAGATATTGCATGTGCTTGGTGATCACCTTAATAAAAATGTATTCACATAGAGATTGAAAAGAGGAACTTATACTTAAAACTGAAAACTTAAAACTATACGGTACCGTTTGAGAATTAACTTACTCATACTAAAATGCTTATACTAAAAATATACCTGCAAATGATGACATAACTAAATCACGATAGCTTGAAACAATAAGACCAGTAAATACATTAACATGGGAAGCCTAGCAACCCGTTATATCTGTCCACAAGCCCATTGCTTTTAGGGCGTTACTCGTCTGTAGTGGCATTGTAAAAGATCTGCAATCTGATAAAAACTGACCACATACTAAATGTGGTTCTATTTAAAACTGTATTTCATACTGAATTCACACTGTGTCCTGTCCAAGCTTCACTAGAGTGGCAATGTAAGGTCCTACATACGCAGATACCGTCTCTGATATGTGTGAACCCACTTTATCTGGGGACATGCGCTCTAAAAACTCAGGTTTCCTGTAACGGAAGATCAAGGCCCATGAAAGGCACTCCTTCCAGGTGTGTTCTGCTTGCGCCATTACTTGGTGTAATCTGGTTTGAAACAGACTATTGTATTGCCTTACCAGATCATTTATTTCACGCTGACACTGCTTTTGTTTATTATGCCACTGCGATATCAGTAGTGAAGCTACCTGGCCCAAGGTCATGCATCTGGTCATGCATCTGGAGGCATGGTTACGGCTTCCAGCGCTCCGAACAGTGTTCAGTCCAATTGCAGTCAGGGATCCTTCTAGAGGACAGACTCTCATTTGTGGGCTTAAGGCAAGTGTCCATCCATGAAATGAATCAACCCAAATAGTGACATAAAAAAATGAACGATCTAATTTGGCAATTTTGGCTGCTGGGGGACCAGCGGCAGCTGAAGTTACAGTGACTAGTTCAGTTTCCTCACTACTTTCCGTATCCTCATCGCTATTTGCAATCAAAATAGGCATGGATCGGAGGCAAGGATTGGGTGACAGGTCAAGAGGACCAGGAACTGGTGGCAGTTCAGGAATCTCAGAAGGTGGTGACAATACTGGAGGTGGTGGTGTGGGAGGAGGTGAAGGAGGAGGCAAGGGAAGGGGTGTGGGAGGAGGTGGTGGACGAGGAGGTGATGGATTCTCTGGTACTGGCACAGACACTGGCACTGGGAGGACACTTAGCGGAGAATCCACTGGCGTTCCAGCGGTTAACTCTGTGTCTGCTGAGTTGTGCAAATCTATTACTGGGCTTTCCACTGGACTTTCTGCAATTACTGGGCTTTCTACTGGGTCTACTAGCAACATGCCGTATTCCTCAAATACAGGAACAGCATCTTCAAAAAGGTCATCTTCAATCTCAACTGTACTGAGTCGGGGCGTGCTTGTGTGAACTGTGGGGCTTACTTGGGGTTCTCTTTCCCTTTCTGAAGGTGCAGCAGGATCTGAATGTAAATTACCCACTGCAGTCACTGTTTCTTCAGGCACTAAACAGTCACGAGCATATAGTGAATCATATGGGGGAGGTGACACTCCTCTGTCACAATTAATAGCTTCTAAATATACTCGTGTCATAGCGAACCATCTGGACACCTGTATATGGTCCGCTAGCCTCTTATTGTCTTTTGCCCTTGGCCTGCTATACCTGTCCTTAAAAAATGCTATTAGCTGTATGAGCGTGGACGGGTCAAAGGAGCCCCCTACTGGCCATTCTAGGGAACCATCCCTCGCTGCCCACGCAACCCACTTAGAGTGGCATTTGCGAATCAACTTCTCATCGGGCTTATGTAGAGCGATGACTTTGTTAAGGGGACATGACGGACAGACCTCTACTGCTATCTTGGAACCTCTTAATATTGCAGACCAAAACTTCGACATAATAATTTTAAAAATGATTTTCGTGTAGCCGCTCTCTTATGAGAAAGAGTGGTTCAACCTTACCTTAATTGTAGTTTTCACCGTACCGTGATTCCACGCTTCCGGTGTACTGTACTTCTTCAAACGCGAAGGTATTCACAGCGGGGCAGGGAGAGACAGCCTGCAGACAACGGTACTGAAGACCTATCTACTCCTTTCCGTTTGCCCAGGTTACCGGAATCCACAAGCTCCTGGGGCGGCGTCGCCGAAACAACCGGGTACAGGGCCAGGGGCGGCAATCAAATCCGCCACCTGTTTTCGAACTTATTAGCGCACGAACGGAAAAACCTTATGACTCACTCGTATAAGACAAGTTTACTTACCTTCCCAGACAGCTCCAAGTATGTATTCCGTGGAATGCTCGATCTGAAGGCTTCTTATTTCTTGCGGTACGTCTTCCCGCTTCGGGGTCTACCTGACTAGTTCCAACTCCGTCTCGGTACGTATTCCCGGTAACAAAAGCCCCAGGTAGTATGTCGAAGTATTCAGCTTGGACTTACTGATTGGTACTGTACAAGGTGCTTCCAGACAGTAGCCGCGCGCAGAGGTCTAGGAAAGAATAAAAACTCCTGAACAGTGTATTTGTGAGAGTGAAACTTACTTCCACTTCCTGAAATGCTTTCTTCGTGGTTTCTGAAGTGCTTCAAATCTCAAAAATCTCAAAGTAAATTCTGAGTGCTTCAGGGTGGGTCCCCACTCCTGATCGTCGACGGCACCCTCACTTTCTTCGATGCTGGCGATGAGATGCTCTTGAAGACATGCTTGCCCGCATTCTCCACCAAATGTTTTTCCAGCGGGAATTCAGGAAAGCAACTTCAGACAGCTGTGTGATCTAAAAGACAAGTTTATTTGACAGCAGTACAAAGGCAATATAAAAAGAGGAACAAGGAAAAAGAGGAAGTCGTTGTTTCTCTGGAGACACAGGTCTGTGACAACTGGGTATTCAGCTTGTTTCTCAGATGCGGAGCCCTCGGGCTAGAACTTTTAAACTTTTTGCATTGTCCAATAGAAATACGTTGATGCGCATCCTGGGTGTGTTATCTACTTCCAATATCCAATTATGATCGTTACTTTTTAGTCCAATCAGGTATCAGTCTCTGGGGAGTTGGCTTCTTCCGGTACTGGTCTTGCCAAAGCACATGGTTGTGAAATATGTTGCCAGTAAAGTCAGGAAATACACAGATCAGGCCTAAGGCCTATATACACTATGTGTACATAGGTGCCTGAAACTGCACTAGTTCTGCTTCCCACAGTTCTCTGCATTCAAGTGACAGCATCATGTTTCGATGACGTTTGTGCCCATGCTTCTTTGCAGAGGTGCCCTTCTGAACTGCTGTGCATTGTTGACAACCCTCGGGTGCTATCCAAACCTCTCTAAAATGTCAAGGGCCAATACAGGGTTATCTCATTCAACCACACATACTGATGTCTTAAAATCTCAAAAGTTTTATTTTTATTTAATATTTATTGTATTCTGCTTATATAAAACTTCTAAGCTATTCTATTATTCCCTAAATCCTTTTTAAATCTCTCATCATAGTTTAGCCATGCCCATCTTCCAAATGTTCTGTATGCCCTTTTAACCATATCTAAATAGCTCAGTCTTTATCTTTCATATCAAGCTGCCATGTAAAACATGGCAGCTTGGAGGACAGATTAAAGCACCGTTCTTAAGTTTGTAACTTGTACTCTACGGTAAAATTACTTTACTGGCCTTTTCTTCTTTCCAGCTTGTTGCAAGCTTCCAAGTTCCCGCCCCCTGTTGATTGTAACTTTGACTTATTCCTGCTTTGGTTATCTTTCGTTTACGTGAATTTGTTACTCTAGTTTTTTCCCTCTGTTAAACTGTAAACCGATCCGATATGGTAATCTACTATGAAGGTCGGTATATAAAATTGTTAAATAAATAAATAAATGTAAAGCTGGTAACCAACAGTAGATATTCTTAGGCACCTTTTGCTTACTAAGAAACATTTCCATTCAGTCTGCCCTTTACCTTCTTGACATGTTCCTGATCCCTCAGCAAATGTTTAAAGAGATCAATATATTTTCTTTCCTATGGTAATATAGAAGATGGCGGCAGAAAAAGGCCAATTACACCAATCCAGTCTACCTAGTTACACCTGCCCACACCACAAGGGCATGTTATTCAAAAGCATTTACACACCTAAGACTGGGTTTTACATGAAAATTGCTACAATATAGGCCATTAGATTGTCAATAGGTTTTGCCTGCATTAATTAACATGGATAAATAGCTTTTGAAAATTGCAACAATAGTATGTTACATTTGTGTGACATATTATTGTAACAAAATTACTTCCAGCCATAGAACATGACCACTGCTAAGATATCACGTCTTATTCAGGATGGTTTTGTTATCTTTTTGTTTGTACTCTAATATATTAGGTAAATGAGCATTCAAGATCTTGTTATTTTTGTTTGGATTTGCAGGCAAACTTTCTATGTAATATGCTCAAGGCGGAATTATGGTTCAATTACATAAAGCAACATAGTATGCATAAAACAATGCATGCAAATCAAGAAAAACAAGATATTACATAAGTCATACAAAATCAAGCATTTTAAGATTAATCTAAACTGCAATGAAAGTTTATAAAAAGCGTGAAGATATATATTCTATAGCTTTTTACCAAGTCCTGTTTTTCTAATGTTATGATACTTTTTCCTGTGTCCTTCATTTATTTGCATCAAGCATGTTGAAAGAACATTTATGCTGCCCAAAAAAAATCCAGGTCTGCTTATAAAAGTTTAATTGCTATGTTCAATCACAAATGCCACTGTTTCTTTCAAACTCACAATAGTATCAGCACCACACAGGATGCTGCATAGTGCATGGTGGTTTCATAAAGGAGCAGTTGTAGAACACCTGTAAAAGCTTAATTTAGTAAATTAAATACAATGATATTAATTGTAGAACTAAATTGGAACAGAACACCATAGACATGAACCTGATAAAACTGATGTATTTTGTTAGTGTTAAAGCAGAGTAACATCTTAACCCTTAAACACACAATGATCTTTATTTTTTTTCTCTCTTTTATGACCCCATTTGAAACAGTTAATGTGA
Source organism: Rhinatrema bivittatum (assembly GCF_901001135.1). Lineage (NCBI taxonomy): Eukaryota > Metazoa > Chordata > Amphibia > Gymnophiona > Rhinatrematidae > Rhinatrema > Rhinatrema bivittatum. The sequence continues at coordinate 713,531,655 of NC_042616.1, forward strand.
TTATCTGTCAAACTTGACAGATTATCTGTCAAACTTGACAGTTTTAACATATTACCTAAACTTCATTTAGCTTGCAATCTGCCTTTCAAGCCAATTGTTCAGACATTACTAAAATTATTTATCTAAACTGCATGGTACTTTGTGCTATTGATCTCTTGATCTCTTGTTCTCTTGCATAACATGTTTTCAAAACAACCTTCTTTGGACTCCAAGTACAAAAAAATGAGCTAAAAAGTTTCTTTAGTCAAGCTTCATAAGAACATTATATAGTCATATTAATATAGAAGCTTCATCTAGAACATTTGATTTGTAAAAAAAATATCTTAAACTCTTAACAGAGATCTTCTGGCCAATTTCAGGCTTGGCTCCAGTGTCTCTTCTGGCTGGACAGCATTCTTCTCTTACAGCCATGTTTGTTCTCATGGAGGCCTCCCTCAGGTATCTGCTGATCTCTTAGGGAAGAGTATCACAGGCCCAAGGCCTCCTGAGGCCAAGGCTCTTCTCTCCATGTGAGTGTCTGGTTGTTTGTTCTCATGGAGGCCTCCCTCAGGGATTTGCTGATCTCTTAGGGAAGAGTATCACAGGCCCAAGGCCTCCTGAGGCCAAGGCTCTTCTCTCCATGTGAGTGTCTGGTTGTAGTTTGTCAGGAATAGTCCTCTTGCCAGCTCTTTCTCCAGGCCACCTTGTCCTCTGCTTTTCTCCCCCCTCTCTCTCTCTTTAGTACCCAGACTTTTCTGTGTGGGTTTGTTTGAGGAGCAGCTCAGAATTTTAGTGACAATTTTGCCATGGCTCTTGGCTTTTTACATTTCCTTCCAGAAGCAAAAAGCTGTTTGTCTCGGGTTCCTGTCATACCCGCTGAGTGGATCCTTGAAAGAAGTCACTGCAGATCCCACTTCCAGCGGCAGGGATGTCATTTGAATTGATTCTACTTCTATACATAGGGATGGCCAACAGGAGTATTGGCAGATCCTTGCTGTGTTTTCCAACTGGTTTGTAGATTGCACTTTAGTAGTAACTGCCATAGCACTTAGTACTTTTAATTTACTGCCAGGAGCAAAGAACTGTGTCTCAGGCCCTGATTGGAACCTTGGAAGAAGTCACTTCTGGTCCCATCTCAAGCCGTGGAAGACATCACTTGACTCGTTGCCACCTCACATAGGGGTGGCCTATACACAGGCCTTCACCAGAGGGCTTGCCCCTTCATGGGTGAAGTTTATGTTCTAACCCCAAATATATCTACAGATTATAGTAGGCTGCACTGGTTAAATCACGTAGGGTTTACTGAATTTTTTTGGTATGTTAAAATGGAGGGCGTTTCTAAGATTAATAATGTAGGTTAAGGTCGCTAAGGGGTAGATTTTTAAACAAGGCGCGTTGGCGTACTTTTGTTGGCGCTCCAGGCGCCAACAAAAGTACGCGGAATTTTAGTAGATATGCGCGGACCCGCGCGTATCCACTAAAATCCTGGATCGGCGCGTGCAAGGCTATGAATTCTGTATAGCCGGCGTGCGCCGAGCCGCGCTGCCTACCCCCGTTCCCTCCAAGGCCGCTCCGAAATCGGAGCGGCCTTGGAGGGAATCCTCTAACGCCCTCCCCTCATCTTCCCCTCCCTTCCTCTATCTAACCCACCCGCCCGGCCCTGTCTACACCCCCCCCCCTTACCTTTCTCCGGGGATTTACGCCTCCCGGAGGGAGAAGTAAATCCCCGCGCGCCAGCGGGCCTGTTGCGCGCCGGGCAGCGACCTGGGGGCGGGTACGGAGGGCGCGGCCACGCCCCCGGACCGCCCCAGGCCGTAGCCACGCCCCCATACCCGCCCCCAAAACGCTGCTGACACGCCCCCGAAACGCCGCGACGACCGGGCCCGCCCCCGACACGCCCCCCTCGGAGAACCCCGGGACTTACGCGAGTCCCGGGGCTCTGCGCGCGCCGGTAGGCCTATGTAAAATAGGCTCACCGGCGAGCAGGGCTCTGAAAATCCGCCCCTTAGGTAATAGTAGGAATATTGTTAAAATATCTAATGGAAATTTTTTACACCAGTCTAGTTTCTCTATATTTTAATTGGGACTAGTGGTGGTCAAAAAGATAAGGCATCGACTCATTCAGCACTGTTTAGGTGTGGGCTTATAAATGTTCATTCTATGGGGTCCAAATACATTCTAATCTCATATTCAGTCAGATTAAATAACCATCATATAATCTATATTACTGATACCATACTCAAAGAGGGTGCCGCTTTGTGCTTGAAGCAAGCTTGCCTACCTGGGTTTAATTTCTGATATAAACCAGATCATGGAAATTGGTGTGTATGTCTGTTGGAGAAGAGCTATGATTTACTCTAATCTGATTAAAATTAAAGAATTGTAACTGAGGTCTCTGCTTATGCAAGTTGATTCTGTTCAAGCCTTTTACATTCTGTTTAATTATAACACTATCTTCTAATTAATGAAATTATAGAAGTTGTTAGTGAATGTGGAGTTTGATTTGATCATTTACTTAGGGGATTTTAATGTCCATTTTTGACAATCCTACTAAGACTGTATATAAAAACATTTGCACTAATTTGATTACTATAGGATTACAGCAGTGGGTGTCTGGACCAATTAATGAGGCCATTCACATTGATCTAATTTTAACGGCTGACCAAGTGAAGATTATAAAAGATTCTTTCTTTCCTACCTCGCTTGGCTAGACTGATCTTTTTTTTTTTGTGACTTTTACATTGGATTTCAAGATTAGGTGGGCCCGATATTTAATCGGAGCCCACGGGTTACCTGGGGGAGGGCCGGTCTGCCGGGCGCGTCGTGTGACGTCATCGGGGCGCGCCGCGAAGCACGGCGCGCCCCGATGACGTCGGGGCATGAGCCAGCCCCAGTGGGGGCGTTGCGGGGCTAGCGTCAGAGGGAGGGGCGGCGCTGATGGGAAACGCCGCCCCTCCAAGGGGCGTTCCGGTGGCCGGCGTCATCGGCCCCGATGACGCCGAAGCCCGGATCCCGCCCCTTTTGGGGCATTCCTGCGGCCGGCGTCATCAGAAGGGGCCGGCTCGGCCTGATGACGCCGGCCGGGGTTTAAAGGGCCGGTGCCTCGAGGCAGCCGGCCCTTTTTCCCTGGAGAGCCGTTTTTGTTTCTGCTGCGGCCAGTCTTGCCCGGACCACGCAGCCTGCCGCCCCGACCGAAAACCACCCGGCCCCGATCGGAATCCACGCGGACCACGCGGCCTGCCACCCCGATCGCCAGCCGGCAGCTATATAAAAAAAAAAAAAAAAAAAGGGGGAAAGATCGAAAACCGAGCGGTGGGGGCTTTGCTGCACCAAAAAAAAAAAAAAACCCAAACCCAGCTCCACCTCAGCCCCAGGACCAGGGCCCAGCACCACTCAGCCAGCTGAGCTGCCCCAGGACCAGGACCAGCACTACACAAGCAGCGGAACCGGAATGAGCCGAACCCAGCAGAGGACCCCTCCTGGGCACACCCCAGGACCTTCCGGCCCCTGCACAGGCCTCGGGCCCCACAGTCCAGGAGGACCCCCACTGGGCCAGCCCCCGGGCCCACAGGACACCCCGCTGCCGGGACGAGAAACCGTGAGTAACCCAGTCCGACGCACGATGGAAAAGGGAGCAAAACCACGACCCGGGGGGCGAACGAAACGAAGATCAAGGGGAACCACCTTCAAGCCAACGGGGGGGACGGGGGAACCCCCCCCTGGTGCCGGCCCCCTCCACTCCGACGACTGCTGGCCCGCTTAGCCCCCCACCTACAATTCCAGATGCTCACCACCCTCCGGTCGTTGACCCAGCTTCTGCTGCTGCTAACCCCTCGCCCAACGGCAGTGGACCTCCACAGACGGAAGGGGGGAACTGGGCCCCCCAGCCCCCCGTCTTGAGCCCCCTGGCTCCACAAGGCCCCCCCATGGGCGCTCCTCAAGCCTACAACCTTCACACCGCGGCAATCCCGACTCCCGGCCAGCCAACAAGCGTGACCCCTACCTTCCCGGGGTTCCCCTTCCCATGGGGCATCCCCCCGTGGATGCCAGCCTCTAACCCCACCCCAGGCATAATCCCTCTGGGCCAGCCCACCGGGCAACACGCCCAACCACAATGGACCTCGC